>NC_139217.1:10014544-10359544 GCF_055691185.1 Crinia signifera | reverse complement strand
AAGAATATAAAACGACATACCAGGTGTGTGGAGCTGGAGCAGTAACCAGCTGCTGGAAGGCTGATATCTCTGGATCTGGGATCAGTAGAGACAAGCTACTAGTGTCTATCAAAGAGGAATAGTCTCAGGTTTTGGAATATATCCTCAGAAAAACTCTAAGTCAGACAGAACCTGAAATATCTGACTGGGAAGAGCATTTAACAGGCTTGGATGGGGACCACTGCTTTGAAGTCAGATATCTCCGGTTCCCAAGGGCCGATTTTTAAAATGCTTGTACCCATGGAAAGAGGAGACCCTCAGCTTTCAGCCTAGGGCACTTAGACTCCTGGGGGGGTTTCTGGGTACTCAGAAACCCCCCCTGCGTGCGCTACTGCGTTCCTGCAGTGGCCCATTCCAAATAAGGAACAGGTCATCTATGTATCTGGCATAGAACGTGACCATGCCAGATACATAGGGATTGGAAAAGAAGATATCCTGCTCCACCTGGAGCATAAACGTGTTGGCGTAGGCTGGCGCAAAGTTACTGCCCATGGCACAGCCGGACATCTGGATGTAAAATTTACCATTAAAAAGAAAATAGTTATGCTTGAGCACCATGTCACGCAGACTAAGAAAAAATTCCACATCTGGACCTTTATACAGTGCATTCCCCTCGATCAATCTCCTGACAGCCAGAAGTCCCTGGTCGTTGGGGATGACCGTATAAAGGCTTGATACATCAAGGGTACAAAGTAAACACTCATCAGGTATACTATCCAACTCATTAAGGCGTTCAAGGAAAGAAGTAGTATCTCGTAGGAACCCTTTAGTGGCAGTTACACAAGGTTGTAACATGGCGTCTATATATGTAGAGATATTCTGAAAAAGAGAGCCTCTGGCGGCTATAATGGGTCTACCCGGTGGGGGCAAAATGCCCTTATGGATCTTGGGAAGTGTGTAGAGCAAGGGTACCACTGGTTCATGTTGTTGTAATGCTTTAGATAAATCAGAACTGATAATACCAGAAGCGACACCCTCACTCAACACACTATCCAATTCTTTGGCAAATTGATCTGTAGGATCTTTGCGAAGCAGTCTATACACATTTTGGTCGGCAAGTTGTTTATCAATTTCCAACATATAATCTGGCAAATTTTGCAATACAATTGCCCCGCCCTTGTCGGCGGGGCGTATGACAAGATCAGTATAAGAGCTCAAATCCTTCAATGCCATGGATTCATCTCGTGAGAGATTACTAAAGTTGTTGATGTTACCTGAGGGTTCAGAGAGTTCAATAGACACCTCATGGGCTAGCATCCTATTAAAGGTTTTGATGGTTGCATTGTTGGATAATGGCTCAAATACTGATCTCGGTTGGAGTTTACGTACTTGTTCAGGGATGTCATTAACAGTAGTACCAATCACATTACTTTTATTTTTAGTAAAATACTCTTTCAATTTCAAAGATCTAGACAATTTATATTTTTATATATATATATATATATATAATGTGTGTGTGTGTGTGTGTGTGTGTGTGTGTGTGTGTGTGTGTGTGTGTGTGTGTGTGTATATATATTTGTGTGTGGAGAACGTAGGGACGAACCGGCACTCAAGTATCCAAGGAGTAAATTGCCCCGGGTGCCAACGAGAAGGAGTGAAATATAGTGAAGAATGGACGTGTCACTCCAGGGGTCTTTTTCAAAGATTTTATATCATATAAGCAAAATGGTTACATGGCAAGGTCAACTATCGATACTCAGAGGTATCGTTGTCAAGACAGCATGTAACAAGCATACAAGTGTATGCCCGCACGGCGGCGGGACCAGACATATATAACATAAGAAATCACTTACTGGCTCCATGTGATGCCGACCAGTCACCGGGTGCAGCGCGCACACCTCCTGTCACTGAGGCAGGAGCGCGCACCACTGACGTCACCCCGCCTGCTGCATAGCAACGCAGACAGGTAGGGCGAGCGTCCCCGGCAACCAATCAGAATCCCCACAAGCCGGGACAGACGCATGAATAAAACAACAGAGCGTATACATGTCAAATAACCAGCGCGGGGGATCGTTGGAGATGCGGGGGGGATAGCACTGCTGACGGAGGGGCATAGCAAGGTCCAATGTCAGAGTCAGCGCGGCAGAGTGCAACAATATAGCCAGAGTCAGTGTCGATAACCATATCAGCATGGTCCATACAGCAGAAGTAGCACTGCTGGGGGTATCCAGTACGGGGGATCAAAGGAGAAGCGGATGTATAGCGCTGCTAGCAGAGGGGCAGATGAGGGGCACTGATTATACGTGAAAGGTGCTGTAGCAACGTCCAGACCCAAAGATATTGCGGCAATGTGCAGCTGTGGGGCAATGGTGGAATCAAAGTCAATGTCGACAGCCGTGTCAACATGCGTGCGGTCGCATCTCAAGAATTCAGAAAAATAAACTCCAGTTCATCCTGTCATTTAAGCCGAATGGCTTGACAGTATTGAGTTTGTGAATCCATTTGGCCTCAAGTTTCAGTAAGAGGCCATCTCGGTCACCCCCTCTGGTCAACACAGGTACGTGGTCGATGAGTATAAACTTAATATCAGCAACTGTGTGCCCAGCCTCCAAGCAGTGACGGGCCACCGGTTGGTCTGCTTTTTTGGAAGAGATGGCATTGTTTATGGCGGAACGGTGAAGGGCCATACGTTCCCGGATGGTTCTTATAGTTTTGCCGACATAATGCTGTCGGCACGGACAAAAAAGCAGATAAATAACATGAGTGGTGAGGCAAGTCAAGACCTGGTGAATGCGGAAAGACTGGTTACAATGAGGGTGCTGGAAGGTCTTGCATACTACCAAATTGCGGCAGGTGGTACATTTGAGGCATCGGTAGCAGCCAGGTGGTTTATGTAAAAAGTGGGCTTTGGGAGCTGTAGACTCGAAGCCGGTGATGTCGGCGTGCATGACCTTGTCCTTGATATTCTTGCCTCGTGTGTAGCAGGCCATGGGGCGAACTCTATTGAAACATGGAAGTGAGCGATCAGATTTAACGATAGGCCACAGGGCTGTGGTGGCACGTTGGACCACTGGGCTGGCGGTGGTGTACCGTTGTTTCCATGGTAGAGTGTCTTTTTTGGTACGCTGGGTGGGTTGTAGTAAGTCGACACGGGGCGTATTCAGTACCTCCAATTGGGTGGTCTTAAGGTCATTGAGGTTGTACCCTCGCTGGACGAATCTGGCAACGATCATATTAGTGCTGTGTAGTGCCGCTTCAGGTGTACTTGATATTCTCGCCACCCGCATGAGCTGTGACTTCGGGAGACCACGTTTGAGACCTCGGGGGTGATGGCTGGATGACAGTAGTAGTGTGTTTCGGTCCGTAGGTTTGGTAAATACCTCGGTAACAATTTTGTTTGCACATAAACTGACCTTTACGTCCAGGAAGCTGATGGATTGAGGCTGTACATTAATGGTGTATTTGATGGGGGATGAACTTGAATTAATGATGGAGATATGCTGAGTGAGGAGATCTATAGGGCCTGTCCACATGAGGAACAGGTCATCTATAAATCTGATTTATAGCTTTGGGTGGGCTCAGATCTGGGCAATCCGTGCCCGCTCATCTATAGTATGAACTGCTATGTTCCTCCTGTATTCCTTTCTATCATGCGGAGGAGAGGAGTATATAGAGATCAGTATGTGTATGAGCTGCTATGTTCCTCCTGTAATACTTCCTATCGTGCGAAAGAGAGGAGTATATAGAGATCAGTATGTGTATGAGCTGCTATGTTCCTCCTGTAATACTTCCTATCCTGCGGAGGAGAGGAGTATATGGAGATCAGTATGTGTATGAGCTGCTATGTTCCTCCTGTAGTGTTTCCTATTCTGTGGAGGAGAGGGGTATATAGAGATCAGTATGTGTATGAGCTGCTATGTTTCTCCTGTAGTGTTTCCTATCCTGCGGAGGAGAGGGGTATATGGAGATCAGTATGTGTATGAGCTGCTATGTTCCTCCTGTAGTGTTTCCTATCCTGTGGAAGAGAGGGGTATATAGAGATCAGTATGTGAGCTGCTATGTTCCTCCTGCAATGCTTCCTATCCTGTGGAGGAGAGGGGTATATGGAGAACAGTATGTGTATGAGCTGCTATGTTCCTCCTATATTACTTCCTATCCTGCGGAGGAGAGGGGTATATGTAGATCAGTATGTGTATGAGCTGCTATGTTCCACCTGTAGTGTTTCCTATCCTGTGGAGGAGAGAAGTATATGGAGCTCAGTATGTGTATGAGCTGCTATGTTCCTCCTGTAGTGTTTCCTATTCTGTGGAGGAGAGGGGTATATAGAGATCAGTATGTGTATGAGCTGCTATGTTCCTCCTGTAGTGTTTCCTATCCTGCGGAGGAGAGGGGTATATGGAGATCAGTATGTGTATGAGCTGCTATGTTCCTCCTGTAGTGTTTCCTATCCTGTGGAAGAGAGGGGTATATAGAGATCAGTATGTGTATGAGCTGCTATGTTCCTCCTGTAGTGCTTCCTATCCTGCGGAGGAGAGGAGTATATGGAGATGAGTATGTGTATGAGCTGCTATGTTCCTCCTGCAATGCTTCCTATCCTGTGGAGGAGAGGGGTATATGGAGAACAGTATGTGTATGAGCTGCTATGTTCCTCCTATATTACTTCCTATCCTGCGGAGGAGAGGGGTATATGAAGATCAGTATGTGTATGAGCTGCTATGTTCCTCCTGCAATGCTTCCTATACTGCGGAGGAGAGGAGTATATGGAGATGAGTATGTGTATGAGCTGCTATGTTCCTCCTGCAATGCTTCCTATCCTGCGGAGGAGAGGAGTATATGGAGAACAGTATGTGTATGAGCTGCTATGTTCCTCCTGTAATGCTTCCTATCCTGCGGAGGAGAGGGGTATATGAAGATCAGTATGTGTATGAGCTGCTATGTTCCTCCTGCAATGCTTCCTATACTGCGGAGGAGAGGAGTATATGGAGATGAGTATGTGTATGAGCTGCTATGTTCCTCCTGCAATGCTTCCTATCCTGCGGAGGAGAGGAGTATATGGAGAACAGTATGTGTATGAGCTGCTATGTTCCTCCTGTAGTGCTTCCTATCCTGCGGAGGAGAGGAGTATATGGAGAACAGTATGTGTATGAGCTGCTATGTTCCTCCTGTAGTGCTTCCTATCCTGCGGAGGAGAGGCGTATATGGCTCACAGTGGTTAGTGCATTGCATACAATTATTCAGCAGGACAATGATCGGAAACGCTGAACATATATTAATATCATAGACAAATCATGAGGGTTAATAAAGTGAAAGCGCCCGCCCACAGCTGGTATGGCCAGTGCATGCTTTGCAGGGATTTCATAGTCAGGCAATCTTAGGAGAAGGGCCTAGATGTGATAAACAAGGGGCAGCAGGGGGTCAGTATGTCTGCAGCACCGGAGTGGGTGAAAGGATGTATTGCCCCCTCCCTGGCCATGCCCGCTGGAGGGAAACACTGATGTAATGAGTCTGATCTATGGACGGCTTTGGCTGCAGGACATGGGGTAACATGAAACTACCAAGATGACAATTTTTTGTTTGTTTCAGACCTCATCGAAGAAGACTTGGATACGGGAGAAAATAAAGGGTCTTGAAATGTTCATTGAGAAACGCGAGAAGACTCTGCAGGCATTGGTAACCGATTACTCCAGCAGATTGCTGTATGATGAGTGCACGCAATACGGAATACCGTTTTCTGTATCATCCGTAGGGGACGCTGGATGGCAGGTTTACATTGGGTATAGATTGGCGATTTGGGGAGCCAGCACTTTATTATACGATGGCGCTCTCTGCTTAGCGTGCACTATGGCTTTGCCAATGTCAGGCAGATATGGAATTGAAATGTGATGTGGAGGCCCTGGCCTTAATAACCAGTCCGGCCATGCTCTTTTTGGACCAGCTTTAGATTGATGGATTTTGCAAGCTACAGGTGGTAAGTCCACGTTTATGACCTCCGCAGCTCCTCCTCCTTGTTTAGTGGCTTATTTGAGTCCATCCCTTCGGTCCTTTTGGGCCCTGTCCAGGTTTCAAGAGAATGCCATGGGTGCTTCCGCCTCTGCACCTAGAGGTTCCAGAGGCCATGGACTATCTTCAGGTTCAGCCTCCTGGTCAGAGACTACGATTTCCAAGTGGTTGGGGTCTTATCTGTTTCTGCATCAGTTGGTTCGTCTCTCACCTTGGGCGAGGATATCTCTGCTGTGGTGGGTGCAGTAGGATCATCTCCTGGTGGGTGGTTCCTTTGGCATGTGGGATTGGGTTCGTCTGCACGTTTGGGCAGCAGTGACTAGAGATTCGCAATTCCAGGGTCGCCGGTCTCACCAAGAATCTCTTTTGCCACCAAACATTCTCGAGCTTGAGCAATATTCCGAGTGTTGGGTCAGATTTCCTATCTACAGTACGGTCATGCAGTTCAGGTCCAGTCGGTAAATGCCAACAAACAAGGCGGAACCCACAGCCGTGCGGCAATGAGGCAGGTGGTTCTCAGTCTTTATCCCAGGAGTCGACAACTTTATCCCGCAGTCTCCCCAGTGATCCCCTGATGCTGCAGCTGTGCGACATATCCCGCAGTCTCCCCAGTGATCCCCTGATGCTGCAGCTGTGCGGCATATCCCGCAGTCTCCCCAGTGATCACCTGATGCTGCAGCTGCGCGGCATATCCCGCAGTCTCCCCAGTGATCACCTGATGCTGCAGCTGTGCGGCATATCCCGCAGTCTCCCCAGTGATCACCTGATGCTGCAGCTGTGCAGCATATCCCGCAGTTTCCCCAGTGATCTCCTGATGCTGCGGCTGTGCGGCATATCCCGCAGTCTCCCCAGTGATCACCTGATGCTGCACTGCAGCTGTGCGGCATATCCTGCAGTCTCCCCAGTGATCACCGGATGCTGCAGCTGTGCGGCATATCCCGCAGTCTCCCCAGTGATCACCTGATGCTGCAGCTGTGCGGCATATCCCGCAGTCTCCCCAGTGATCACCTGATGCTGCAGCTGTGCGGCATATCCCGCAGTCTCTCCAGTGATCATCTGATGCTGCAGCTGTGCGGCATATCCCGCAGTCTCTCCAGTGATCACCTGATGCTGCAGCTGTGCGGCATATCCCGCAGTCTCCCCAGTGATCCCCTGATGCTGCAGCTGTGCAACATATCCCGCATTCTCCCCAGTGATCACCTGATGCTGCGGCTGTGCGGCATATCCCGCAGTCTCCCCAGTGATCACCTGGTGCTGCAGCTGTGGGGCATATCCCGCAGTCTCCCCAGTGATCACCTGGTGCTGCGGCTGTGCGGCATATCCCGCAGTCTCTCCAGTGATCACCGGATGCTGCAGCTGTGCGGCATATCCCGCAGTCTCCCCAGTGATCACCTGATGCTGCAGCTGTGCGGCATATCCCGCAGTCTCCCCAGTGATCACCTGATGCTGCAGCTGTGCGGCATATCCCGCAGTCTCTCCAGTGATCATCTGATGCTGCAGCTGTGCGGCATATCCCGCAGTCTCTCCAGTGATCACCTGATGCTGCAGCTGTGCGGCATATCCCGCAGTCTCCCCAGTGATCCCCTGATGCTGCAGCTGTGCAACATATCCCGCATTCTCCCCAGTGATCACCTGATGCTGCGGCTGTGCGGCATATCCCGCAGTCTCCCCAGTGATCACCTGGTGCTGCAGCTGTGGGGCATATCCCGCAGTCTCCCCAGTGATCACCTGGTGCTGCGGCTGTGCGGCATATCCCGCAGTCTCTCCAGTGATCACCTGATGCTGCGGCTTTGCGGCATATCCCGCAGTCTCCCCAGTGATCACCTGATGCTGCAGCTGTGCGGCATATCCCGCAGTCTACCCAGTGATCACCTGAGGCTGCAGCTGTGCGTTATATCCCGCAGTCTCCCCAGTGATCACCTGATGCTGCAGCTGTGCAACATATCCCGCAGTCTCCCCAGTGATCACCTGATGCTGCAGCTTTGCGGCATATCCCGCAGTCTCCCCAGTGATCACCTGAGGCTGCAGCTGTGCGGCATTTCCCGCAGTCTCCCCAGTGATCACCTGATGCTGCGGCTGTGCGGCATATCCTGCAGTCTCCCCAGTGATCCCCTGATGCTGCTGCTGTGCGGGATATCCCGCAGTCTCCCC
This sequence comes from Crinia signifera, assembly GCF_055691185.1. Lineage (NCBI taxonomy): Eukaryota > Metazoa > Chordata > Amphibia > Anura > Myobatrachidae > Crinia > Crinia signifera. The sequence goes on along the minus strand of NC_139217.1, from coordinate 10,351,414 downwards.
AGTGATCACCTTGTGCTGCAGCTGTGCGGCATATCCCGCAGTCTCCCCAATGATCACCTGGTGCTGCAGCTGTGCGGCATATCCTGCTGTCTCTCCAGTGAGCACCTGATGCTGCAGCTGTGCGGCATATCCCGCAGTCTCACCAATGATCACCTGGTGCTGCAGCTGTGCGGCATATCCCGCAGTCTCCCCAGTGATCACCTGATGCTGCAGGATATCCTGCAGTCTTGCCTAATGCTATTCCCCAGCTCACTGCAGCTGTCCTCATTACTGCTTTTGTTATAAGTCTCAGTCATGCGGCAAACAAATGCCCTTTCCCTCCACAGACAAACATAGGTGCAGCCATGTTTGCCAGTATCACATGGACTTTCCCAGCCAATCCACCGCAGAATCCCACCTGGTAATTGGTCAGCCAATCCTCCTGCTACCTGCAGGTATAATAATACTCCTGCACTCTGTCTGTGCTTCAATTGTCAAACCTCCAGTTGGATGTTCCTGTCCCCCAGTATTACAAGCTCCAGCACAGCCTGACTTCTAGTAGTGCTACTACATGCACTCCTGCTGCTCCCGGGCAGCTCGCACTCCTGCTGCTCCCGGGCAGCTCGCACTCCTGCTGCTCCCGGGCAGCTCGCACTCCTGCTGCTCCCGGGCAGCTCGCACTCCTGCTGCTCCCGGGCAGCTCGCACTCCTGCTGCTCCCGGGCAGCTCGCACTCCTGCTGCTCAGAGGCGTAGCGAGGGCGGTGCCGGTGGAGCACCAGCTCCAGGCGCAGGAAGCTATTATGGCGCCGGAGCTGTGCCGGCACCGCCATCTCGCCCGCTCAGGTGCCCAGCTCAGTGCGGCGCCCCCGCCGGCTCCCCACTGCCCGCTACGTGGTATATTTAAAAGTTACTCACATCTCTTGCTGGACCGCGCTAGCCAATAGGCGCTCGCGGTCCAGCAGCCACCAGTTGATTGGCTGCTGGACCGTGAGCGCCTATTGGCTAGCGCGGTCCAGCGGGAGATGTGAGTGACTTTTAAATAGCAGCACCGTGCACAGCGGGGAGCCGGGAGCGGGCAAGCCCGGCGACAGGGGGGAGGGGGTGCGCGGAAAGCACCGCTGCTGCTTTGCCGGCTGTGGGTGGGGTGGTGTGCACTAATCTCTGCACTATCCTCTCCCACCCACCCACCCTGCTGTGCACTATCCTCTCCCACCCACCCACCCTGCTGTGCACTATCCTCACCCACCCACCCTGCTGTGCACTATCCTCTCCCACCCACCCACCCTGCTGTGCACTATCCTCTCCCACCCACCCACCCTGCTGTGCACTATCCTCTCCCACCCACCCACCCTGCTGTGCACTATCCTCTAACACCCACCCACCTACCTGTGCACTATCTTCACCCACCCACCCTGAAGTGCACTATCCTCACCCACCCACCCACCTGTGCACTATCCTCTCCCACCCACCCACCCTGCTGTGCACTATCCTCACCCACCCACCCTGTTGTGCACTATCCTCGATGGGCATTGCAGTGTGTTAGTATGCGATGGGCATTACGGTGTGTTAGTATGTGATGGGCATTGCGGTGTGTTCTATAGTATGCAATTGGCATCATGTGTGGCCTTATGTGTAATTGGCGTTATGGCTGTGGCTTTATGTGTAATTGGTATTACAAAGTTTGCTAAAATGTGCAATGGGCATTACGGTGTGTGGTATAATGTTGGGCCGTGCCCACTTTTCACGGAGCAGGTGCCTCACCTACTACAAATTCGGGGGGGGGGGGGGGCGCGAAACATGCCCTTGCTCCGGGCGCCGTGGCACCTAGCTACACCACTGCTGCTGCTCCCGGGCAGCTCGCACTCCTGCTGCTCCCGGGCAGCTCGCACTCCTACTGCTCCCGGGCAGCTCGCACTCCTGCTGCTCCCGGGCAGCTCGCACTCCTGCTGCTCCCGGGCAGCTCGCACTCCTGCTCCACTCCTCTGTTATCCAATCGATGGTTCGCATCGTATCATGCTAATGAACATTTCCTCTTCAAGTATTGTTGTCTCCAATATTCTATCGATGGTTCACATCGCATCATGGCAATGAACATTCATTTGTCCGTATCACCGTTCTAACATCGATACCACTGTCCTTCAAACATCCATTCTACTCATACATGTCAGTACTGCTACTACTATGTCTGAGCTGCTACCATCGATGTTCTATCATCTATGCATCATCTCCACCACTGTTTATGGAGTCATATTGTGTTTGTGACTGTAATGTGTGGAGAGATATACAGTATATACTCATTGGGGCCCTCCTTCATGTGTTAGTGTAGCAGTTCTCAAACTGTGGATCCTGACCCCAAAGTGGGTCGCGACCTTCTCAGCATGGGGCCATGACTCCATGTTGCTGACCATCAGGCTGATAAATTTTCTAATCTCAGTCAGTGATTCAAGGAGTCTGAACAACCCGTTGAGGTGTCTGTTTTTTAGACTCCTCCCATCACTCTGTGCCCCCACAATGCTGCCATGTACAGTATGTGCTGTCTGCTGACTACACATGTGATGTGATGGGTTATGGTATATCAGACTCCTCCCATCACTCTGTGCCTCCACAATGCTGCCATGTACAGTATGTGCTGTCTGCTGACTACACATGTGATGTGATGGGTTATGGTATATTAGACTCCTCCCATCACTCTGTGCCTCCACAATGCTGCCATGTATGTGCTGTCTGCTGACTACACCTGTGATGTGATAGGTTATGGTATATTAGACTCCTCCCATCACTCTGTGCCTCCACAATGCTGCCATGTATGTGCTGCCTGCTGACTACACATGTGATGTGATGGGTTATGGTATATCAGGCTCCTCCCATCACTCTGTGCCTCCACAATGCTGCCATGTATGTGCTGTCTGCTGACTACACGTGTGATGTGATGGGTTATGGTATATCAGACTCCTCCCATCACTCTGTGCCTCCACAATGCTGCCATGTGTGTGCTGCCTGCTGACTACACTTGTGATATGATGGGTTATGGTAGATCAGACTCCTCCCATCACTCTGTGCCCCCACAATGCTGCCATGTATGTGCTGTCTGCTGACTACACATGTGATGTGATGGGTTATGGTATATTAGACTCCTCCCATCACTCTGTGCCTCCACAATGCTGCCATGTACAGTATGTGCTGTCTGCTGACTACACATGTGATGTGATGGGTTATGGTATATCAGACTCCTCCCATCACTCTGTGCCTCCACAATGCTGCCATGTACAGTATGTGCTGTCTGCTGACTACACATGTGATGTGATGGGTTATGGTATATTAGACTCCTCCCATCACTCTGTGCCTCCACAATGCTGCCATGTACAGTATGTGCTGTCTGCTGACTACACATGTGATGTGATGGGTTATGGTATATTAGACTCCTCCCATCACTCTGTGCCTCCACAATGCTGCCATGTATGTGCTGTCTGCTGACTACACCTGTGATGTGATGGGTTATGGTATATTAGACTCCTCCCATCACTCTGTGCCTCCACAATGCTGCCATGTATGTGCTGCCTGCTGACTACACATGTGATGTGATGGGTTATGGTATATCAGGCTCCTCCCATCACTCTGTGCCCCCACAATGCTGCCATGTACAGTATGTGCTGTCTGCTGACTACACATGTGATGTGATGGGTTATGGTATATCAGACTCCTCCCATCACTCTGTGCCTCCACAATGCTGCCATGTACAGTATGTGCTGTCTGCTGACTACACATGTGATGTGATGGGTTATGGTATATTAGACTCCTCCCATCACTCTGTGCCTCCACAATGCTGCCATGTATGTGCTGTCTGCTGACTACACCTGTGATGTGATGGGTTATGGTATATTAGACTCCTCCCATCACTCTGTGCCTCCACAATGCTGCCATGTATGTGCTGCCTGCTGACTACACATGTGATGTGATGGGTTATGGTATATCAGGCTCCTCCCATCACTCTGTGCCTCCACAATGCTGCCATGTATGTGCTGTCTGCTGACTACACGTGTGATGTGATGGGTTATGGTATATTAGACTCCTCCCATCACTCTGTGCCTCCACAATGCTGCCATGTATGTGCTGTCTGCTGAATACACGTGTGATGTGATGGGTTATGGTATATTAGACTCCTCCCATCACTCTGTGCCTCCACAATGCTGCCATGTATGTGCTGTCTGCTGACTACATGTGTGATGTGATGGGTTATGGTATATCAGACTCCTCCCATCACTCTGTGCCTCCACAATGCTGCCATGTACAGTATGTGCTGTCTGCTGACTACACATGTGATGTGATGGGTTATGGTATATCAGACTCCTCCCATCACTCTGTGCCTCCACAATGCTGCCATGTACAGTATGTGCTGTCTGCTGACTACACATGTGATGTGATGGGTTATGGTATATTAGACTCCTCCCATCACTCTGTGCCTCCACAATGCTGCCATGTATGTGCTGTCTGCTGACTACACCTGTGATGTGATGGGTTATGGTATATTAGACTCCTCCCATCACTCTGTGCCTCCACAATGCTGCCATGTACAGTATGTGCTGTCTGCTGACTACACGTGTGATGTGATGGGTTATGGTATATTAGACTCCTCCCATCACTCTGTGCCTCCACAATGCTGCCATGTATGTGCTGTCTGCTGACTACACCTGTGATGTGATGGGTTATGGTATATTAGGCTCCTCCCATCACTCTGTGCCTCCACAATGCTGCCATGTATGTGCTGTCTGCTGACTACACGTGTGATGTGATGGGTTATGGTATATTAGACTCCTCCCATCACTCTGTGCCTCCACAATGCCGCCATGTATGTGCTGTCTGCTGAATACACGTGTGATGTGATGGGTTATGGTATATCAGACTCCTCCCATCACTCTGTGCCCCCACAATGCTGCCATGTACAGTATGTGCTGTCTGCTGACTACACATGTGATGTGATGGGTTATGGTATATTAGACTCCTCCCATCACTCTGTGCCTCCACAATGCTGCCATGTATGTGCTGCCTGCTGACTACACATGTGATGTGATGGGTTATGGTATATCAGGCTCCTCCCATCACTCTGTGCCTCCACAATGCTGCCATGTATGTGCTGTCTGCTGACTACACGTGTGATGTGATGGGTTATGGTATATTAGACTCCTCCCATCACTCTGTGCCTCCACAATGCTGCCATATGTGTGCTGCCTGCTGACTACACTTGTGATATGATGGGTTATGGTATATTAGACTCCTCCCATCACTCTGTGCCTCCACAATGCTGCCATGTATGTGCTGTCTGCTGAATACACGTGTGATGTGATGGGTTATGGTATATTAGACTCCTCCCATCACTCTGTGCCTCCACAATGCTGCCATGTATGTGCTGTCTGCTGACTACATGTGTGATGTGATGGGTTATGGTATATCAGACTCCTCCCATCACTCTGTGCCTCCATAATGCTGCCATGTACAGTATGTGCTGCCTGCTGACTACACATGTGATGTGATGGGTTATGGTATATTAGACTCCTCCCATCACTCTGTGCCTCCACAATGCTGCCATGTATGTGCTGTCTGCTGATTACACGTGTGATGTGATGGGTTATGGTATATTAGACTCCTCCCATCACTCTGTGCCTCCACAATGCTGCCATGTATGTGCTGTCTGCTGACTACATGTGTGATGTGATGGGTTATGGTATATCAGACTCCTCCCATCACTCTGTGCCTCCATAATGCTGCCATGTACAGTATGTGCTGCCTGCTGACTACACATGTGATGTGATGGGTTATGGTATATTAGACTCCTTCCATCACTCTGTGCCTCCACAATGCTGCCATGTATGTGCTGTCTGCTGACTACACGTGTGATGTGATGGGTTATGGTATATCAGACTCCTCCCATCACTCTGTGCCTCCACAATGCTGCCATGTATGTGCTGTCTGCTGAATACATGTGTGATGTGATGGGTTATGGTATATTAGACTCCTCCCATCACTCTGTGCCTCCACAATGCTGCCATGTATGTGCTGTCTGCTGACTACATGTGTGATGTGATGGGTTATGGTATATCAGACTCCTCCCATCACTCTGTGCCTCCATAATGCTGCCATGTACAGTATGTGCTGCCTGCTGACTACACATGTGATGTGATGGGTTATGGTATATTAGACTCCTTCCATCACTCTGTGCCTCCACAATGCTGCCATGTATGTGCTGTCTGCTGACTACACGTGTGATGTGATGGGTTATGGCATACCAGACTCCTCCCATCACTCTGTGCCCCCACAATGCTGCCATGTATGTGCTGTCTGCTGCCTACATGTGTGATGTGATGGGTTATGGTATATCAGACTCCTCCCATCACTCTGTGCCTCCACAATGCTGCCATGTATGTGCTGTCTGCTGACTACACGTGTGATGTGATGGGTTATGGTATATCAGACTCCTCCCATCACTCTGTGCCTCCACAATGCTGCCATGTATGTGCTGTCTGCTGACTACACGTGTGATGTGATGGGTTATGGTATATCAGACTCCTCCCATCACTCTGTGCCTCCACAATGCTGCCATGTATGTGCTGTCTGCTGACTACACGTGTGATGTGATGGGTTATGGTATATCAGACTCCTCCCATCACTCTGTGCCTCCACAATGCTGCCATGTATGTGCTGTCTGCTGACTACACGTGTGATGTGATGGGTTATGATATATAAGACTCCTCCCATCACTCTGTGCCTCCACAATGCTGCCATGTATGTGCTGCCTGTTGACTACACGTGGGATGTGATGGGTTATGGTATATCAGACTTCTCCCATCACTCTGTGCCTCCACAATGCTGCCATGTATGTACTGCCTGCTGACTATGTGTGTGATGTGATGGGTTATGGTATATCAGACTCCTCCCATCACTCTGTGCCTCCACAATGCTGCCATGTATGTGCTGTCTGCTGACTACACGTGTGATGTGATGGGTTATGGTATATCAGACTCCTCCCATCACTCTGTGCCTCCACAATGCTGCCATGTATGTGCTGTCTGCTGACTACACGTGTGATGTGATGGGTTATGGTATATCAGACTCCTCCCATCACTCTGTGCCTCCACAATGCTGCCATGTATGTGCTGTCTGCTGACTACACGTGTGATGTGATGGGTTATGGTATATCAGACTCCTCCCATCACTCTGTGCCTCCACAATGCTGCCATGTATGTGCTGTCTGCTGACTACACGTGTGATGTGATGGGTTATGGTATATCAGACTCCTCCCATCACTCTGTGCCTCCACAATGCTGCCATGTATGTGCTGTCTGCTGACTACACGTGTGATGTGATGGGTTATGATATATAAGACTCCTCCCATCACTCTGTGCCTCCACAATGCTGCCATGTATGTGCTGCCTGTTGACTACACATGGGATGTGATGGGTTATGGTATATCAGACTCCTCCCATCACTCTGTGCCTCCACAATGCTGCCATGTATGTGCTGTCTGCTGACTACACGTGTGATGTGATGGGTTATGGTATATCAGACTCTTCCCATCACTCTGTGCCTCCACAATGCTGCCATGTATGTGCTGTCTGCTGACTACACGTGTGATGTGATGAATTATGGTATATCAGACTCCTCCCATCACTCTGTGCCTCCACAATGCTGCCATGTATGTGCTGTCTGCTGACTACACGTGTGATGTGATGGGTTATGGTATATCAGACTCCTCCCATCACTCTGTGCCTCCACAATGCTGCCATGTATGTGCTGTCTGCTGACTACACGTGTGATGTGATGGGTTATGGTATATCAGACTCCTCCCATCACTCTGTGCCTCCACAATGCTGCCATGTATGTGCTGTCTGCTGACTACACGTGTGATGTGATGGGTTATGATATATCAGACTCCTCCCAAACCTCTGTGCCTCCACAATGCTGCCATGTATGTGCTGTCTGCTGACTACACGTGTGATGTGATGAATTATGGTATATCAGACTCCTCCCATCACTCTGTGCCTCCACAATGCTGCCATGTATGTGCTGTCTGCTGACTACACGTGTGATGTGATGGGTTATGGTATATCAGACTCCTCCCATCACTCTGTGCCTCCACAATGCTGCCATGTATGTGCTGTCTGCTGACTACAGGTGTGATGTGATGGGTTATGGTATATCAGACTCCTCCCATCACTCTGTGCCTCCACAATGCTGCCATGTATGTGCTGTCTGCTGACTACACGTGTGATGTGATGGGTTATGGTATATTAGACTCCTCCCATCACTCTGTGCCCCCAGAATGCTGACATATATGTGCTGTATGCTGACTACACGTGTGATGTGATGGGTTATGGTATATTAGACTCCTCCCATCACTCTGTGCCTCCACAATGCTGCCACGTATGTGCTGTCTGCTGACTACACGTGTGATGTGATGGCCTTCTGTAGTAATTTGCTGGGGTCCTTTGCGGCTTTAGAAGGGCAATTTGGTTAAGATGTTGTGCATGGAACACAGAGCTCTCCCGACCGGGATGGGAGCTTTGCGACGTCCCCTTTGGATGATGAAAAAACAGGATTTGGGTTCGTGCTGGTAAATCCCTTTCTCTGATTCCATAGGGGACGCTGGCCGCCCATCCTGCGCTATTTAGTTTATGTTTTTCTGCTGTAGTTTAAGTTTCATGGCAGCTGTTGCAGCATCTTTGCCTTACTGTATGTTCTGTGTGTTTTGTTTGGTCTGGATTCTATCCTCCTCTACAGTTGGCTTTACCGTCTCTGCTCGTACAGTTTCGTACCTGGTGGAGGGAAGGGGTCTAGAGGGGGAAGAGTCTGCCACACACTACAAATTATATAAAGTGCCGGCTCCCCTAATTACTAGTGTATACTCGATGTGAACCTGCCTTTGCCATCGATGGCAAAAGTGCAACTGGCCATCGATGGTCTATAACCATTCTATGGATGACCATCAATGTTTTTGCATATAGATGGTCATCCATTTTCTCTGAGTCGCCTGTGGACCAATCAAAATGTGGGGGCGGGGCTTCGCGGGTGTCGGGGGCGGAGATATGCACCGTGTTCCGGCACTGTAGGGAAAAAGCAAAAACGAAACTATTCATTTAAGCTTTACATCGATGGTGGGAAACCATCTGGTTCTCCCCCATCGATGGCAAAACTATTCGACATCGGCCATAAACCATCGATGATTTCTAATCATCGATGGTCATCCCTACTTTCAGCGTCCCCTATGGAATAAGAGAAAAGGGCTTTAACTGTAAGAACCAAAATTCTGTTTTTGTATGACCGAGAATCCTTTTCTCTGTCCATCAGGGCTCAAATGTACCGGAGAAGATAAGGCATAAATGGGAGAAGGGACTATTTCAGATGCAGAAGCGATTGATGAAGCTACAAGAGGCGATGGCAATGGTGGAGGACACTGAGTCATCACCTGACAGAAGCAGGGATGAGGTGAGTCAGAGGCTTACCATGGCGCCACCTGCTGGCTGAATGTGTGAGAAGAGGCTTCCTAGGGGACCACGGTGCTGACTAGATTGTTCATCCATTACACTGAAATGCTAATGCCAGGTGGTGCTCTAGAGCTGATATTCCTCTTTCCTCAGGGAGAAGGGCCAAGCAAGAAGAGGGTGGAACTAAAGTCTCAGGGTGACGGATTGGAGATGGGGTTAGAGGAAGAGGAGGAACAGACTCCACCCACAAGGAAAATGAAGAAGAAATCTGCCCCTGAAGAATCTCCGGTAACAGAACGCAATAAAATTAAGAACCGTGAAGTGGGGACAGCAGAGGGACGAGGACTGCGTAGCGATGGGTCACAACTAAGGACAGTCCCTGATGATGTGCACGTCATTTAATGAGTGCCTTAGATCTTGGAGGCTCCTGGATTAGAAGCTTAAATAGATGCATGCAATTGTGCAATACGTAATAATCTTTTTCTATGACATATCCCAGAATCTCTTTCTCTGCACAATAGGCCTCAGAGGTGACATCAGATCAGGGTTTGGAGAAGAAGGACCAGATGGAGAGAAAAGAGGAGAGGAGATTACCGGAGATGGTAACGGACCAGGACAGTGCAACCTCTTCTGATGGAGGAAGTAATGAGGTGAGTCAGACCCTGACCACCTGCTGGCTGAATGTGTGAGAAGCCCATTAGGGGTCCATAGTGCACTGAATGCTAATCTTTCATATCAGTGGGGGGTGGGGAGGGGGACACCATAGAGGTGTCTCTGATCTACAAGCGCTGGAGAAATCATTCGTTGGTCGCGGACCATTGAATGACGTCTCCCTGGCAACGAATGGATGGTGATGCACTGCGGCTGTGGCGTTTGGTCCACGTTTGCAGCTGTGCATGTGGACCATAAGAAGATCCATAGTAAACAGATCTGAGCTACCAGCTGAAGGGAGTCAACAAAAATTCTTCCCTCACTGTCAGGCACAGTAGTCGTCCGTCCGTCCGTCCCCCGCGCACCCCCACCCACCCCCACCCACCCCCATCCGCCTCAGGACACCCTTAGGTAGTGGGCAGATGAAAGAGCTATGTAAATTATGTTGGTTTGTTCCCTTTTCCATAACTTTTATATGTGCTGATATTAGTGTGATATTCAATTCTTCCCCATCAAATGTTTGCTGATAAGTTTCACGCTTCTAATAGTTTTCTAAACTTGGTAATTTTCTCATCATTTATTCACCTGGGTGTTGGGTGGTGATTTAAGTGTGATTTAAAAAAATATATTTTTTAAAACTTTCAGCAGCTCCAGACCAGCCTTAGCGAAGTACTATCTGTATCCCCTCACCACCCATTAATTTGCTGTGCAGATTCACGCACCACCGCCTTGCACAATGCCCTCCCCCATCATCTTGTCGATGGCTACCACCCTCTCCCTTTCCTATTTGATGAATGCCCCCAGCCCCTGGTGTGCTCCCTTTCACTGCCCCCCTGTACGCCCAGCCCCTCCTGTGGCCGCTCAGGTGGGCGAATCGGCAATTACCGGGGGTGTGCCCAGCTCCATGGGGGGACCAGATCCCGGCACCCCTGGGCTGGGCACATGTCCACCCATGGCTGCTCTTTTGAAGCCCAGCCCCCCTCTCCAGCTTACATGGCAGATGTGGTCGGGGCCTCTCCCAGGCCACGTCCAGGCCTGAGCACAGTACTCTCAGGTTGGCCCTGCGGCAGCCCTCCCCCTCCTGGTTTTCGTGCCTCCACAGACCCCAGCGGGGCCGGAGGCTTGATGGGTCACCCCTGTTGCCCCTATTGTGGGGCCGCCACATCCCCTTCAGTGTCCACAGGTGTCCGCGTTAGGACTGGCACCAACACCTCTGCCTTACGTTGCCCTGTGGGTTTGGGTCCAGGCTGGTTGGGGAGTTGCCCCCCCGCCGATTTTAGCGCCACGGACAGGGTCTGGGGGCCTGCAACTGCAAGACATGGGTTCAAGGGCCATTGCCGGGCCTGGTTCGGGTAGGACCTGGCGCCTACTGCAGCCCCGGCAGGGGTGTTGCAACTGATATCTGCCTCAGGTCCGGGCTACGTCCAAGGTGATTGGGACCACCCCAGCATTTATTCCTCCCAGCAGCAGACGTTCCCCGTCTCCATGACCTCATTGTTGGCCCCGTTGCTTGCTACCTGTTTTCCCTTGTCCCACGGGCCCCAGACCACTTGGTCCTTTAATGCCCACATAGTGTGCCGCAGTCGCCGGCATTTTTGGGTTACCCCTTTGGCGGCCATGCGGCGCCTTGGCAGCAGCACAATTGTTGGCAGCAGCCATTTGGGCTGGTGGGACCTTCCCGTGGGTGCCGCCATATATCATGTCGGCCAGCGGTGGTGCCACTCCTGCTCCAGTCGATTGCGGTGCAGCCTCGGGGGATGTGGGTACAGGGCCATGAATGTAACAGCTTCTTTTGTTTCCCAGGAAGGTTTACCCAGGTTGGCGGTGGGAGCCTTTGATTCTCCACAGCTGACTGCAATGGATATGAATGTGGCAGTTACACCTGTCGTTCCGGATGCTGAACCTGCTCCCTTGCCAGTACCTCCAGTGGTGCTGGGGCCAACCGGGGATGACGTCTGGTCGGATGGTCCTTCTGCTCTGGTTCCAATGTCTGGTCCTCCCATTGTCGTTCCCTCCCCTGGTGTGTCGGGGGCCGCTGGAGCGGCCGAAGCTGGGGCTTCCATCAAGCCTACAGATAAGGGTCCCGCGCCAGGAACCGGTGAGCTTAATACTGCACATGTCTCCACTTCAGTGTCGTCCTCTACAGACAGCTCCGCTAGCAGCGACGAGAAAGCTAGGTGCGCGGAGGTCCCAAAGAAAGTGGGGAAGGCGAACGCGCCTAATCAGGCGGCAGCTCCCAAGGAACCCTCTTTGCATGGGGAGATGTGCATTGCTCAAACACCGCAGTGACTAGGGGTCTGCGTAAAAGGGTCAGGGATAAGATTAAGGCAGGTAAATTTGTGGACGTGTTCACAATTACCGAGGATTTAAAGTCCGGGTTTGACGCGATTAAGAAGCCAGGGGTAAGTAGGCGAGCATGCATATCGTAGCTTCCACCATTGGCTCAAGGGGTTTATGTTTTTTTCCTCCTGTTATCTGGATGAGTAGCCAGAGGAACACCCCAATGTAGTAAGGTACATCTTCATGATAAATTTAGATGTTTTTGAAGTACAGGGGATTCGTCTGTCGGGATTACGACTATTCGTTTCGTCATAATCAGGAGGGTAATACTCTCGGTTTCAAGGATGTGGAGAATTGACTGGATGTCACCAGCCAGACCCCCACTGCCGAGTCACTAGTTAAGAATCCCATTCCTGGAAAGAAGGGGGCTGCATACAGTGACTCTAAGTGCACAAGAGGTGCGAGTTGTCGGTTCCGACACACCTGTCGAGTGTGCGGAGCTGGTCGCCCTGCCAAAGAGTGCAAGTCTGCCCCTTCTGGTGCCCTCGTAGGCCCACTCCCCCATTAGTGTCCCCGCTGTCATGGTTGTCCCGGTACCCGAATAGGCAGGATGCGGAATTCCTTCTCAAGGGTTTTAGTTTGGGTTTAATTTGCCCTTGGGGAGGAGGTTACGGTGGTTTTATGCAGGAATTTGCGTTTGGATGCGGAGTTGCCCCATGTGGTGAGACAAAAGGTGGACACTGAGATAGCTTTGGGCCGCATGTGCGGACCTTTTGACTCTCAGCCTTTGCCCAACTTGTGCATTTCCCCACTAGGGGTGGTGCCCAAGAAGATCGCGGGCAAGTTTCGGCTGATCCAGCACCTGTCTTATCCACATGGGTGATCTGAGAATGACGCCATTCCTGCTGAATTCTGCCGTGTCCGTTACCAGCTTTTCGATGCGACCCATGACATAATCCGGGGTTTTGGTTCAGGTGCCCTTTTGGCCAAATTGGATGTGGAATCTGCTTTCCGCCTCTTGCCCCTCCACCCCACTATCTGGACGATTTTCTCTTTGTAGGCACACTGGATGGTTCTGCTTGCCAGGAGTTGCTTAGTTTTGCGGGGTCGCTCTTTAAAAAAATTGGGGGTCCCGGTGGCAGAAGATAGTGGCCCATCCACTTGCTTGTCTTACCTCAGAATAGAAGTGGACACGGTGGCCGGTTGTTGCCGGCTCCCTGCAGACAAAGTTGCCCGTCTTCAGGGACAGTTGGAGAAATGTCTGGGGTCAGTCAGGGTTAGGCTCCACCAAGCGCAGTCCCTGTTAGGGTCCCTAAACTTTGCCTGCCCAGTCATCCCGATTGGGCAGGTTTTTTGCCGGAAGCTTGAGAGGGTTACGGCGGGGATTTCCAGCCTGCATCTCACCATTCACTTGCCTGGGGAGATGAAGGGTGACCTCCGGGTGTGGTCCTCCTTTTTGGAGGACTTCAACTGGGAGTTGTTGCCGCCACGGCCCGTTTCTAGTACCCGTTTAAAATTGCACACAGATGCGGACGGCTCTGCCGGTTTCGGTGCCTTTTTTCCAGGGGCGAGTGGTACGATGGGTCTCCTGAGGTTTTACAAGGAATCTTCTTCTCTTGTAGCGGTTTCCCATTATAGTTGCCGTAGAGTTGTGGGGGCATCAGTTACCGGGCAGGACGATTTTTTTTTCTCCTTCATCCACTAGGTGTCACTGGAGTAACAGTGGTGAATAGAAGGGCGACTGCAGGGAGCATGGGCACTTTAAGAATTTTCAGAGACAGTATGGCCAGCTTCTCCCCTTCTACTTCCCCCAGACAGTCTTGTTTTGTGCCCTGCGGGAGCTAGGCGCACTTCTGTCTTGCTCCAGGGCAAGTTCAGGAGAAATCTATATTTTTAATTTTTTTACTCTGCAATCAACAATAGGGTGGGTCAGACAGCCTCTGTTCGCCTCAGACAGACAGGGTCAGACAGCCTCAGTTCGCAGATGCATGCGGCTTGTGCTCTGGTCCCCGGCTGAGGAAACCACTGTCTCCGGATTGGACAGAGACACCGCTGCGTGCGGCGCGTGTCCTGATCCCCCACCAGCCGCAACGCCCACCGGCCAGCATGGCAGGGGTGAGTAGAGCCCGGTCCCTCTACTAGAGAGGTGTCCGGGTTATTCTTAAAAGTGGTGGTCCTTGCGCTTTAAAATGTGCGCCATTGTAAAAGGAGCTCGCCGGGAAGGGAAGTTAGACGTCACTCCCAGCTTCCCCCGCACTCCCCAGCACACGAGGCCGCCATTTTGGAAATCGGCGCTTCACGAGCTCGCTGATCTCGGAAGCATATACCGCGGCTGGAGGCTCCAGACACGCTGTGTCTTATCCCCATCATCCACCCCAGGATCCGTGAGTCGGACAGTGGGGTATAGGGGTGCGGGTCAGCTGCGGCTGTATGCAAATTAAGTCAGAGCGCTCACATAGCGCTTTATCTGACTGGGCAGCTCCTCTGTCACACTTGCTCCCAGCAGTCTATTACCCTTTTCTTTTTCTGCTGTGTCTATGTATGTCGAACATGGTTAAGAAAGTGGTATGTAAGAAGTGCACAACTGAGTTTGTGCCTTCCGCAGAAGGAGACCTATGCTGTGATAAATGCACAGCAGACATGGTGGCTACACCGGGGCAGGCTGCTCCAGTGACCCCTATCTGGGCTGCACAGCTCACAGAGGTCATGTCTAAGCTGGCCACAGAGCTTGCAGCCTCTCAGGACAGGGTGGAATCTAGATCACAGCAGGCTAATTTAGCCATGGCTGTGCAGGGTCTCACCAAGGCTCTAGTGCCAGATCCAGCAGCTGCTTGCGAGCTCCAGGCCTCCCCCATTATTGCAGAGCAAAAGAGCATTTCCTCATATACTGGAGGATAATGACTCTGATGACGACATGCCATCCCTAGAGGGTGATTACTATGACCCTGACCCTGAGCCAGACCTTGTTCAGGTAGAGCCATAACCGGTAACACAGGGCCTGGAAGACCTTATTATTCCCTCTCGGCCTTCTATGTTTGGGAAGCGCCAAGAATTAGATGAACACTTACAAATTGCTTGGCGCCACCCTGATAAAAAAATTCCAGATTTCCAGGTATTTTTTGTCTACATATCCTTTTTCAACAGAGGGGAGAAAAATGTGTGAGACTCCTCCCACAGTAGATTCTTCAGTGTCGCGTCTTTCTAAAAAGACGGCACTGCCGGTCCCGTGTGCTTCCTCTCAGGGACCCCTCGGACAGGAAGTTGGAAACCACACTGAAGTCTATATATGTGGCCGCAGGGGTTATTCAGCACCCTGCACAGGTAGGGTGCTGGGCAGTGTTTCCTCTAAGCTGTGCGCACGTGCGCGCGCACACAACTCGACGAGTGGTCCCTTTTTGCAGTTGTGGATTCAATTAATGTGTTTTTCACCCATTAACTACATTGTGTGCTGTGTTTTGAATGTTTACATGATCAATATTTTGAAGTAAAGTTAACACAAATGCTGAACACAATTTTCCAGTTATATATGTGACGCACAAAAATTTAAATTTCCTTCCAAAGTTGCACAGCCAAAATCTTTTGCCGCACACAGCCTTCGTAAAATTAGAGGGAACATTGGTGCTGGGTCAACAAGGCCATCGGGGTGTGGTCCACACAGATTGCCTCTGATCTCCGCACCAATCATATCGAGGCAACACTCGTCAGGCTGGCAGATCACATCCGAGAGGCTTCTGCTTATTTAGTGGAGGCATCCTCGGACATCTGCATCATGGTGGCAAAATTGTCTGCCCTGTCCATTTCTGCCCGCAGGGCTCTATGGTTAAGGCAATGGCAGGCAGATGCGGAGTCAAAGAGGAAGTTCTGTTCAGGCCTGAACTAGATAAATGGATTTCCTAGGCAACAGGAGGTAAATCGCATTTTTTACCCTCAACTCCTACCTCTGCCCCAAGGAGGACCTTTCAGGGACCCTCTTTTTCGGTCCTTTCGCCCAGGGTCAAGATTTCGAGGATGTGCCAGAGGCCGTTTCTCACAGCGTGGAACAAGAGGACGTGGACGAGGTGCCTCCACCTCCCAGTCAGAGCCAAAGACTACCTCTACGACCACTGCATGACTGTCTTCCCGCCCACCTGGGAGATCCCAGAGTGGGAGCACGCCTCCAGCTCTACACAGAGAAGTGGGAAGGCTCGTGCCACAATGCCTGGGTGAAAGATTTGATAGCTTCCGGCTACAAGATGATCTTCCAGAGGGGTGCCGGACGGGGTCCCGACAGTTGGGATCCCGACAGTCATTAACCCGACGTCGGGATCCCGACTGTTAAATCCCCGACGGACGGCCGGCGGCTATTTTCCCTCGTAGGGGTCCACGACCGCCATAGAGGGAGAATAGAATAGTGCCCGCAGCGTGCCCGCAAGGGGCTTTGTTGCGCTGGCCACGCTGTCTGAGGCCAGGCAGTCAGGATAATGACTGTCGGGATCCCGACTGTCGGGGAGTTATACCACACCCCTTCCAGAGTACACCTCCTCAAAGGTTGTTCAAAACCGGTTTGCCAGTTTCTCCAGGGAAAGGCATTCTATTGATGAAGTGGTGATTCAGGTACCTTGGGACCTTCAAAATCAGGGATTTTACTCCAACATTGGCAGTTCCAGGCACTTCCGTTTGGCCTCTCATCTGCACCCAGAATTTTCACCAAGGTCATGACTGTCGCAGGGGGTCACGGTAATACCGTACCTGGAAGACTTGCTTCTGAAGCTTGTTCACAGCAGGAGTTGTTGGACAGTTTCCACCTCTGATACAACATGGGTGGATCCTCAACTACACAGTCTCAACTTCAACCCACCCAACGGTTGCTATTCCTGGGGATGTTGATGGACACGGTCCAGATGAAGATCTTCTTGCCTCAGGAAGAGATCCTATCTCTGCAGACTTTGGTCCGGGCGATTCACTCAAAGTGGGTGACGGTACACCTTTGCACCAGACTGCTCAGAAAAATGGTGGCATCTTTCGAGGCAGTACAGTACGGGCGCTTTCACTCTCGGCCTCTTCAGCTTTGCCTTCTGAGTCAGTGGTCAGGATCCCATTCTGTCTGTGATTCTGTCACCCAGGGCTCGCCTCTCCCTCTTGTGGTGGCTCCACTCAGCGAATCTGCAAGAGGGAAAGAGTTGCGGGATTTGGAACTGGACAATCCTCACCACAGACGTGAGTCTGTGGGGATGGAGAGCTGTCACGTTGGATCAACAGTTCCAGGGGATCTGGTCCCCTCAGGAAGCTCTTCTGCCCATCAACATCTTGGAGCTCAGAGCGGTGTACTATGCCTTACTACAGACTCAACATCTTCTGCAACATCAGCCCATTTGTGGCCAGTCCGACAACGCCATGGCAGTGGCGTATATAAACAAGCAGGGCGGCACTCGCAGCCATGAGAGAGGTCAGTCGGATTCTCCTCTGGGCCCAGGACAACGCTCAGGCTATTTCCGCAGTCTTCCTCCCAGGGGTTGAAAACTGGGAGGCAGACTTCCTGAGCCGACACAACATGCACCCCGGAGAGTGGTGTCTGCATCCTCAGGTGTTCAAGCAACTGGCGAGGAGGTGGGGTCTCCCTAAAGTCGACCTCATGGCGTCTCGACACAATCACCAGCTGCCACTATATGGTTCTCGGATTTAAGATCCAGGGGCAGTAGGAGTAGATGCCCTGACAATGCCTTGGCCCTACCGGTTTGTGTATCTGTTCCCTCCATTCCCTCTGCTTCCGCGACTACTACAGCACATTCGGAGGGAGATGGCCACGGTTCTTCTGATAGCACCGGATTGGCCGCGCAGGTCTTGGTACACAAACCTCACGTCCATGCTCGTGGACGAGCCATGGCCGTTGCCTCTGCAGGAGGACCTGCTCAGTCAAGGACCTTTCTACCATCAAGGCTTGGAGCGTCTTCATTTGACGGCGTGGCTACTGAGAAGTCCATCCTGAGGAAGGCAGGGATTCCTTCTACAGTTATCCCTACGATGTTGAGGGCCAAGAAAGAGGTGACATCTCTCCACTATTACCGTATCTGGAGAGCTTACATCAATTGGTGCGAGCGGAGGGGTGTCTCACCTAGGTTGTTTAAAAAAGCGAGACTCCTACTTTTCTTACAAGCAGGCCTATCGTGAGGCTTGAGGCTGGGCTCCCTCAAGGTACAAGTATCGGCCTTGTCTGTATATTTCCAGAGCCGCTTGGCCTTCCTACCGGAGGTACAGACACTTTTTCCAGGGGGTCCTCCGTATTCAACCCCCCTTTTAGGGCTCCTACCGCACCATGGGACTTGGATTTGGTTTTAACCTTCCTCCAATCCTCGTTGTTTGAACCTCTAGAATCTGTGGAATTAAAATATCTTACGTGGAAGACTGTGCTCCTTTTGGCCTTGGCCTCCGCAAGGAGGGTCTCTGACCTAGGGGCTCTTTCTTGTAAACCACCGTTCCTGATCTTTCACCCGGACAGAGCGGAACTTCACACCTGCAAGGCTTTTCTGCCTACAGTGGTTACAGCCTTTCACATAAACCAGCCCATTGTAGTCCCGGCTTTTGAGGGGGATTCGCCAGCTGACGAATTTTTGGATGTGGTGCGGGCCCTCCGTATCTATGTTGAAGGGTCAGTCTCCATTAGGTAGACTGATGCTTTGTTCGTGATCTACGATCCGCTGAAAATAGGTTGGCCTGCAACCAAACAGACGCTATATCGGTGGATTCGTCTGACCATCAGACAGGCGTACATCGCGGAGACTCGTCCTCCTCCTTCTACCATATCGGCACACTCTATGTGCTCGGTAGGTTCCTCTTGGGCGGCTGCCGGAGGGGTTTCCATTCAGCAGCTTTGCCGGGCTGCTACCTGGTCGGGTAGGAAGACCTTTGTCTAGTTCTACCAATTTGATACCATTGCAGACCCTGCTTCTCAGTTTGTCTGCGTGGTTTTGAGGGGATCTCAGCGCTGTCCCGCCCGTGTTGGGAGCTCTGGGACGTCCCCACTGTTACTCCAGTGACACCTAGGGGATGAAGGAGAAAACAGGATTTTGTACTTACCGTTAAATCCCTTTCTTCGATTCTACAGGTGTCACTGGACGCCCGCCTCGACGCTGAAGTTCTTGTTTAGCTTCATTCAGACCAGTTTGTTTTCTTTGATTTTCTCCAGCACCATAGGTCTCTTCCAGTTAGGTTAAGATTTTCTACCAGTTGACTTTGCTGAAACTCTCCTCGATGGTATGTGTGGTCTAGTTTGTGTTTCTGCCATTTTTCATGTTCAGTTCTTTTCTTATACTGTTCTGTGTAAGAGAGTGTTTTAGTTTGTACTAACCTCCTCCTGGGAAGTGTTTTCCTATCTTCTAGCTCCCTGCGGGCACAATTCTGTTGACTGTCTGAGGGAAGTAGAAGGAGAGGAGATGGCCACACTGTCTCTGAAATTTTTTAAAGTGCCCATGCTCCCTGCAGTCGCCCTTCTATTCCCCACTGTTACTCCAGTGACACCTGTGGAATCAGAGAAAAGGATTTAACGGTAAGTCCAAAATTGTTTGGGTGCAACAAAAATGGTTGTTCATGCGATAAACAATCAGCGCGCGTCATTGCAGCAGGCCTTGCGGCTGCTGCAATACGTAGTGCTGAAATGCCTGCAGTAACAGATAGTATTTCTGTAGCACATGTTCTGGGCGTGGACAACTGCATAGCTGATGCGCTTTCCCGCTTTGATTTTGGGAGTTTTCCGGGAGTGTCCGAATTCTGTCTGGCAGATTATAGAACAGGGATGACAGATTTATACAGCAATCCTTGGCTCCTTCTACTCCCTGGGCCTACTCATCTGTCTGGCAGGATTGGGAGGCGCATCACCTTAGGTTTGAGGTTCAGGGTAAGTCGCATTGCTTGCTGGTTTTCGTTTGGGATCATTACTGCTGGGGCAGGTCCAAGGCGGCCATGGGTGGCGCCTTGGCAGGTATTGCTTTCCATGCGTGAATGCGGGGGATGCAGGATCCCACTAGGTCATTTATGCTGGGTAAGGCTCTGCATGGATGGGTTAAGGAGCGCACCTCCACGGCCGATTCGCGCAGGTCTATTTATCTGCGGCTGCTGCGTGATTTGATAGGGGCACCTGATGACTTTCCTTCTGAGTCCACGCTTTTTAGTTGGCCGTTTTCCCTAGCTTTCTTTAGCGCATTCTGGATTAGCGAGCTGGTGGTGGCCAGCAAGGGGTCGTTAACCATGGGCCTTCTGTTCATGGACGTGATTTTTGCAGAGGGTTCACTCATGTCAGAGATACCTCGGTCTAAGACAGACCAGCTGGGCCATGGCAAGTGGGTCACACTGCGGGCTCATGTGGAGGCGGAAGTGTGCCCTGTGACTATAGCCACTAGCTACGCTCCTTCTAGGCCTCCGGGCAAACCCCAGTGGTTGTTGCATGGAGACGGGGCTCTGCTTACCAAGTATCAGTTTAATGCAGTGTTTAAACGTTGCTTGCTGCATTTGGGCCTAAGGGAGGAGGAGTACAGGACGCACTCCTTCCGCATTGGGGCTGCTACCTGCGCGGAGGCCTAGTGGGCTTCCTGACTCTTCCATTCAGGCAATCGGGTGTTGGAAGTCCGCTGCTTTTAAGAAGTATATAGGATTAGATAAGATTTAGATGTAGTGCGCCTGTTGCGCTGACCCAAAACCGCTGTTTACCCGCCTGTTTAACAGCTAGTGTTCCGGAATTGGGGGTGTGAAGGACTTTCTTGCATTTTTTACCGCCATGGATCCTAATTAATTTCAATTTGGCCCACTTCCCCCTTCCGGAACACACGAGAGGTGTTTTACCAAGTTTTCGACTTCACTTGGGTTCACTGTACTAACTTACCTTGCTTTACTAATACTTGGAAATGTATTCATTTTTACTGACGTTAGGTCCTTTTTTTCTTTCAGCTTCCCCTTCAATACCTCCGGGAGAGATGTGGGTAGTCGGCAACTCGTTTGTTTTTTGGGCCGAACAGCACCCTTCAGCTAGGAGGGCTTTTGAGTTGTCCAGTGGACGTACAGTTAGGTGGTTCGGAGTCAGGGGCCTTAGGTGGTCCGGTTTGCTGGCCCTCCTGGATAGAGAAGAGATGGCATGGGGACGTCCTGCGGTAGTGGTGATTCATCTAGGGGGGGACGATCTGTGCCAGATGATGGGCATTAAGGTTATTATGGCGATCAAGGGGGACCTCCTTGAGCTTTTTCGACGTTGGCCTTCGGTCCATTTAGTCTGGTCAGATATTCTTCCCCGCAGGGTTTGGCAGGGGTGCTTTGATGTCTGCGCGATCAATAGGGCCAGAAAGAAGGTGAACTATGCTGTGTCTAAGTTCGTTTTGGCTATAGGGGGTTCGGCCATTCGTCACCCTTTGCTGCTGCAGGCCAGCCCACCGTATTACGCTAGCGATGGTGTCAGCTTGACTACTTTGGGTTTAGGGGTGTTTCTGGGGGATATTTTTTCATGTGTAGCTTAGGTTGGTCTTCATTGGGTGGCATGCGTTGGCTCTTAGAGCCTCTCAAGGATGTATCTTAGAGCCTGGCAGTACGGCGTCACGGTCCAGCAGTCACTTGCGGCATAAGTGGGCATTGGGAGGCACTGCCCCTAGAAAAGATGGCGGGTGTGTCCTGGCTTTGCGGGGGGTGGACAATTTGGGCACTCCTTCACAGGAGTGTCCACACCGGCCAGGTAAGGGGTGATGAGACTTCCCAATGTTAGGTTGTGCCTTTGTCAGATGGGACGTTTCGGTAGTCACCATATTAATATTGATTAGTTGGGGCATTTAAGTCACCGCCAATGTGATGTGACTAGAGCTGGATATTACATGGTACCTTATTGCCAGCCCTTTAAGAGGGGTCATCATACCACGTAATGAATAACTAAATAAATGTATATATATATATATGTGTATATATATATATATATATATATATATAACCTTTAAATCTAATGCTTTGGTGTCGGTGTCTTTATTGCGTCAGTGTGAGTTATTTTAGTTAAGCTAGATTAAAGTGTGTGTGTTAAGGTTGAAACCTAATTAATGTATAGATTAATGAGTTTTCCTTTTTTTGTAAGGGGTTAAGGATAAACTTAAAAAAAAAATTAATACAATAGAGTAATACAATAGAGTATATGCACACATTACATACAATAGAGTAAAGGCACAGATCCCCCCCAATAGAGTATATGCACACGTTCCCCCCCCCCCCCATATAGAGTATAGGCACCTCCCCCCCATATAGAGTATAGGCACACATTCCCCCCATAGAGTATAGGCACACATCCCCCCTATATAGAGTATAGGCACACATTCCCCCCATAGAGTATAGGTGTCACGACCACCATGGCTGCTACCCAGTTCCCCTGTGCTGTGCCTAGCCCTAGGTCCTGCATCAGCGTGTCTCCTACCCTGGCACTCACCTCTGCTCCTGTTCCTTGTGCTGGTGGGGTGCATATTCCCGCACTGTCACCGCGTGGTGACAGTGGTGCTATGTGCTCTGGTGCCATGCAGGGCATAGGTGGCGTGAGACGTGAGTCGCCATGTGTGTCTGAGCCTGGTTTTGGGATCCTGCAACCTGTACTGTATGGCTCCACCTCCTCCTGTCAAATGGCTATCCAATCGCCGCACAGCTCACTCCTTAAGTACTGACTTGCCGGGCAAGACCGGCAGTCAGTACAATGATGTCCATGCCTATGCATCATTGCTCACTCCTGGCTGTCTGTGGTAGTTACTACAGTTCCTGCGCCTCTGGTGAAGTTCTCTTTTACTCCTGCTGATCGTCTCACTGCTACACCTGTGTACCACAGAACCTGCTGCCGCCAATATGGACTGGACAAGGTTAGCCCCCCAAAGGGGTATTATCTTTCTCCTCACTCCTGATGGTTATTCTCCACGGTTACTCCTGGTTCTGCAGCCACGATCCTATTCAGCAAGGACATTCAGACTTCATCACTTAACCTTCATCCAGTTATTCTTCCAACCATCCAATCTTCATCCAATTGTTCTTTCAACCATCCAATCTTCATCCATTCATCCAATTCTTCATCCAATCATCCAACCCTCATTCAATCATTCAACTCTTTATTCAATCATCCAATTCTTCATCCAATCATCCAATTCTTCAACCAATCCTCCAATACTTCTTTCAATTACCAAGCATCTCCATCCTCTTCAATAAAGTATTGTATTATTGACTTTTATCATTCCATAACTTACAGTATATTATTGTGCCATCATTTACAACCTGTATCGCAGTATCTTCATTAAATAAGGTTTTACTTTATCTCATTGCTTCACTCCCTTCTGTCGTTAATGCAACAACCTTATATCAAAGCACCCAGCCTCCGTTACACTCCAGTTGGTGATTCACGAAACGTGACAATAGGCACACATTCCCCTCTATATAGAGTATATGCACACATTCCACCCTATATAGAGTATATGCACACATTCCCCCCATAGAGTAAAGGCACACATTCCCCCCATATAGAGTATGGGCACACAATCCCCCCCATATAGAGTATAGGCACACAATCCCCCCCATATAGAGTATAGGCACACAATCCCCCCCCCCATATAGAGTATAGGCACACAATCCCCCCCATATAGAGTATAGGCACACAATCCCCCCCATATTGAGTATAGGCATACAATCCCCCCCATATAGAGTATAGGCACACAATCCCCCCCCCCATATAGAGTATAGGCACACTTTCACCCCCCATATAGAGTATAGGCACACTTTCACCCCCCATATAGAGTATAGGCACACTTTCACCCCCCCATATAGAGTATAGGCACACTTTCACCCCCCATATAGAGTATAGGCACACTTTCACCCCCCATATAGAGTATAGGCACACTTTCACCCCCCATATAGAGTATAGGCACACTTTCACCCCCCATATAGAGTATAGGCACACAATCCCCCCCCCCCCCATAATAAAAGTATAGGCACACAATTCCCCCCCCCCCCCCCCCCGTGACCGGACGCCTGCCCTTACGACCTGGCTACGCCCTTTGGGTCCACAGATAGCGGTTCCTGGTCGATAGGGGATTTCCTCTTGCCGTCAGTAACCGCCTGTTACTGACTCCGCCCAATACGCAGTGGGCATGGTTACTGCTGCCACCACCAGAATCCTCCTACTGGAACCACGGATACTGACTCAGGCCCAAACGCTGACACCTGAGTACTACCTGCTAGAGTGTGTGCATCGACCCGCTGCTGACACCCCCCCCTGGTGTCAATTGGTTCCTTACTGGTCACGGACCAGACCTCTGCTTCGGTAGCTGGCAGAGCTGAACTTGGAGGCGCTGGATGCTATACCTAGACAGCCGGAGAACGGAATTATTGCATTAATTCTGTTGGTCGCAAGATGAAAGTAGTGGTCTTGGGCAATAGATGGTTTATTTGCCAATCTCTTATATATTTGGCTACATCTGTCACTCAAAGTGTGTCTGGAGCTATAACGCTGGGTGGAGCCTCTGACTCACATGACAGAGAACCAGCCCAGTGAGCCCACAGACAGTGCCAGACACCCTCTGCCTCTCCATGTTACACAGCAAAGACACAGCTACTCACCAGACACACCAGGTGAGCGCTCCATACCTCCCAACATGACCCTCTCCAGGAGGGACAGAATGCTCTGTTTGTGGACTTCCATCTTAATTTATGATTGTCCTCACCTGTTTTAAACAGGGTAATTGATAAGAAAGGTGTTTAAGCACAGGTGATGGTAATCCATAAATTAAGAAGAAAGTCCAGAAACAGAGCAATGTGTCCCTCCTGGAGAGGGTCATGTTGGGAGGTATGCACCTCCCCCCCCTCATTCACGGCATCCCCACGATTAAATGGCACATGTAAAACACTGACATGGCTATGGTCGACAATGAAAAAGGTTGACATGAGTTTTTGAAGATTTATTTTTCACTTTTTCAATGTTTTCATATTCATTCTAATGTGTCGACATGGACACCAATGAAGTGCCACACTTATGTCAACATTTACATGTGTTGACCTTTCTGTGTTGATTTTTTCTTGTGGTGATTCGCGGCACCCCCCGCGACCCCCCTCCCGCGATTTGCAGCACATCCCCCGCAATTCGCGGCACCCCCGGTCACTCCCACGATTTGCGGCCCCACCCCGTGACCCCCCCTCCTGCCATTCGCGGCACCCCGCGACCCCCCCCTCCCACGATTCGCCCCAACCCCCCGGGCCCCCCCTCCCACGGTTCACGGTGCCCCCCACGACCCCCCCTACCGTGATTCCCCACCCCTGACCCCCCTCCTGTCATTGCGGCGACCCCCCGCGACCCACCCTCCCTCGATTCACTACAACCCCCCGCGCCCCCTCCCACGATTCGCCGCACCCACACACACCCCCCCCTCCCCGTGACCCCCCCCTCCCGCAATTCACGGCATCCACCCACGACCCCTCCTCACGTGATTCGCGGACACCCCTCACCTCCTCCCCCCACCCCCGATTCACGACAACCCCAGGATTAAGTGGCACATGCAAAACACTGGCACGGCTATGGTCGACAATGAAAAAGGTTGACATGAGTTTTTGAAGATTTATTTTTCTTTTTTTGAATGTTTTCATATTCATTCTCATGTGTCGACATGGACACCGATGAAGTGCCACACTTATGTCAACATTTACATGTGTTGAACTTTCTGTTCAATTTTTTTACAGTGACAATTATGTGCACGTCAACCTACACATCATCAACCAATTCTTTGTATAATATATAACACCTGTTCTGTTTTACTGTAGGTGTTTTAAGTCAGACCTTTTACTGCTACTATTACTGTTTATGTAAATGCATTCTGAATGACAGCAACATCCTACCATCCTTCTACAATAATATATAACCAACTAGGTGATTCATCGCGCCCCGTGCCCCCCCCCCTCCCGCAATTCACGGACCCCCCGCGCACCCCCCCTCCCGCGATTCGCAACACCCCCTCGCGCAATTCACGCCCCCTCCCACACTTTGCGGACCCCTGCCCTCTCCCGCGATTCGCCGATACCTGCGCCCCCTCCCTCCCTTGATTCACGGCACCCCCCGCGCCCCTCCCGCAATTCACGGCACCCCTAAGCCCCTCTTTAGTCCCCCGTATACTCACACACCCCTATCACTACCCAGCTTCCTGCTCTCCTGAACCGTAACTTCCACCACTGGGCAGTCGCTGACGCTGTTTTGCCCACATGCCCCTATCATGCCTCATAGCCCAGCCTCCTGCTCTCATGCTCCCGAACTCCCACCCAGTAGGAGGAGACACTGACTAAGGGCCACCATCCTGTACTCCTGTACTGCCACGCTGGAACCTCACCCACTGGCAGAAGCTGCACAGTATCTTCCACCCTCCTCTTTAGTCCCCCTTATGCCCACACACCCCTATCACTAACCAGCCTCCTGTTTTCCTGTGTCGTGACCTCCGCCAGTGGGGAGCCGCTGACTCAGAAACACCCTACTATACTATTGCACACACACACCTAAACAACATGCACACACAGCCCCCCCCAAACCCACAAATGTCACTGTACCCTCCACACTATCAATGTACATCTTACTCTGTAACCGCTTTTTAATTAAACAAAACAATACACACCCCCTTCCACATCATATGCTCTCTATGTAACACATTTCACCTATAACTCAAGTTGCAATACAGGCATCTTTCATACAATTCTAACCATCTTTCTCATATGCAAATGTTCACAAATTAAGGGGGCGCAGCCCCTTACGACGGTGTGAAGAGCGCCCGTAGGGCGCGATGAATCACCTAGTAGATATTAAGATATATCTTCTATCATAGGAGGTACAGCATACAGATGTTACAGCAGGCATGTCCAACGTTGGCCCTCCAGATGTTGTGAAACTACACATCCCAGCATGCTTTGCCACAGTTTTGCTATTAGAGAATCCTAAAACTATTGCAAAGCATGCTGGGATGTGTAGTTTCACAACATCTGGAGGGCCAACGTTGGACATGCCTGCGTTACAGCATTCAGATGCAGGCAGAAGTACAGAATACCAGAGCTCACATGCCCTGTTTAAATAGACAGAAAACACACTGGCATTGTCAGATCCTCCCCCCATACCTTTAGGATTTGCATATCAATCTGGCATCATACTTCCAGTGCCTAACTAATCAAGATTACATTCTAAAAATGATGAGTCCAATTTCCTTAGGGGACTTCCAGGAACGGTGAAGTTCATTTGATTATCTCCTGGACATGTTTACGTAAAGAAACACAAATGTCTGCATTACCAACACCTCGCACACAGGATGTCATGGATTCAGTGACCCATCACCTGGGCCAGATGGGATTCATCCTAGGGTACTAATTTAATTATGGGAGGAATTAGCTTCCCCTCTACATTATATCTTCAATAATTCACTATCATCAGGAAAGGTACCAAAAGACTGGAGAATAGCAGAGGTAGTGCCATTATTCAAAAAAGGAAAAAAAGAAGATCCCGCTAATTACAAACCTGTGAGTTTAACATCAATAGTGGGTAAACTATTTGAAGGATTTTTAAGAAATGGGATCCAGGAATATTTAGACCTTCATGGTTTACTCAGTAATAACCAGCATGGGTTCGTGAAAAATCGTTCATGGCAAACTAATCTACTTGGTTTCTATGAAGAGATTAGCCAAAACCTTGATAATGGAAATGCTGTAGATGTCATTTTCCTAGATTTTGCTAAAGCCTTCGACACCGTACCACACAAGAGGTTGATAAATAAAATGGAGGTCATGGGATTAACAGCTCTCACTAATTTCTACACTTACCTCTCCTGACTCTGCTGTTTCCCACCTCTACCAGACTCTTGAAACAGCCCTTGATGAAGTGGCTCCAGCTACCCACTATACCCCACGTAGGCTTAGATGCCAACCATGGCACTCCAAAGCAACAAGACAACTACGAAATCAGTCACGTAAATTAGAACGCCAATGGCGTAAATCTCGTAATATGACTGATTTCCTCACATATAAGACTAGCTACCACTCGTACTGCAATGCTTTGGACACTGCCAAACAAACATACTACCAATCTCTCATCTCTTCTCATGCCACCAACCCTAAGTGACTTTTTAACACCTTCAAGTCTCTTCTGTACCCTCCCCCTCCTCCCCCACCGGCTACCATCAGTGCACAAGAACTTGCCTCCTACTTTAAGGACAAGATTGATAACATCCGAGATGAAATGGTATGCTCTTCTACTACCTCTAACCCGCTCTCTTCCCTACCTGAACCCTCTGGCACTTTCTCTTAATTTGAGCCCACAAATGAAAAGGAAGTATCTGCACTCTTCTTATCCTCCTACTCTACTACCTCTCCTCTTGATCCTATACCTGCACAAGTTATAAAAAATCTATCTCCTGTGCTTATTCCAACCTTAACTAACATCTGCAATCTCTCTCTTGCTACTGGTACTTTTCCATCTCTGCTCAAACATGCAGTGATAACTCCTATTCTAAAAAAACAGAATTCTGACCCTAACTCTCTCTCTAACTATCGTCCTATCTCTCAGCTCCCATGCCTCTCCAAGCTACTGGAGAGACTTGTCTACTCTCGCATCACAAACTTTCTTAACTCTCACACCCTATTAGACCCGCTTCAGTCAGGCTTCCGCACTCAACACTCCACTGAGACAGCACTGACTAAAGTGGTGAATGATCTGGTAACTGCTAAGGCTAAAGGCCATTACTCACTACTTATTCTTCTAGATCTATCTGCTGCATTTGACACTGTGGATCACACTCTTCTTGTAGAAACACTACACTCCCTAGGTCTTAATGATACAGCCCTTTCCTGGTTCACATCTTACCTATCTGATCGCTCTTTCAGCGTTCGCTTCTCTGACTCTACTTCCTCTTCACTACCTCTGTCAGTCGGAGTTCCGCAAGGCTCAGTCTTAGGTCCTCTGCTGTTCTCCATCTATACTTCCTCTCTTGGCAAACTAATAAGCTCTTTCAGATTTCAGTATCACTTATATGCGGATGATACTCAAATCTATCTATCAACCCCAGACTTGTCACCAGTGGTTTTGGGCCGAGTTTCAGAATGTCTCTCTGCCATCTCATCTTGGATGTCTTCCCGCCAACTCAAACTCAATATTTCAAAAACAGAATTACTTATATTCTCGCCAACTAAGAACAGTTACCATCCTGATATCTCCATCACTGTTGACAACTCGACCATCTACCCTACCCCACAAGCTCGTTGCTTAGGGGTCATCCTCGACTCTGACCTGTCCTTTCTTCCCCACATTCAATCTGTCTCCAAATCATGTTACATGCATCTAAAGAACATATCCAAAATACGACCGTATCTCACACAAGTAAGTACTAAATCTCTTATACATGCACTCATTATATCCTGCATTGATTATTGCAATAGTCTCCTGACTGGTCTTCCCAAGAACAGACTCTCACCACTACAATCCATTTTAAATGCTGCTGCTAGGCTGATCTTCCTTGCAAGACGCTCATCATCTGCTGATCCGCTCTGCCAGTCCCTCCATTGGTTACCTGTATCTTACCGTATTCAATACAAAACACTTCTACTAACTTATAAAGCTATTAACCATACTGCACCAGCATATATCTCTCTACTTATCACAAAATATCTCCCATCTCGACCACTCCGCTCTGCACAAGATCTGCGTCTCTCTTCTGCACGGATCACCAGCTCCCATTCACTATTACAGGACTTTCATCGGGCTGCTCCCATCCTATGGAATGCCCTTCCACGCACAATAAGACTCTCCAATAGCCTCCAAACATTCAAGCGTTCCCTGAAAACTCACCTCTTCAGGCAAGCCTATAATGTTTAAGTTCTACATGCATAACCCTCTGAGGCACTTATGTATTATATAGCTACCCTTCTGGACTTGTAACTTGGTGGGACTGCTATGGTATTACTGGTGCCTGTCCTTGTGTTTCCCCCTATATCCCTATAGATTGTAAGCTTGCAGCAGGGCCCTCCTACCTCCAAGTCTGTATGTTGTTACCCAGTTTGTTTTATCACTGTCTACTATTGTAAAGCGCAACGGAATCTGCTGCGCTATATAAGAACCTGTAAATAAATAAATAAAATAAATAAATTAGGGGCAAATATCTGTAGATGGGACGGGAACTGGCTGTGTAATAGAGAACAAAGAGTGGTCTTGAACAGTGCTGTATCAAATATGACACCAGTACTAAGTGGAGTGCCACAGGGTTCGGTTCTAGGGCCCATTTTGTTTAACATTTTTATTAACGATATTGGTATAGGGTTACTCAGCAATGTATCCATCTTTGCGGACGATAAAAAACTGAGCAGAGGGTACTTATGTATTATCTGGACTCCCATGTTAAATGCACCCCATTTTTTCATACCCCTACTATCCAACTACGCCTGGAGTTGATTTTATATAGTGTGGCGAGCGCAGCGAGCCACCGTGCCCGAAGCGTGGTGAGCGCAGCGAGCCCCGCAAGGGGACGCGGTCTCATAAGAAAAACGGGAGTCCAGATATTACATAAGTACCGAGCAGAGTTATTAAATCATCAGAAGAGGTCACCACGCTTCAAAATGATTTTGACAATCTAGATCAGTGGTTCCCAACCCTGGTCCTCAAGTACCCCCAACAGTGCACGTTTTCCAGGTCACCCGGCAGGTGCACTCATTGTTCAGTCACATTTTAAAAGATCCACAGGTGGAGCTAATTATAGCACTTGTGATTCTGTGTGGAGATCTGCAAAACATGCACTGTTGGGGATACTTGAGAACCAGGGTTGGGAACCACTGATCCAGATGAGTGGGCAAAAAAGTGGAAGATGAAGTTCAATGTGGACAAATGCAAGGTCATGCACCTTGGGAGACATAACCAGTGTGCTAGTTATAACCTAAGCGGGGAGGAATTGGGTAATTCAGTACTCGAAAAGGATCTAGGAGTCCAAATAGACGACAAACTAGGGTGTAGTGCTCAATGTAATATAGCAACAAAAAAGGCCAATTTAAACTCTAGCATGTATTAAAAGGGGCATGGAAACTAAGGATTCAAAAGTAATTATGCCTCTCTACAAATCATTGGTTAGACCGCACCTCGAATACGGAGTACAATTCTGGGCCCCACACTATAAAAAGGACATCATAGAATTAGAAAAAATCCAAAGAAGTGCAACTAAGCTTATATTGGGAATGGAAAATTTAAGCTACGAGGAGAGCTTAAGCAAGCTGGGACTATTTACACTAGAGAAGAAACGTTTAACGGGGGACATGCTCAACATGTACAAATATATCAGGGGCCAATATAAGGAACTGTCAAACACCCTTTTTTCTGCTAGACAGGAATCTAGGACGAGAGGGCACGAGTTTATATTAGAAGAAAAAAGTTTGGTACTCTTTACCTAGAAGGGCGCCCACGATTTTGATCTTGGGCATTGTAAGGAAAAAAAATTGCGTCGGTCGCAAAAAATCGCATGCGATGCGACCGACGCAATTACCGCGTTTTTCCATAGGGAACAATGTTAAATGGCCCACAGAGGCGAAATAGGCACCCTGAAGTGTGAAATGGCCCCCCTAATTGTTAACGCCACCCCACGATCAACGTCAACCCGAAGCGTGGCGAGCACAGCGGTACGCGTCCTATGACCTTTTCATACCCCCACTATCCACGTCGGCGTGGAGTTGAGAATAGAAAGTGCGGCGAGCCCGAAGCGTGGCGAGCGGACGCGGACACCTTCACAGGTATACGTGTCCCCTCGCGGGCTTCATAAGTGTCCGCGTCCCCTCGTGGGGCTCGCCACGCTTGGGGCTCGCTGTGCTCGCCACACTTTCTATTCTCAACTCCACGCCGACGTGGATAGTGGGGGTATGAAAAGGTCATAGGACACGTACCGCCGCCCCTCGCGGGCTCGCTTCGGGTTGACGTTGATCGTGGGGTGGCGTTAACAATTGGGGGGGCCATTTCACACTTCAGGGTGGCTATTTGGCCTCTGTGGGCCTTTTAACATTGTTCCCTATGGAAAATCGGGTCAATTGGGACTTTTAACATTGTTCCCTATGGGAAATTGCGGTAATCGCGTCGGTCGCATCGCATGCGATTTTTTGGTACATGCGATGGGCGCCCTTCTAGGTAAAGAGTACCAAAAGTTTTTGTTCATCTAGAAGAAAAAAATTCGTTAGTCAGAACAGTCAAACTTTGGAACTCTCTTCCTGGAGAAGTGGTGTCGGCAGACACTATAAATATGTTTAAAATAAGGTTGGATAAACATTTATTGGTTAAAAACATCCACGGGTATGAATAAGTAACATAATCTGTCTTTAAAATATCAGAACATACTATACAACAAGGAATTAGCTACTATAAACATAGGTTGAACTAGATGGACGCAAGTCTTTATTCAGCCTCACCTACTATGTAACAAGTTTCCTTATTATCACCTTTTACACAGGGTAGAAATGGGAAAAACGGATCATTAAGCTGAGTCGGGATCTGACGGATCTCTCAGTAAAAAAAATGCGGATCTTTTAGACGGATCCGCGACTCACTTTAAAAAAAAAGGGGAATATACATGACCGAGTAAAAACACTGATCGATGGCTGGATGCAGAATCGCCATTGCTGGCAACCATCGATGGCGTCTGCACCGATGGCCATCCCTGGCAGCAGCAGCTAATCTTTCTATCACTTGTAGTCACAGCACTGTACTCAGTCTCCAGAGGTAGTACATCTCAGCTGCCACAGGTGGCAGCACTGAGATCAGGAAAATGCATTGTAATGAAAAACGAAACTGAAACTCTTCTCTCCACAAACACAAAATTCTGCTGTACGGATCACAAACTTGGGACCTGGGAGCTTGCATGGTGGATGCCTTGTTGGTCCCATGGCCATTCACTCTGACAGGGGCGGATTGGGACTTAAAACCAGCCCGGGAAATATCTTGAAGCAGCCCTAACGGGGCAGTGTGTTGTTGCGTGCCGGAGGCGTGCCCGATTTTTGGGGTGTGGCCTATCAATATGGGGGTGTGGCCTATTTCAATGAGGCCACGCCCATTTTTTGCCGCTGTGGGGGCATGGCTAGTGGCTCTCTGAGCTGCTGGCTATGTCCCCAGCCCCTCAGGCTGCAGAATAGGCGCATGCGTACAACGTTTATTCTGCAGCCTGTGGGGCTGGGGAGATAGAGACAGGGGGGTGACAGGGGGTCTCCCAACTACCCACCCATGGGACACTGCGTATGGGCCACCTCCCTTGAACACATTATGCACATTTTCTATCGAAAAAACTGTACACCTTATGCCACACAGTATGAGCCAATATTCACATTATGACACATGGAATGATCCAAAATTCACAAAATGCCACACAGAAAAAAAGCTAAAGTTCACATTATGCAATGGAATGAGAAGATACAGGGTGAGAGGGGGTTGGTGCAGGGTGAGAGGGGTTGGTAATGAAGGGGGTGACGAGGGGTGAGAGTTGAGTGGCAGGGTGGAAGAGGATGCAGGGAGGGGGGATGGAGGGTGGCGTAGAATGCTGGGAAGGGAGATGCAGGGTGGCTGAGAACGAAGGGAGGGAGGACTTACACAGGGTTGCACAGGACGCAGAGTGTGAGGGGGGCATGGTGGCACAGGATGCAGGGTAGGAGGGGGAATGCAGAGTGGCAGGAGATGCAGGGAGGGGAGTCAAAAAGTGGTGGAGGATGCAGAGAGGGGAGACAGTGATGCCCATTATACATATGCCACACACCGTGATACCCATTATACATATGCCACACACCGTGATGCCCATTATACATATGCCGCACAGCGTGATGTCCATTATACATATGCCACCCACCGTGATGCCCATTATACATATGCCACACATCCTGATGCCATTATACATATGCCACACACCGTGATGCCATTATACATATACCACACATACTTGCACAGACTGGGGAAATCATTAGATGGAGAGTGAATTGTGAATGGATTTGCAGCAGGCCGGAGATCAGCGATATTTTTGTGAGTTATTAACAGACCTGAACGGGGCGGGATTTCTCTCTGTCTGTGCAGTGGCTATCTGAACGCAGAGCTCTACAACTTTGCACACTGGTCTGAATCAGGCCTGTAGTTTTCCTAAATCATATAACAGTACATCACAGAGGCTTTCAGCACAGTTTCTCTGAGATCTGCTGTATCCTGGCCATTGGGGACAGCTTCGGAGTGGACACAACTTCAGGCAGGCACATTTGTCCGTTTGACAGCAGCAGCCGCTCAGAGCCGACCCTAACCAATTTGATGCCCTATGCAAAACCTTGACTGGTGCCCCTTTCCTATGTATATATATATAGAGAGTCCAGTGGGGGAGGGGCGGCACTCCAAAGAGAGTAATAAACACGCAATCAGGCAGTCATGTGAAGAAAAAACGTGTATTCTAGCGCCAAGCGCTTTCGGGGAATCACCCCGTCCTCAGGGCATCAATACACAGGAGAGAAGCACCTTCTCACAGTACAAAACCCCCCTAAATACCCCATCTCTTACCTGAGGCGTCTCCTCCACGCCAGGAGTCGCCGCCTCCATCCACGAGCGTCCAGGGCACCCACTTCCGGGTTGCGCATACAGTCTCGCTGGGAGCGCGTCATCTGCGTTCCAGCAGAGACTTCCTTGCGGTTCACCCGATCAGTAAGTCCCGTTTAGGCTGCTGCAGAGATGCAGCGACACCATCAGGTCAGGAGGAGTCCAGCCTGTTTAAGAGAAAGAACATACAAGTGAATATACATGCAGCGACATGCGTTCCAGCAGAGACTTCCTTGCGGTTCACCCGATCAGTAAGTCCCGTTTAGGCTGCTGCAGAGATGCAGCGACACCATCAGGTCAGGAGGAGTCCAGCCTGTTTAAGAGAAAGAACATACAAGTGAATATACATGCAGCGACATGCGTTCCAGCAGAGACTTCCTTGCGGTTCACCCGATCAGTAAGTCCCGTTTAGGCTGCTGCAGAGATGCAGCGACACCATCAGGTCAGGAGGAGTCCAGCCTGTTTAAGAGAAAGAACATACAAGTGAATATACATGCAGCGACATGCGTTCCAGCAGAGACTTCCTTGCGGTTCACCCGATCAGTAAGTCCCGTTTAGGCTGCTGCAGAGATGCAGCGACACCATCAGGTCAGGAGGAGTCCAGCCTGTTTAAGAGAAAGAACATACAAGTGAATATACATGCAGCGACATGCGTTCCAGCAGAGACTTCCTTGCGGTTCACCCGATCAGTAAGTCCCGTTTAGGCTGCTGCAGAGATGCAGCGACACCATCAGGTCAGGAGGAGTCCAGCCTGTTTAAGAGAAAGAACATACAAGTGAATATACATGCAGCGACATGCGTTCCAGCAGAGACTTCCTTGCGGTTCACCCGATCAGTAAGTCCCGTTTAGGCTGCTGCAGAGATGCAGCGACACCATCAGGTCAGGAGGAGTCCAGCCTGTTTAAGAGAAAGAACATACAAGTGAATATACATGCAGCGACATGCGTTCCAGCAGAGACTTCCTTGCGGTTCACCCGATCAGTAAGTCCCGTTTAGGCTGCTGCAGAGATGCAGCGACACCATCAGGTCAGGAGGAGTCCAGCCTGTTTAAGAGAAAGAACATACAAGTGAATATACATGCAGCGACATGCGTTCCAGCAGAGACTTCCTTGCGGTTCACCCGATCAGTAAGTCCCGTTTAGGCTGCTGCAGAGATGCAGCGACACCATCAGGTCAGGAGGAGTCCAGCCTGTTTAAGAGAAAGAACATACAAGTGAATATACATGCAGCGACTATGTCGCTGCATGTATATTCACTTGTATGTTCTTTCTCTTAAACAGGCTGGACTCCTCCTGACCTGATGGTGTCGCTGCATCTCTGCAGCAGCCTAAACGGGACTTACTGATCGGGTGAACCGCAAGGAAGTCTCTGCTGGAACGCATGTCGCTGCATGTATATTCACTTGTATGTTCTTTCTCTTAAACAGGCTGGACTCCTCCTGACCTGATGGTGTCGCTGCATCTCTGCAGCAGCCTAAACGGGACTTACTGATCGGGTGAACCGCAAGGAAGTCTCTGCTGGAACGCAGATGACGCGCTCCCAGCGAGACTGTATGCGCAACCCGGAAGTGGGTGCCCTGGACGCTCGTGGATGGAGGCGGCGACTCCTGGCGTGGAGGAGACGCCTCAGGTAAGAGATGGGGTATTTAGGGGGGTTTTGTACTGTGAGAAGGTGCTTCTCTCCTGTGTATTGATGCCCTGAGGACGGGGTGATTCCCCGAAAGCGCTTGGCGCTAGAATACACGTTTTTTCTTCACATGACTGCCTGATTGCGTGTTTATTACTCTCTTTGGAGTGCCGCCCCTCCCCCACTGGACTCTGCATTATTTATGTGGGAAGGCACCCATCCGTTGACCTATCCATCCGAGTGCCGGCAGATTGCTGTTGTATATATATATATATATATATATATATATATATATATGAGCATACACAGCTGTAGCTATCTGCAATCGCCACCATTTCCCTGGTCGGAATTTCCACGCAGGTGATATCACCACTCAATTGTCAGGGGAGACGCAAGATAGATAGATTGATGAAGCCCTGCTCATCCATCTATCTATCTATATCTTAGACACACACCTGTTTAAGAACATTCTAAAATCCTGCTTTTACCAAATTAGCCCTAATTTTAATAAAATTCTGAGTGTAGCACTGTATGCCACCCCTACACTTGCTGCTTAATGGTGGGATGGGTGGTGGGGGATGGTGCTGGCTGGCTGACTGCACACAGGCTCCACAAAGGCCACGCTCTAGAATAGGAGGTGTGGCCTCATGGCATGTGACTAGGTACATGGGATCAGTATATATGCCACTACAACACCCATCTATACCTTACAGTACATCATGGACCCATATATATATATAGTACAAAGTGGGGGTGGCCGGCACTCCGTTGATCATAACTAAATGGACTGGGTGCCCTCCCAGGAGAACAAATGACTCCTATGTATCCAGGTGCATGAGGGTGGCACTCCAGTAGAAAAGAACTCGGAAACCAAACAGGTGTACCAACGTTTCAAATGTATTTAGACGTTTTTCATCAGGGTGTAAAAGTGCATTACAATAAGACGGTATATATACCTTACCGATGCCGTGGAGA
Organism: Crinia signifera; assembly: GCF_055691185.1. NCBI lineage: Eukaryota > Metazoa > Chordata > Amphibia > Anura > Myobatrachidae > Crinia > Crinia signifera. Next base: position 10,313,865 of record NC_139217.1, on the reverse strand, counting down.
TGATCTCGGTGTACAGTCACTTCCGGGTGGCGTCAGCGTGAGGGAGCAGAATGACTGTGTCCTGCGTCAGTGCGCCAGGATGTCAGGAGGAGTTCAGGCTACTCATGTGATCCAGCTTGCTGAGATCACCCGGTGTCTTCCGGCTTCCCTCGTCGCCTAGCAACGCTTGTACAGGACACGTTGGCGGCAGCTTCCCCTTGCTGTGGCCCCTCCGGGCATGCTGTTAACACAGAGAATAGTGATAACTCCTAAGACACACATCTAATAAAAATACATGTGAAAGACATTCGCCTCATAATTAGTGAAAAAATAATAAATGAAATAGAGTTGCTGATATCCTGCTGGTAACTGGTATCAATGCTTGTTAAGAGGACTTGGCACTATGATTCTAAATGCATAATTAGGTTACACATATAATGGTTAGCCGGCCCCTAAAACAATGTTATTACAACTTTTACATATTACAGGAAGCAATTTAGACTACAGCTTTCATTAAGGCCTTTAGGGGCCAGAGTGTCCATCTTCCTCATCCACTGCACTTCTTTTTGTAATAGAATGCGACCTTGATCTCCACCTCTCTTAGGGAGAGGGACATGGTCCACAAGCTTATATCTCAACTGGGCCAAAGAGTGTCCAACTTGCTTGAAGTGTCTGGCCACTGGCTGGTCCACCTCTCTCCCAGCCAGGGCCAGTCTGTATATACTGTATATACACTTCTGACCGCACTGTACCCTACAGTCCATCACTGACCCTTCTATACCCGCCACTACACTACTGACCCCTCTATACCCACCACTACACTACTGATCCTTCTATACCCGCCACTACACTACTGACCCCTCTATGCCCACCACTACACTACTGATCCTTCTATACCCACCACTACATTACTGACCCTTCTATACCCGCCTCTTCACTACTGACTCCTCTATACCCACCACTACACTACTGACCCCTGTCACGATCCGAGCTGTCAGACAGACTTTCTTACCGGCTAAGTGCCTCCGCAGGTTCAGCTTGCGGTCCAGACGTCATCTCTGCCAGCGTCCTGTCTCCCAGTGACAGTCCCCAGTGCACGGCAATCCACCTGTCCGCCGCCATTGCTCCCAGTATCCAGCATGGTGTGCACAAACACACTTTCCCGCCATAGCAGACATGGGGGCTGCCATGTTCTTCCCAGTCACATGTCTGTGCTGTCCAATCCTGTTGGTTCTGATCTCCCTGTCATACTTCCTCGGCCAATCCTGGCCACCCAGTGGGGATAAGTATGCTGGGAGCTCTCAGAACCATTGCTAGTGCTTCAGTTGTCTCCAGTGTATGGTCAGCTGTCCTTGTCTCCGTGCAAGTGTATTTCTCTGCTGGTGTTGTTTTCCATGCTGCAGTGTGTTCCAGGTTGTTCCATCTCCTGTGAAGTCCAGGTTATTCCACCGCCTGTGATTCTGCCTCGTCAGCCCAGCGACCAAGCCTAGCTCCGGGACTCTGGTCCTTCCGATGCTCCAGCATCATCAACCATCGATGTTTCCACATCATCATCGATAGTCCGATACTCCGGATCTCCTGCTTCCGTCCGTCATTCCGGACCCGCAGTCTCATCTCCTGTCCGTCATTCCGGACCCACAGTCTTCCATATCCGATACCCGGATCCGATGTTCCCACATCACCATCGATAGTCCGATATTCCGGACCCACAGTCAAGCTTCCGTCCGTCATTCCGGACCCACAGTCAAGCTCCAACCTTCCGTCCGTCATTCCGGACCCACAGCTTCCACATCCAATATCCATTCGATGTTCCACCATCGATACCATCCATCTCTGTAAAGTATTGCAATCTGCATGAACTGTGTCATTTATCCTGCATACTTTACTGTCTGTTATAATACAACCATCTGCAAATAAACTCCGGTTGTATTTTATCTCTGACTGCTTATTGGCTCTGGGTGCACTGTCGTGCACTCCATGCGCAAGGGTCCTCTCCAATCTCCCCGGGTTCAGGTACCGGTCCAGGTCCCGACCAGAGGTCTCAGTCTCGTCGGCTGAGCCCCCTGGTGTGACAGTAAGCACTAGCCAAATGGATCCAGCCGCAAACCAAGCATCTCCACCCAGCCCTGTAAAGCAACTGGCTGCTCCCTTGGATCAGCAAGAGGCTGCGCAGAGCCAAGTGATTCATTGTCTGCAAGATCTGTCTTCCCTGCTGGATAAGCTACAGACCACTCTCAGTGGCCCTGAGCCTGTCAGAGAACTTCCGAGTCCAGTTCATCCTCCTGTAATGGCTGCTGCACCTCGCCTTCATCTGTCAGTCCCCACCAAGTATGATGGGAACCCCAAGACCTGTCGAGGTTTTCTCAATCAGTGTGAGATTCACTTCGAGCTGCAACCCAGCAACTTCCCTACTGAAAGGGTCAAGATCGCCTATATCATCTCCCTCCTGTGTGGAGCAGCGTTAGAATGGGCGTCTCCCTTATGGGAAAGATCTGATGCCATCCTGTCCAACTACAAGGACTTCGTGTCAACATTCCGGCGTATCTTCGATGAGCCTGGGCGATCAGCATCTGCCTCCACTGAACTCCTTCGTCTCAGACAGGGATCCCGCTCTGTCGGGCAATATCTGGTCCAGTTCCAGATTCTGGCGTCTGAACTCTCCTGGTGTGATGGGGCCTTATACGCAGCTTTCTGGCATGGCCTATCCGATCATATTAAGGATGAACTCGCTACCAGAGACTTACCCTCAGGTCTAAGTGACCTTATATCATTGTGTATTAAAGTAGACCTACGCTTCCGAGAAAGGGCTGCAGAACGTCACAAAAGCGCTCCAGTTAAAGTGCCAACTCCTCCGCCTTCTTTACCCACTGCTCCTGCGGTCCATTCCAAAGAAGAACCAATGGAGATAAACCGTTTCCGTTTGTCTCCAGGAGAACGTCGACGTCGACGGTTGGCACAACTCTGCCTGTATTGTGCTGATCCTGCACATCAAATTTCTGCATGCCCAAAGCATCAGGAAAACTCCTCCTCCTAGCCCGTCAAGGAGAGGGTAGGCTAGGAGTAATTAAGTCCTCTCCATCAGCAACTGATTGCGTCCTTCCAGTTTCCCTTCAAGTTGGTCAGCATTTCAAGACGGTCTCCACACTTCTTGATTCCGGTGCCGCTGGCAACTTCGTTACTGCAGAACTGGTCCGTAAGTGGGGGTTACCCACTGAAAGTCTTTCCAAGACTGTCTTCCTTACTGCTGTGGATGGCAGTAGGATTCCTGATGCGACAGTCTCCTGCAGAACTTTGCCACTTACAGTAAAAGTGGGAGTCCTGCACACTGAACTTTTGTCCTTCCTGGTTTTACCCCGAGCCACTCATGCTCTGGTTCTGGGTTTACCCTGGATCCGTCTTCACAATCCTCGTCTTGATTGGAAGACATCGGAAATCCTTTCCTGGGATCCTTCCTGCTCCGGTACCTGTCTCCAAAAGGTACTCCCAGCTCGTCATTCTTCAGCCGATGCAGCAGACCTTCCGCCTCTTCCCTACCAAGAGTACTCAGATGTATTCAGCAAGTCTGGCGCTGATGTCCTACCTCCTCACAGACCGTGGGATTGCCCTATCGACCTTATCCCAGGCAAAGAACCACCCAGAGGTAGAACTTATCCCCTCTCTCTTCCAGAGACTCAAGCCATGACCAATTACATCAAGGAAAATCTGGCAAAGGGATTCATCCGTCCTTCGACTTCTCCTGCTGGCGCAGGGTTCTTCTTCGTAAAGAAGAAGGATGGAGGCCTACGTCCCTGCATTGATTATCGCGGCCTCAATGACATTACAGTAAAGAACCAATATCCGTTGCCCCTCATCACCGAGCTGTTTGACCGTGTCAGCGATGCAACCATCTTCACGAAACTCGACCTGAGAGGTGCATATAATCTCATCCGCATACGAGAGGGCGACGAGTGGAAGACGGCGTTTAACACCAGAGACGGCCACTATGAGTACCTCGTCATGCCCTTCGGGCTCAGCAATGCCCCAGCCGTGTTCCAGCACTATGTCAATGAGATTTTTCGGGACATTCTGTATCGTCATGTAGTTGTATATCTCGATGACATTTTAATCTACGCCAATAACATCACAGAACATCGTTATTGGGTCAAAGAGGTTCTGTCCCGGCTGCGAGCTAATCATCTCTACTGTAAACTGGAGAAGTGTGTCTTCGAGGTGAAGTCTATAACCTTCCTAGGGTACATTGTCTCCGGTTCTGGTCTTCAAATGGATCCAGGAAAACTGCAGGCCATCCAAGATTGGCCAATTCCCTCTTCGCTGAAAGGTATTCAACGTTTCCTGGGTTTTGCCAATTATTACAGAAAATTCATTCGTAACTTCTCTTCTATTGTGGCTCCCATCACTGCCTTGACTAAAAAGGGGTCTAATCCAGCGAAGTGGCCGGCAGAAGCCATCGAAGCCTTTCATCTGTTGAAACAGAGGTTCACTTCCGCCCCTGTTTTAAGACAACCTGATACCACCTTGCCCTTTATTCTCGAGGTTGATGCCTCCTCCGTGGGTGTTGGGGCAGTCCTCTCGCAGAAAGCGCCCGATGGACGTCTTCATCCCTGTGGGTTCTACTCCCGTAAGTTCCTACCTGCAGAGCGTAATTATGCCATCGGTGACCAAGAGCTCCTCGCCATCAAATTGGCATTAGAAGAATGGAGATATCTTCTAGAGGGCGCTGTTCATGAGATCACAATTATCACAGACCACAAGAATCTTCTGTATCTCAAGTCTGCTCAATGTTTAAATCCCCGTCAAGCCAGATGGACACTTTTCTTTTCCAGGTTCCGTTTCAAGCTGTCGTTCTGTCCAGGGACACAAAACCGAAAAGCTGATGCCCTTTCCCGCTCATGGGAGCAAGAAAGTGAGTCTAAGTCCACACATCAACATTTTATTATTGATCCAGTGGCCTTCTCCGCAACGAGAGTTTCAAATCTCATGCCCCCTACAGGGAAAAGATATGTAAAGCCAGCTCTAAGAAAGAAGTTGCTCTGTTGGGCGCATTCTTCAAAATTCGCTGGCCATGCAGGCATTCAGAAAACTTACGAGTTTATCACCAGGTCCTACTGGTGGCCATCCCTCAAACAGGATGTACAGGACTTTGTCTCCTCTTGTGCTAAATGTGCTCAGCACAAGACCAGTCGTCAGTCTCCTCCTGGGCAATTGATGCCACTGTCAGTGCCACATCGTCCCTGGACGCATATCACTATGGACTTTGTAACTGATCTTCCAGAGTCTGACAAGTTCACCACCATCTGGGTGATTGTTGACCGGTTCACCAAGATGGCTCACTTCGTTCCCCTCACCGGCCTTCCGTCAGCTTCCAAGCTGTCCCAGCTCTTCATCAAAGAGATATTCAAGCTTCATGGGCTGCCTCTTGAAATCATCTCCGATAGAGGAGTCCAATTCGTAGCCAAGTTCTGGCGAAGCCTGTGCTCCCTGCTTCAAATCAAGTTAAAGTTCTCCACAGCCTACCACCCTCAAACCAATGGCCAAACGGAGAGGGTGAATCAGGACCTTGAAGCATTTCTCCGCACATATGTCTCTTCTTCCCAAGATGACTGGGCTCAACTCCTTCCATGGGCAGAGTTCTGCCATAATAACCAATATCATTCTTCATCAAATGTCACTCCATTCCTTGCCAATTATGGGTTTCATCCTCGAGTTCCTGACTTCACTCTGCAACCTGTGTCCTCTGTTCCAGCGGTCGACACGACCATCCGGCAATTCATCAAATCCTGGAAGCTCATTCGTTCTTCACTTCTGAAGGCTTCAAGCAGGTACAAAAAATTTGCCGACAGGAAACGCAGAGCTGTGCCAGCCCTCCGTCCAGGAGATCGTGTCTGGTTGTCAACCAAGAATCTTCGATTGAGAGTGCCATCGATGAAGTTCGCTACACTACTGATCCTTCTATACCCACCACTACATTACTGATCCCTCTATACCCACCACTACATTACTGATCCCTCTATACCCACCACTACATTACTGATCCTTCTATACCCACCACTACATTACTGATCCTTCTATACCCACCACTACATTACTGACCCCTCTATACCCGCCACTACACTACTGATCCTTCTATACCCACCACTACATTACTGACTCCTCTATACCCACCACTACACTACTGACCCCTCTATACCCACCACGATATATTGGTCCTTTCCCAGTTGAGCGAGTCGTCAATCCAGTAGCTTACAAGCTCAAGTTGCCGCCCTATTTGAAAGTGCCAGCTACATTCCACATTTCGCTGCTCAAGCTGCTGGTTCTGAATCGCTTTCATTCCAAGCTCCCCAAGGCTCCTAAGGTTTGCACCCAGCGTGGAACTGAATATGAGGTCAGTAAGATCTTGGACTCTCGCATCCGATATGGTCGTCTGCAATATCTGATCGATTGGAAGGGCTACGGCCCCGAAGAGCGATCATGGACCAATGCCATCGATGTCCATGCTCCCAGACTCATCCGGGCGTTCCACTCCAAGTTTCCCCGCAAGCCTAAAAGGTGTCCTGGGGCCACCCTTAAAGGGGGGGGTGCTGTCACGATCCGAGCTGTCAGACAGACTTTCTTACCGGCTAAGTGCCTCCGCAGGTTCAGCTTGCGGTCCAGACGTCATCTCTGCCAGCGTCCTGTCTCCCAGTGACAGTCCCCAGTGCACGGCAATCCACCTGTCCGCCGCCATTGCTCCCAGTATCCAGCATGGTGTGCACAAACACACTTTCCCGCCATAGCAGACATGGGGGCTGCCATGTTCTTCCCAGTCACATGTCTGTGCTGTCCAATCCTGTTGGTTCTGATCTCCCTGTCATACTTCCTCGGCCAATCCTGGCCACCCAGTGGGGATAAGTATGCTGGGAGCTCTCAGAACCATTGCTAGTGCTTCAGTTGTCTCCAGTGTATGGTCAGCTGTCCTTGTCTCCGTGCAAGTGTATTTCTCTGCTGGTGTTGTTTTCCATGCTGCAGTGTGTTCCAGGTTGTTCCATCTCCTGTGAAGTCCAGGTTATTCCACCGCCTGTGATCCTGCCTCGTCAGCCCAGCGACCAAGCCTAGCTCCGGGACTCTGGTCCTTCTGATGCTCCAGCATCATCAACCATCGATGTTTCCACATCATCATCGATAGTCCGATACTCCGGATCTCCTGCTTCCGTCCGTCATTCCGGACCCGCAGTCTCATCTCCTGTCCGTCATTCCGGACCCACAGTCTTCCATATCCGATACCCGGATCCGATGTTCCCACATCACCATCGATAGTCCGATATTCCGGACCCACAGTCAAGCTTCCATCCGTCATTCCGGACCCACAGTCAAGCTCCAACCTTCCGTCCGTCATTCCGGACCCACAGCTTCCACATCCGATATCCATTCGATGTTCCACCATCGATACCATCCATCTCTGTAAAGTATTGCAATCTGCATGAACTGTGTCATTTATCCTGCATACTTTACTGTCTTTTATAATATAACCATCTGCAAATAAACTCCGGTTGTATTTTATCTCTGACTGCTTATTGGCTCTGGGTGCACTGTCGCGCACTCCATGCGCAAGGGTCCTCTCCAATCTCCCCGGTTCAGGTACCGGTCCAGGTCCCCACCAGAGGTCTCAGTCTCGTCGGCTGAGCCCCCTGGTGTGACAACCCCTCTATACCCGCCACTACACTACTGATCCTTCTATACCCACCACTACATTACTGATCCCTCTATACCCACCACTACACTACTGACTCCTCTATACCCACCACTACACTACTGATCCTTCTATACCCGCCACTACATTACTGACCCTTCTATACCCGCCACTACACTACTGACCCCTCTATACCCACCACTACACTACTGATCCTTCTATACCCGCCACTACACTACTGACCCCTCTATACCCACCACTACATTACTGATCCCTCTATACCCACCACCACACTACTGATCCTTCTATACCCACCACTACATTACTGACCCTTCTATACCCACCACTACATTACTGATCCCTCTATACCCACCACTACATTACTGATCCCTCTATACCCGCCACTACACTACTGATCCTTCTATACCCACCACTACATTACTGACCCTTCTATACCCACTACTACATTACTGACCCCTCTATACGCACCACTACATTACTGACCCCTCTATACCCACCACTACATTACTGACCCCTCTATACCCACCACTACATTACTGACCCCTCTATACCCACCACTACATTACTGACCCCTCTATACCCACCACTACATTACTGACCCCTCTATACCCTACACTATACTACTGACCCCTCTATACCACCACTACACTACTGATCCTTCTATACCCACCACTACATTACTGACCCCTCTATACCACCACTAAACTACTGATCCTTCTATACCCACCACTACATTACTGATCCCTCTATACCCACCACTACATTACTGACCCCTCTATACCACCACTATATTACTGACCCGTCTATATCCACCACTACATTACTGACCCCTCTATACCCGCCTCTACACTACTGACTCCTCTATACCCACCACTACATTACTGATCCCTCTATACCCACCACTACACTACTGATCCTTCTATACCCACCACTACATTACTGATCCCTCTATACCCACCACTACATTACTGACCCCTCTATACCACCACTATATTACTGACCCGTCTATATCCACCACTGCATTACTGACCCGTCTATGGCCCTTATTCTGATCGGTGCGGATATTCCCGCATTCTTACGGAGCGGTCCGCACGCCACGGTGTTCTGCCGCGTGCGGCCATCGTCCGTAGAAACGCCCACGTGTCCTCCGCATTCGGACGGACTCACTCTTTAAGAACAGGGCGTGTTTACGGACGACATACAAACCATGCGTGTGCGGGGGAAACACTCCGATTCTGCACGGTATTACAGAGTATTACAGAGTATGCTCGGGAATACCGCATCCGAACGGGAGCCAAGCGGTGCTACCGCCCGTAAGCGGAGTATTTACGCCAAACAACCCACTATTATGTATATTCTGCAATACATCACATGACCCACTTATTCAATTACCTATCCTCATAAAAAAATGCTTATTTGGAATTGAAATCAATTAGATGCCAATATATCCTTACAAGCATGCCTAACACATGCATTGCACACATTAACCCTTACAGCAATTGAAGTGCAATGGTTTGTATTTTTTGGTATCTTCATTTTTTTGTCATTGCATCACAGTGGCATTGACTGTGAAATGTATATAAATAAATTTCTTTACTTTACAACAATTGTGTGGTTTAATTAGTACATGTCGCATACACATGTGTATTGCTAGTATTAATATTCAGTCATGTCCATTGTTAGCAGGTTTAAAGTGTGTCCGAAGTACAGCATATGTGGGTGATTAGTAAGGTTTCCTTGAAGCAGCAATGGTTTCAATTAAAGCACTGACAAGCGTTCTATTAGTGAGTAATGAGTAAAGGAGTCGATTTTATTGGGTTCAGGTGTTAATGCTTGTAGTCATTAGGCGGTCCGTTCGCCTCCCGCAGGAACGAGTGGTGTCCGCAAAGCAATAGTGGCCTTTTGGACACCGCACATTTCTTCCCTTTTTGTTCGCGTGCATTCGGAGTGGTATCCGAATGCACGCCCCCCAACATCAGTGTACTCCCCCGTGTCCGCCCATGTTTCCGCCCCGTTTTGCCCACTTTGAAACTACGCCCATGTGTCATTCCGCATGACGCCCATAATACGCCCATATTTCCCGAATGATTGCGGTGACCAGTTTTGTACGGGATTTGCCCGAACAGGTACGGAGTCAAGGCGTGGCACATGCGCGTAGCGTTCTCCACGCATGCGCAGACGCCGTAAAGACGCGATCCGAAAGTATGCGGTAAAGTACGCGTCAATCAGAATAAGGGCCTATATCCGACCCTACATTACTGATCCCTCTATACCCACCACTACATTACTGACTCCTCTATACCCACCACTACATTACTGACCCTCTATACCCACCACTACATTACTGACCCTCTATACCCACCACTACATTACTGACCCCTCTATATCCACCACTACATTACTGACCCCTCTATACCCACCACTACATTACTGACCCCTCTATACCCACCACTACATTACTGACCCCTCTATACCCACCACTACATTACTGACCCCTCTATACCACCACTACACTACTGATCCTTCTATACCCACCACTACATTACTGACCCTACTATACCCACCACTACACTACTGACTCCTCTATACCCACCACTACACTACTGACCCCTCTATACCCACCACTACATTACTGACCCCTCTATACCACCACTACACTACTGATCATTCTATACCCACCACTACATTACTGACCCCTCTATACCCACCACTACATTACTGATCCTTCTATACCCACCACTACATTACTGACCCCTCTATACCCACCACTACACTACTGATCCTTCTATACCCACCACTACATTACTGATCCCTCTATACCCACCACTACATTACTGATCCCTCTATACCCACCACTACATTACTGATCCTTCTATACCCACCACTACATTACTGATCCTTCTATACCCACCACTACATTACTGACCCCTCTATACCCGCCACTACACTACTGATCCTTCTATACCCACCACTACATTACTGACTCCTCTATACCCACCACTACACTACTGACCCCTCTATACCCACCACTACATTACTGATCCTTCTATACCCACCACTACATTACTGACCCCTCTATACCCACCACTACATTACTGATCCTTCTATACCCACCACTACATTACTGACCCCTCTATACCCACCACTACACTACTGATCCTTCTATACCCACCACTACATTACTGACCCCTCTATACCCACCCTTACATTACTGACCCCTCTATACCCACCACTACATTACTGACCCTTCTATACCCACCACTACATTACTGACCAATCTATACCCACCACTACAATACTGACCCCTCTATACCCACCACTACATTACTGACCCCACTATACCCGCCACTACATTACTGACCCCTCTATACCCGCCACTACATTACTGACCCTTCTATACCCGCCTCTACATTACTGACCCCTCTATACCCACCACTACACTACTGACCCCTCTATACCCGCCACTACATTACTGACCCTTCTATACCCGCCTCTACATTACTGACCCCTCTATACCCACCACTACATTACTGACCCCTCTATACCCACCCTTACATTACTGACCCCTCTATACCCACCACTACATTACTGACCCCTCTATACCCACCACTACAATACTGACCCCTCTATACCCACCCTTACATTACTGACCCCTCTACATACACCAATACATTACTGACCCCTCTATACCCGCCCCTACATTACTGACCCCTCTATATCCACCACTACAATACTGACCCCTCTATACCACCACTACACTACTGATCCCTCTATATCCACCACTACATTACTGACCCCTCTATACCCACCACTACATTACTGAGCCTCTATACCCACCACTACATTACTGACCCTCTATATCCACCACTACATTACTGACCCTCTATACCCACCACTACAATACTGACCCCTCTATACCCACCACTACACTACTGACCCCTCTATACCCACCACTACACCACTGACCCTTCTATACCCACCACTACACCACTGACCCTACTATACCCACCACTACATTACTGATCCCTCTATACCCACCACTACATTACTGATCCCTCTATACCCACCACTACATTACTGAGCCCTCTATATCCACCACTACATTACTGACCCCTCTATACCCACCACTACATTACTGACCCCTCTATACCCACCCTTACATTACTGACCCCTCTATACCCACCACTACATTACTGACCCCTCTATACCCACCACTACAATACTGACCCCTCTATACCCACCCTTACATTACTGACCCCTCTACATACACCAATACATTACTGACCCCTCTATACCCGCCCCTACATTACTGACCCCTCTATATCCACCACTACAATACTGACCCCTCTATACCACCACTACACTACTGATCCCTCTATATCCACCACTACATTACTGACCCCTCTATACCCACCACTACATTACTGAGCCTCTATACCCACCACTACATTACTGACCCTCTATATCCACCACTACATTACTGACCCTCTATACCCACCACTACAATACTGACCCCTCTATACCCACCACTACACTACTGACCCCTCTATACCCACCACTACACCACTGACCCTTCTATACCCACCACTACACCACTGACCCTACTATACCCACCACTACATTACTGATCCCTCTATACCCACCACTACATTACTGATCCCTCTATACCCACCACTACATTACTGACCCCTCTATATCCACCACTACATTACTGACCCCTCTATACCCACCACTACATTACTGACCCCTCTATACCCACCACTACATTACTGACCCCTCTATACCCACCACTACATTACTGACCCCTCTATACCACCACTACACTACTGATCCTTCTATACCCACCACTACATTACTGACCCTACTATACCCACCACTACACTACTGACTCCTCTATACCCACCACTACACTACTGACCCCTCTATACCCACCACTACATTACTGACCCCTCTATACCACCACTACACTACTGATCATTCTATACCCACCACTACATTACTGACCCCTCTATACCCACCACTACATTACTGATCCTTCTATACCCACCACTACATTACTGACCCCTCTATACCCACCACTACACTACTGATCCTTCTATACCCACCACTACATTACTGATCCCTCTATACCCACCACTACATTACTGATCCCTCTATACCCACCACTACATTACTGATCCTTCTATACCCACCACTACATTACTGATCCTTCTATACCCACCACTACATTACTGACCCCTCTATACCCGCCACTACACTACTGATCCTTCTATACCCACCACTACATTACTGACTCCTCTATACCCACCACTACACTACTGACCCCTCTATACCCACCACTACATTACTGATCCTTCTATACCCACCACTACATTACTGACCCCTCTATACCCACCACTACATTACTGATCCTTCTATACCCACCACTACATTACTGACCCCTCTATACCCACCACTACACTACTGATCCTTCTATACCCACCACTACATTACTGACCCCTCTATACCCACCCTTACATTACTGACCCCTCTATACCCACCACTACATTACTGACCCTTCTATACCCACCACTACATTACTGACCAATCTATACCCACCACTACAATACTGACCCCTCTATACCCACCACTACATTACTGACCCCACTATACCCGCCACTACATTACTGACCCCTCTATACCCGCCACTACATTACTGACCCTTCTATACCCGCCTCTACATTACTGACCCCTCTATACCCACCACTACACTACTGACCCCTCTATACCCGCCACTACATTACTGACCCTTCTATACCCGCCTCTACATTACTGACCCCTCTATACCCACCACTACATTACTGACCCCTCTATACCCACCCTTACATTACTGACCCCTCTATACCCACCACTACATTACTGACCCCTCTATACCCACCACTACAATACTGACCCCTCTATACCCACCCTTACATTACTGACCCCTCTACATACACCAATACATTACTGACCCCTCTATACCCGCCCCTACATTACTGACCCCTCTATATCCACCACTACAATACTGACCCCTCTATACCCACCACTACATTACTGATCCCTCTATATCCACCACTACATTACTGACCCCTCTATACCCACCACTACATTACTGAGCCTCTATACCCACCACTACATTACTGACCCTCTATATCCACCACTACATTACTGACCCTCTATACCCACCACTACAATACTGACCCCTCTATACCCACCACTACACTACTGACCCCTCTATACCCACCACTACACCACTGACCCTTCTATACCCACCACTACACCACTGACCCTACTATACCCACCACTACATTACTGATCCCTCTATACCCACCACTACATTACTGATCCCTCTATACCCACCACTACATTACTGAGCCCTCTATACCCACCACTACACTACTGACCCCTCTATACCCACCACTACATTACTGACCCCTCTATACCCACCACTACATTACTGTTCCCTCTATACCCACCACTACATTACTGACCCTTCTATACCCGCCAATACACAAATGACCCTTCTATACCCACTGCTACACTACTGACCCCCTGTAATAAATCTCCCTATATATAATTTTCACTATCCTCCCAGTTCCCTACAGACAATCCCCTCCCCCTCTTCACCATTCCTGTATGAGACACCTGCAGGCCTGTAACTCACCTTAAGCAGCGGTGCCCTCATCGGCTCCTCAGTATTCTGGTCTTCTCTGCTCCCTGCATGTCCTCCCAGTGTCCTAATTCTGTTATCCGGACAGCGCTGCAGCATCGCCGACATTTAGAGGTGCGGGATGCCAGGCAGCAAGCAGCAACTGCAGGGCTCACCCAGGGGATCACTAAGATCCTTATGGTTCTGATGAAACAAAGAGCTGACATACTGACCCCTGAAATAGCAGGGGGGGGTGATGATGGAGTAGAAAGTCAGCAGCTGCACAGTTGTATCGACCAAGGGAGGGGGGTGCGCTAGGGCACCAGGATGAAGAACCAGGGGCTGCCACTGCTAGAGTCAGATGGGGCAGCGCAGAGGCAGCTGCTGAATGAAAAAGTTAAGAAGGGGAGGTGGAGCTGGGACAGACCTGTGGGAGATTAGGAGAGTGGAAAAGTGCACCGCTACGGGAGGAGGCCAAGATGACTGCTGCTGCTGCAGTGCTGCTTACCGTTGAACTATATGGTCCCTTTCTGCACCCGCTCTAGTGCCAGCTCCTGCTGCGGGCCAAGGCCAGCTTCCCGAGCTGCCCTGCGGAAGGCCACCCGCACAGAGCGGCATACTAATAAACTGCAGCCTGGCAAGAATTGCCTTTCATATGAGCCGGGCTGGGGGCATGTGCAATGCCACAGCAGCACTCTCTGCCTGATCTCAGCTACCTGTTGCTTCTGTCCGGCAAAGCAAGCAGCAGTGTGAGCCGGCCAGGTGTTCCCAGTAACTTTCTGACATAAATGAGCCGGCCCTAGGCTTGGGGTGGATGCCCCTAGGCATCTGCTTAGTCTGCCTATGCCTAGGGCCGGCTCTGCAGCCGCTAAGCGTATAGCGCCGGAACTGCTGCTGCCTGAAATCGGAAGGAGGAGGACAGGCCGATGGAGCGGTGAGTTGTCACTCCCAATCTCCGCAAAGGGTCTTGGAAGGCGCTGCGCACGGCCGCGCATGTGCAGCAGCCCTCCCGCGGCCATATTGGATTAGGGCAAAAACAATGTGGTCGCGGCCGCGAACAGCTTGAGATTGCGTTCGTGCAGTCCGCGGCCCTCACAGGGGGGAGAGCAGCCAAATCCAATATGTTAGGGTCCGGCCCACAGGGAAATGGCCCGGTTTCCCGGTGGGCCAATCCGCCCCTGCACTCTGATGTGAGTCTTGCCTCCCATATCTTTGCTTCCGCAGGTAAATCACAAACTGAAGGCAGAGTCATACCGAATACAACAAAAAAGGGTGAGTGTCGGTCGCACTGGAAGTGTAGAGTTAAGGCCCATACACACGTAAAGATTTTCATTTCAAAAGACTTTGCCAAAATCTTTGATAGATATATCTTTCCCCAAAGTAGTGCGTACACACTGAGCTATTTTCCCCAAAGAGCAAGAGATTTTCCTGGTGGCAAAAGACTTTGCTGAAAATCTTTCATTATAAATGGGCTGGGTTTGAATTCCAAGGGTTCCATATATACAGGGCATTGGTGGCAGTGGGCATATAAATATATAAACATTGGTGGGCAGTGTTGGCACTAATTTATGCATTGCTGGCACAGACCAGCAATGTATACGTTACCGCCAACACTGCCCACCAATGTTTATATATTTATATGCCCACTGCCACAAATGTATATTTACTTAAATGAAAACTGCCCATGTATGTATTTATTTAAATGGCATGCATGTACTAGACGGGGTGCGCATCCCCCCCCCCCCCGTGTGCCCCTGGAGCGACTCGGCCGCATAATTCCCCTGTGGAGCACCGCGCCGGCCGCATACCCCCCCCCCCTCAGTGGAGCGGGTAACCGCCAACCAAACGCCCCCCCGTGCCTGGGGCGCCCCGTGCCCTACACCGTCCCCAGCAGATAATTACGCACACAGCTGGCCACCAATGTTTATATTTTTATATGCCCACTGCCACCAATGTATTCATTTAAATGCACCAACAATATATTATACTATATTATATAATATATATATATTTATATTATATATATATATATATATATATGTATATTATATTTATATACATATATATATAATATATTATATATATATATACATAATATATATATATATATATATATATATATATATATATATTATATTGGTGCATTTAATGAATTCATTGGTGGCAGTGGACAGAATAATATAAACATTGGTGCCCAGCAGGGTGTTTGCAGGGAGCAGTGCTGTCTGCTCCGTATTTAGCAAGGCTGGGGGCGGGGCTAGCCTGGCTGGGGGCGGGGCTCTGCAGCAGCATCCAGCCGGCCGACCAGAAGGAGCACAGGGTGAGTACAGACAGGCGAGGGGGCGGTCCGCCGGGCTGAAAGTGGTTAATATTTCAGCCCGGCAGGCGTACACACATGGCGATGATGGATGAAAAACCATCCATCATCGCCACATCTGCTGGTAAAACCAGCAGATGAACCACTTTCCTAGCAATGATGCGGGAGCGCGCATCATAGCTAGTCGGCAATCTCCGGGGCATACACACTGGGCGATTTTCGGCCGAAAATCGCTCAAAACGGCTGTTTTGACCGATTTTCAGCTGAAAATCGTCAAGTGTGTATGGGCCTTTAATCAAGTTATTCAGTTTACCTCTTTATAATGATGCGGACTCAGGTCAAAATCCTTATGAGGTGTGCTACCGCTAGACAATAGGTGAATTAGTTTATTAGAGAATACGGGGGACCCCTACGCTTTTTGTCCCCCGTATCTTGGGAACCAGGTCCGGCTCAATGAGCCCAAGGCTGGATATTCTCAGGAGGTGGGACCTGCCTTTTTTTTTTTTTAACACTTTGACACATTTTTTTTTACACAGGACAGTGCACTGATCGCAATGACCTGTGCAGGGTTCTGGCCAATTTGCCTGTCAGAACCTAGTCTACATATGTGGTGAATTTTAGATACATTTTCCAGATTTCGCATCTCATTAAATATGTGAATTGTATACTTTTCAATGGGAAAACATCTGGATGCAAGTTCCAGAGCGACTAAAAATCACACTTTCGGAATGTGCAATTTCGCGGCAAAATCTGTGGTTTTTGCAGTTTTTCGTATCTCATTAAATATGCGAAATCGGGAAAAGGGCGATTTCGGCCGTATTTGGCGAAAAAAAACGCAAAAATTCACAAAACGTCAGTTTTCGCACTTTTTTCTGAATTCGCATAATTAATGAGATGCGAAAATCTGAAAAAATGCGGTATTTGCCGCGAAATCGCACTTTTTTTTTTATCTCCGGAACTCACATCCAGATGTTTTCCCATTGAAAAATATACAATTTGCATATTTAATGAGATGCGAATTTGTAAATCGCCCCAAAAAAATGTCTAAACATCACAAAAAAAATAGACCTGATCCTAATTTTGTCAGAACCATGGCGATTTTGTCAGAACCAGGCACAGATCATTGCAATCTGTGTATGGTTCTTTGGTAAAATATGTGTAAAAGTAAAAAAAAAAACGGCGTGGGGTCCCCCCTCCTGTACTCATTGAGCCGGACCTGGTTCCAAAAATACGGGGGACAAAAAATCTGGGAGTTTGAAACCGTAGTTTGAAACCAGCACCAGGCTCCAACAGCCCGCAGTGTCGTGCCACAGCCGGGGGACACTTTTTACATAAGGTCCCCCGGCCGTACCATGAGCACCGTGGCTGGTCAGCCTTGGACAGGGTACCTGGAGGAGTGGGTACCCCCCCAATAAAGGGGTCCCCCACCCAGGGTTCACCCCTCCAGGGCTGAAGCCTGGGGCTGTCACCGGCGTCCCTGGCCATTGGACGCCGGCCTGATAGGGTTAAAGTGACATTCCTAACATTGCTTAATACAGGAGAACTACAAATGCCAGCAGACCTCCCCCCGCATGCTGGGACTAGGAGAACCACAAGTCCCAGTACGGGGCGTCCTGTCCGCTCATGCCACTCTGTCAGCATCAGTGGAATAATAATCTTTGGAAATTGTCAGGCTGGGACACATTTGAGTCCCTATGAGGGACATAGGTACCGGGGGTAGGCGGTAGCAAATTCGCTGCTATGCAGCTGCAGCCTAAGTTAGTATAGTGAGCATCCAGATATGTCCGTGTCCCCATCTCTATGTAAGCCCAGTGTAAGCGGAAGCTGTCCCAGTGAATGAGACTGGGAAGACCACCGTGTCTGGGAGCAGAATCGTGGTGCACCAATTTAAGCTAAACATTCAAAATACATTTCATCATTGTGTTAGGATGTGACTCTAGATACCTCCGCACATGTGAAACAACGATGTGCGTTTTGCCGTTAGCTTTCTCAGGGTCGGGCCAGCGCCCAGAAGCTGTTAATGTACCGTCACCTCATTAATATTCATGAGGGCGGAGGTGTGTTTCCTATTCCCCTCAGTTTCCTTAAAGAATTTGTCTGCCCTCTCCTGCCGATCCATTATTTTTGATCTTTCACCTGGATAGGGCGGTTCTTAGGACAAGGCCGGATCACCTTCCTAAGGTGGTGTCCAAGTTCCAGGTGAACCAAGAATTTGTGGTCCCAGCCTTTCATGGATCCTTGATGTGATCAGGGCTCTTAGAAGCTATGTGAAATGTACTAAGGATATTATAAAGACAGACGCTCTCTTTGTCCTGTACAGTTTTCGAAAATGGGGTTGGCCTCTGATGAAGCAGACCATTGCTCATTGGCTTTGCTCTGTCATTCAGCATGCACATCTTGACTCCTCTCTCCCATCTCCTGCTGGGGTCCGAGCTTACTCCACTTGGTCAGTGGGTGCTTTTGGGCTGTTAGGGGTGGTGCAACAGCAGAATGCTGACGCGCGTTTCGCAGTGAGCTTTCTCAGGGCCAACTGGGCCGGCACCCGGAAGCTGTTAATGTACCATCACCTCATTAATATTCACGAGGGTGGAGGTGTGTCCCCAGTGATTCCTATTCTCCTCAGTCTCTTTAGAGAATCTCTGTATTGTTACACTTTAATGTATGGAGACTTATTGGGATTCATAATGTAAATATATAAAGATACATATTCTCATTCTGCTTATTGTAACAGTGTATATGCATGTGTGGACGCATGGACAAGGCTCTGGTAATCAAGATAAAGAATATTAAATATAATAAATAAAATATATGTTGAAAACTGATAACGTGATATAATTATTTGTATATCATGTGTTAATGAAAAGTGCCTGTATGGGTGGCCTTATCCGAGCTTATTGTTCTCATATCATATGGCAGGGGAATTTCTGCATTGTGATTGGGGCAGTGATCATTATATATAAGAAAAATCCTTCTTTATCAATGTTAATACAAAAATTCTTATACTATGTGTATAATTGGGTGATAGTGTGTATAAAGATGTAACTGTAAAAACAATCACATATTTATGTGTGGTGACAAAAACCACCAACAGTGTGCACAGTGAAAACAAAAAAATGTGATCATTAGATAAAATAAAGGTGTATGGGTGGAAACGTGATAAAATAAAAGCAGATCATAGAATTGTTGGTGTGGATTACTGGTAATTGTAGTTCTCCTTAGGAAGGTGAAGTTTTTCCTGTATAGTTTATTAGTAGTTTTAGTGGCAAAGTAACATGGGGAAGGAGAAAGAAAGTGTGATGTGAATTGGTGAGAGGATACTTGTTCATATGTGTTTAGGAACACGCGGCCTGTATCATCCCGGGCGGTGCTGTTGTCACTGTTTTGGGTCAAAGTGATATGTGGCTAAAACATGGGTGTAGGTATAAGGCGGTATTCAATGAGCCTGATTCGCCATGTTTTTATGGCGAATTTGTGCTGTTGAATCACCCTATTCAATGAGCAGATGGCGAATACATTTCAAGGTTTTTTTCGCCATGATTCACCGAGTAGCAATCGCTATCTTTTTATGGTGAAGTGGAATGTGAACTTTTAAAATAAAGTGTTTTGTTTTTTACATTTGGTGTAAAAAAATCAGGAATTTTATTCTGAGGAGGGCATGCTATTTTTTTTTTTACACTGACCAGCCAGCAGGGGGCGCCGGAGCCAAGCCGTTTATTAGATATTCATATATTGACTGCACCCGATCGTTACATATGCATGATCAGGTGTAGTGAATATACCTGGTCCCCTGCTGGCACCCCCGGGGGGCAGCCTGTGCTGCCTCGCACCCGGGGAGCCCACCTCCCCCCCACATACGCTCTGGGGCAGGCAGAGAGACTTCCATCTCCCTGCCTGCCACCGTCCTCAGGCTCAGTGCGGCGTTCGCCGCAGGAGCTCATATTCACCGGTCAGGGGCAGCAAGCCCCTGACTCGTTGAATACTGAAGCCGGCGAGGCTCCGGAACGTGGCGAATGTGCAGCGAATTCTAAACAGGATTTGCTGCACCTCGCCGGTATTCACATTGAATACCGCCCAAGGGGTGACATTTATTAGAGATCGTTGTTGGGTTTTGGCGATTTATATTGCAAAAACGTCCGTCTTTTGTTTTTTTCCCAAATCAACTACTTAATGGGTGGCGATTCGCGGCATAAATCGCACTTTTTGCCGCTAATTCGCACTTTCTGAAGTGGCGATTTACAACATCGCATCCAGATGTTTTCCCATTGAAAAAGATACAAATCGCTAATTTAATGTCTGCCGCATTTGGAAATCGCCAGCAAAATGCGATTTTTGCCCCCCAAAAAAACAGACCAAGTACAAGGTGGCGATTTGCTTAAAATCGCCAGCGTTTGAGCGTAGAAACGGTTAAATATCTCACAGGTGACCCACATACCACTTACTAACTCCCCTACATATACTCCCACATGATTATAGACACCTGTGAGGCTGTTTGAGATGGACATTTTGCACAGTGGACTGGAGGTGCTAGTGTGTGAGCTGGGGCGTTTGGAGGAGCTAAGCAGGAGGGATGCTGCTGCCCACCACATCCAGGTACCCGACCACTCCGTGCTTCTCGTCGGTACCGTGCTAGGGTGTACCTGGACTCCCTCTCTGATCAACAGGTGGTGGACATGTTTAGGTTGAACCGACAGAACCTGTTGAAGTTATATGAGCAGGTGAGAGATGATTTGGACCCTTGTGGGGGGGCCAACTATGCAGTGTCTGGGCTGCAGAAATTAATGTGCGCCCTCCACTTGTTTGCCACAGGCTCCACTCAGTCTGTGAGCTCATGGGCCTTGGGTATGTCACAAGCCACTTTCTCTAAACATTTTTCTCAAGTGTTAAATGCATTAAAGAAGCTGTGGCGCACATATATCACATTGCCACGTTGTGAGTCCGAGTGGCAGGACCTGAAGGTGGCATTCTATCGGCTCTCAGCATTTCCAAATGTGCTGGGAGCCATAGACTGCACCCACATTGGGATTCGGGCCCCGCACGTGAGGGAGCATGTCTATGTGAATCGAAGGGGCAGACATTCCCTCAATGTGCAGGTGGTCTGCGATGCCAACCTCAGAATTCTCAGTATGGTTGCAGGCTACCCCGGGAACTGCCTTGATGCCTATATCCTGCGGCACTCAGCTCTCTGGGACCGTTTCCACAACAACACCATGCCAGAGGGCTGGCTACTTGGTAAGTCACTTACCACTGTTTATATGCTGTTTGCTTACCTATGTCTTTACCTTTAACATCCATGTGTGTAACCTTCTATTCAAGAGTCATTTCTGTTGTAATTGTTTATACCAGCCCAAACAATATAGTATAGGCTGCTACTATTATGTGCAAATTACCCACATGATATGTGACCACACAAATCCCTTTACATGTTAGGTGACTCAGGATATGGGTGTCATTCGTGGCTCATGACACCTCTGCGGAACCCACAAAGCCCTGAACAGCACCGCTACAATGCTGCACATATTGCTACCCGCAATGTAGTGGAACGCACCTTTGGGGTGCTGAAAAGCCGATTTAGGTGTTTGGACAGGTCAGCAGGTACACTGCTATACCACCCTGCCAAAGTGGTTTTGGTTGTCCAGGCTTGCTGCATGCTGCATAACATAGCTTTGGGTCAACCAAATTATGTAGATGTGGCCCCTGCAGCAGTCGTGCAGGAAGCTCAAACTACTGATTGTCACGGATCTGCTTATTCAAGCTTACATGACTTGTGATTCTGCTGTTTCTCAGTCTCAGTCTGAATCAGTTCTGTCTGCATTCATGTTGCCAGTCAGTCTATGCATTGCTGGCTCCTTGATTGTGCAGCTGCGTAGAATCCAGTCTAAAACTGAAATCACCTGTAACCCTTTGCTGTCCTGTTCCCTGTTGCTCACCTGTTAAATTTACACTGAAGTCTCCTGGATTCCTGCCTCAGTTTGCAGAATGCCCTCTGTCCTTTCCTCCAATCAATGCAAGGCAGGGGGTTAAATATCCTGCTCACAGACTCAGAAACTGCCTTCAGCAACTTGTCTTCCTGCTGCATGTGCTGGATCTGTGCAGTTCAAGCCTGCTTCCTGGAATCCCTGCGTGAGTCTTCAGCGTTCAGCTCCCAGAGGCTCTGCTTGTCCGGCTGGTCCAGCGCTCCCGGTCTGGTCCAAAAATTGTCCAATTCCTGCTCATCTAGTTCCTGTGTTTATACTCGGTTTTCTTCAGTTATTTGTTATATGCCAAGTCAGCCATTTCAGTTCTGTTATCTCCGTCACCTGTTCCTGTGTCAACGCCAAGTCGCTACCCTGTCCTGATACCAGTTTCCTGACCTGCCTGCTACAAGCTGCATCCAGCTATTGTGTGCTACGTCTCTGCTGTGAGCTTCCAGTAATCCTGTCATTCAGCTGTATCCTGATCCCAGCCATCCAATCTTCAGTCATCCAGCCGTCCAATCTTCAGTCATCCAGCCGTCCAATCTTCAGTCATCCAGCCGTCCAATCTTCAGTCAGCCAATTGTCCAATCTTCAGTCAGCCAATTGTCCAATCTTCAGGTATCCTTTTCTCTAAACTCAAATCCTGAACATTGCCTTATCCTCCCAGAACTACCGGCACGTATCTTGTTTATTTTGAATGGACTGCCATCTTATTTATTTTTGCAAAGGTCTGCTATCTTTTGTTACTTGTTATTTATCAGAGACTTGCATCTGTTTATTATTTGTCCAATCAAGAAGTATTGATCCTGGTTACATTATCTGTTATATGAGTTCCTTCAATAAACCTGTTTGTGTTAACCCATCTCCGGCTGGTCACGCCTCTCTTCCTGAGATCCGCACCACTCCATCAATCCACCATCTGACCACTCCAGTCACGACTGATTCCACACACCCATTTCGTGACACTGATGTTGTAGTGCGAAGTACACGGATGATCCTGCAGCATTTCACAGGTAATTTGTGTGTGTACAATGAATAGTAATGGGGAACCTGTAACACACATACATTGGTAACATTACATTTTTCCCTGTCCATGTTAATTGCCCAGAAGCAGACCAACAATAATAGCCAACACCTGCAAGCTACCCCACCACATCATACTTTATGCCTGGCAACATGATAACACATATAACAATGTCAAGTAAGTACTGTAGTTTTCTGTGTGTACAAATGTTGGCAAATACAAATTAACATAGGCTTAATGGATGGAGGTGACATCGATCATTGATCTGCGGTGGTTGAAATGTTGCAAAACAAGTGGCGCCTACATACAGTATGAAATTCCCAATGCTTATCCCCTTCAAATGTGACTATTTCCTTAAAATCCCATTACAAATAAGCACACACAACCCAAAGTCCCGTGGCTGCTAAAATATGACTAGTTGACAATACATAATAGAACAGTGTGGGTAATCATTTGTAAAAAATGACAACCAGTTTGCTGGATGCAAATAATTTTTACTTGCAGAAAAATTTAGCCATAGGCCATAGCATATGACACATTTGCAGGAACAATCACTGCAAGAGTGAATGAAAAAAAGAATAAACATGATACACATGTAAATGCAAAGAAGATTATTCATGTTTAAATACAGCCCGGGTATTAGCACCCTTACCACTAGTGGCACCACCACCCCTAGTACGGACACTACGCCGTGGGGGAGTAGTGGGGGACCCACTCATGGGTGTGGAGGACACACTACTACTTTGGGTAGATGTGGTTTGGTGCTGACCTAACAAAGTAGTTGCACTGAGGCTGATTTGCGTTTGTAGGGACATCAACGCAGTTGTTTGCCCATTAATTGCTTGGGTCTGTTCAACCATATTGGCATTTAGACCTCTAAAATTAGTAGTTTGACCCTGAATGGCTTGGCCAATTTCTGCTAAGCGTGTGTCTAATGTAGAGACAAGACGAATTTGTGTCCCTACATTAGCCCGCACACTTTGAGAAATTCGTCTCATTTGCAGAGCTATGTTACGCACATACTGTACCCCTTCACCGTTTCTAGTTGGGTGGTCTGCACCTCCATAAAAGCGAGTTGTTTCCCCTTAAAAATATGGATGGATTGCGCCAACTCCTCCGCACTAGTGGGGGTGTTGGTGGCTGCAATGATTGGGGGCTGCTGCCTATGTGACTGCGTATAGGGGGCCTCATTGACTGGGTGTGCTTGGTTTTGTGCAGGCTCCAACGATGGCACCGTCTCCAAGAGGATTTCACTCATGTCGTCCATATTTTGCATGGGATCCGTAGGTTCAGGCATCGGTTGTGAAGGACCTACACATGAGAAAAGAGTGGTAAGTATGCTATGCAGATTGGTGTATGGTGGGTCATGTTACCTTAGTTGGAATGGTTAGGTGTTGCTCATGCATTATGCATTGGCACAGGCTACTGTGGTGGGGACAGCCATGTGTGAATTGTGCAATGTGTGTGTGTAACACTATGATATCTCACCTGCAGGCTGGACAGTGTGACGAATCGGATGTGGCTGATGTTGGTCAACAGCAGGCTGGGACTCCAGAGCTGGAGCTGTTTGAAAGAAGAAGACATTTTCCATTATTATCATTTGCACCTAACTGGCACTTTTCGAAATATGCAGATAAAAACTTTACCTCAATCAAACTTTTTGACCCTAATATGATTACATAATGAATTTGAAGACTTTGAACTGAAGTGGTTATTTGAGTATTATGACTGTGAACGATATTTTGAATCCACTTGCAAATAACAGGAAAGACCAGCAGATTAGACATGTAAAAGTGACTGTAAAGTGCTTTTCCAACTACCCAGAGGATTGATATGGATTAACAATCAAGTACACTGCAGGCCTACAGTGTTTAGGACAGCACACATTAATTGGATCTGTGGAACTACATAACCCAGCAAAATGCAGAGTCCATTATTTAGCAATGCAAGGAAGCAAAATGTGATTTTGCTGGGATATGTAGTTCCACACACAGCAATCTTTTGGACACATAAAGCATAGCACCATAATAGCATGCGCACATGACATAGCAAAATGTTACATTGACATGTGTGGACACTTACCAGTTGGCGGTGGAGTGGGGGGCCTGTCTGTGTCGGCAATGTGGATGCTGGGAAGCACCTCCGGTGGGATGATTCAGCGTAGCAGCCTCTCATAGGCCTTAAAGCGGACCTCCTGCCTAGGGCCACCTCCTGTGCGACAGGCCTCTTTCTTCTCCAGGGCAAGCTTGGCTTTGAGGAGGCGCTTGATGTAATTGTATCGCTTTTTGACGTTGCGCACACTCCTCTTGTGTGTGCTAACTGCATTTACCGCGGAGGTGATACTGTCCCACATCCCTTTCTTCCTTGCCACACTTGTGCGATGATGGTGAGGACCAAGTAGGCGGTCATACAGGGGCAGGAGTGCACGCACCAGGGCCATATTCTCCTCATATGAGAACCTGACTTTCCTCCCACTAGCTGTACGAGCTGCATCATCCTCCTCCACATTTCTAGCCTCACCCTCTTCTTCCTCCTCCTCCTCCTCCTGTCCTGGTTCTTCCCCCAGCACCTCCAAGTCAGCTTCCTCTGCCTCCTGCACAGGCCAGTCCACCTCTGAGAAATCCCCCTCTTGCAGCTCCTCCTCTGTGTGCCTGGCACTCTGTTCCTCCTGTGAGGACACCTGGAGGGTGCCTGATTCCTCCTCATCCTCCATAGCCGCCTGCTCAGCTTCCACCATGTGGCCTCTCCCTGGCGCAGCTCTTGCTGGGAGCATGCTGGCTCTCCCTGTCCTGCCTCTGGCAGTGCTGCCTCTCACTCCCCTACCTCTCCCAGTGGTTGGGGTGGTTGGGCCCAAGCTGGCTGTCCCTCTGCCTCCTCTGCACCTAACAAAACCTCCTCCTCTCCTCTCCATCTCAAACGCCTTACTCCCTTTCAAAGGGTAAAATGGCGTCTGCGCCCCTTTATATAGGGGGTGTGATGCGTATTTGCAAGGGACTAAGGTGGGCATGTTGGTTAGCATGTTGTATGGGCTGTTCAGGTGTATTGGTGTAAATCGCATTCCGGTTGGCCGCAAATACGCACATGACCTAACCCGGAAATCACACTTTTATGGCGTATTACATCGACTCAATTCGCACCTTATCGCCGTCTATCGCCATGTATCGCACTTTTCAGGCGGCTTTGTGCCAGCCATTCAATACGCGATTTCTGGGAAAAAATGCGATATAAAAATATCAGATTCTTACCTGATAATGTGTTTTCTTCTACTCCACCATGGCAGCCATTACAATATGGGTTCCGCCCCCGTGGGTAGTGACAGGAAAGGTAAAAAAGACACCATCCCCCTATATTAGGGCACCTCCTCCTTGGCTCAGTGTCTTTTGACTTTTCCAGCTTAAATAAAACACAGTTAGTACATACCAACACAATATAACACATCGGGTCGGGAATATATGCTGCCATGGTGCAGTAGAAGAAAACACATTATCAGGTAAGAATCTGATATTTCTTCTACCTCCCCATGGCAGCCATTACAACATGGGTACTATCCCAGCAGTTACATCACTTGGGAGGGAAAAAAACCGTAGGTTAACAACATAAACTTTTCATATATATACACACATATACTTTTTTTTTTTTTTTTTTATATTACCGCACTGAGGACCTTCCTACCGAACTTCGTGTCTGCCGAAGATAGGACATCAATCAAGTGCCTGGTAAACGTATGGATGGAAGACCACCCTGCTGCTTTACACATATCTACTGCCGAGGCTGATTCCTTCTCAGCCCACGATGCGGCTACTGCCCTAGTAGAATGTGCTTTGAGCCCCTTGGGCGGTTCTTTCCCTTTGATCTCATATGCTTTAATTATACATAGCCTGATCCATCTTGCAATTGTGGCCTTTGAGGCCATATGACCCTTGTTCTTTCCACTTGTAAGCACAAATAGATTCTTTGCCTTACGAAAACTCTTGACTCTTTCTGTATATACAGTCAATGCCCTTACTAAGTCTAGTTTATTCAACCGATCTTCTTTCTCATTCTCTGGATTCATACACAACGAAGGCAATACTATTTCTTGATTAAGATGGAATTCCGACACCACCTTTGGCAGATACTTGGGATTTGTGCGTAACACCACTTTATCACTAAAAAAATTCAAAAATGGCTCCTCAGCCCATAACGCCTGCAGCTCGGACACTCTGCTTGCTGAGGTAATAGCTACTAAAAAAATAACCTTCCAGGTAAGAAGACTTAAATTAATCTCTTCCAATGGTTCGAACGGCTCAGCTGCCAACACGCCCAGTACCAAATTCAAGTCCCATGGCGCCATTGTTGCCATGACTCTCGGCCTTATTTTGTTCGCCGCCTGAAAAAAAATCGACGTACATATTTATTGTCAGCAATCCTTCGATCCAACATTGCTCCAAGGGCCGCCACCTGTACTTTTAGTGTATTAACTGCCAGTTTCATTTGTAAACCCTTTTGCAAAAACTCCAAAATAGAGGAAATTTTCTTTGGAATCATTTGATTCTCACGACACCAATATATGTATTTCTTCCACACCTTATAGTAAGACTTTGAGGTTGAAGTTTTCCTTGCCTTCAGAAGTGTGTTTATGACATTTTTAGAAAAACCTTCACTCTTTAAACAGTTGACCTCAACCGCCAGGCCATCAGCCTCCAGGCCTGAGGCTGCGCCTGACGTACTCGGCCTTGTATCAATAGGTCCGGTGTTGACGGGAGTGTCCACGGTTCGTCCACCGCCATCTGGAGAACTTTGTTGAACCAAGCTCTCCTCGGCCAGAAAGGCAGTATTGCCAGAACCTCTGTCCTTTCCCTCTGGATCTTCCTGAGTAACTTTGCAATGATCGGAAAAGGTGGGAACACATATGCCCTTGCCATGTCCCAGGTGGCTGTCAATGCATCTATTTGCGATGCTTGAGGCTCCTGAAACCTTGAGAAGAAAAGTGGTACTTTCCTGTTGGCCACTGTCGCCATAAGGTCCACTTGTGGGACCCACCACCTGTTTGTCAATGCTGAAAACACTTCGTCGTTCAGTTCCCATTCGCCTGACTGACACCTTTTCCTGCTCAGCTCGTCCGCGACTTAGTTCTCTTTTCCTGCTAGAAAAACTGCTATGATTGCGGGAACTTTGACTTCTGCCCACTCGAACAGCTCTGTTACACCTTTCATGAGCTGGCGACTTCTTGTGCCACCTTGTCGATTGATATATGACACTACTGACTGATTGTCGGATCTCACAACCACTTCTCTTCCGACCAGCTCTTCCTGAAAGTACTGACAGGCTAGTACCACTGCCTTCATTTCTCTCAAGTTTGAATGCGCCTCTTGCCAAACTCGTGACCACTCGCCTTGAGCTACCTTTTGTCCGCAGATCGCCCCCCATCCTGACTGACTGGCGTCTGTGGTCACTATGACTTGCTCTATTGTCGCAAACGACTTGCCTTTTTTTAGGCGGTTCTCGTCCGCCCACCATTCTAGGTCTGACCTTGCGGCTCTTGTCAAGATGATCCTTTGCGACAGATCCTTGCTTTTTCCGTCCCACTGTGCTAGGAATGCATTTTGTAGTTTTCTTGTGTGCCACCTGGACCACTGTACTGTATCTAGTGCCGCTGCCATGAGGCCTAGCACTGTCATACAGTCCTTTGATGACACCACCATTTTTTTGGACATCTCTCTCGTCTGGTTTACAATTTTGTTCCTTCTGTCCTCTGTTAGTTTCACAGTCATTTTTGGGGTGTTTATCACCACCCCTAAATACTTTATTTGTTGAGTTGGAATCAAATGGCTTTTTTCTCCATTGATTAGCCACCCGTGCTCTTTCAGACACTGAATAACTTTTTCTGTGTCCCTCTTTGCCGCTTCCTCTGACTTTGCCACCACTAGTATATCGTCTAGATATGGCCAAAGGGTAACTCCCTCTCTCCTTAGTTTTGCTACCACCACTACCAAAACCTTGGAGAGTGTTCTCGGGGACGTGGCCAGGCCGAATGGTAGTGCCGTGAACTGGTAACAAATGCCCTGTATACAGAATCTTAGGAACTTTTGGTGTTTCCAGTAAATGGGGACGTGCAAATAGGCATCTTCTAGATCTATGGATGTCATGTATTTCGCCCTGTCTGAGAGCCGGAAGAATTGATCTGATTGACTCCATCTTGAATGGTCTGACTGTCACAAATTGGTTCAGTTTTCTTAAGTCCAATATGGTTCGAAAACCCCCCGTGGCCTTCCTTACTATAAAGAATCTGGGGAACCAACCGATCTGCCTTTGATCCTTTGGCACAACCTCGACCACCTTTTGCTGTACCATCAGATCTAAGCTTGATAACAGCGCTTCCCGTTCTTCTTTTTCTCTGGGG
This sequence comes from Crinia signifera, assembly GCF_055691185.1. Classification (NCBI taxonomy): domain Eukaryota; kingdom Metazoa; phylum Chordata; class Amphibia; order Anura; family Myobatrachidae; genus Crinia; species Crinia signifera. The sequence continues at coordinate 10,283,855 of NC_139217.1, read as the reverse complement.
ACTGGTGACTCCAGAAAACACCTTCCTGGATACCTTGAAAATTCTATTTTGTATCTGGTGTGTGTTATCTCTAACACCCACCGATCTGTGGTGGTTTGCTGCCAAACATGGTGAAATTGCAGTAGCCTGGCACCTACCACCGGAGTCCTGGCGTCATTGGCTGTCCTTCTAGAAGGTGGACTTAGCGTCCTTTCCTCTTTGGGCTCGAAAATTCGTTCTTGAATTCCAAGACCCTCTCCTGAACGCTCTCCCTGGCCTATAGGCCCTTGTATCTCTATACTCCTGCGGCTGAAACCTGCCAAACCTACCGGTGGTATTCTTTTTCGCCACCTTGTCTTGGGGCAGCCATACTGACTTACCCCCCGAGATCTTTGTGATCAACTCATCCAGTTGTTTTCCAAAAAGGTAGTTCCCTTGGAACGGTAATGACAGCAATTTGTTTTTTGACTGGACATCGGCTGCCCATGGTTTCAGCCATAGTGCCCGTCTAACTACGGCAGTAGTCGCTGCTGACCTGGCCGCCAGACGTATTGAATCCATGGAAGCCTCACACATGAACTCAATAGCCAACTGAATATCCTGAATACTTTTTAGTAAATCAGACCTGATACCGTCCAACAGGTCTGCCTCTAACTGGTGACACCATCCCCTTGCTACTCGTGACGTGACTGCCATAGCAGCTGCAGGTTTTAGGGAAGCACCCATCATCAAATGCTGTTTCCTTAACCCCAATTCTATCTTTCTGTCCATGGGGTCCTTAAAAATATTCGCTTCTTCAAGCGGAAGCGTAGTCTTTTTAGATAGGCGTGCTATCGCTGCATCGACCTTTGGGGCTTCATCCCATGATTGGACTTGGTCCTTTTGGAAAGGGTACATTTTCCCCACTTTTAAAGGAACCGTGATCCTCTTGTCAGGCACCTTCCATTCCTCCGCTATCACTTCTTTTAAAGACTGGGACAAAGGAAATGTTTTCCCCTTTTTTTTCTTATCTTTAAACAATAATTCTTGAAGATTCAAATCCTCTTGTGGGTCTTCTATATTAAGGGCTGTATGGATCAATGTGAGCAAATTGTCCACCATATCTGGATTAAAATCTTCCTCAGATTTATCCATCCCTGTGTCGTCATCATCATCGTCAACATTTTGACTTAATATAGGTTCTTTATCTGGCCCTTCTTTAGAGTCATCTGAGTCCTCACTCAGGACTGCATGTTTCCTCTTGGCAGTCATTTTAACCAAATCCTCCTTGGTTACAAAAGAACCTGAGAGTGCATTTCTAAGCATCTCCACTAGACTTGCCATCTGCGCCGGAGGTAAAATCTGAGGAGATTTACATCCATCGCAAACACTGCCCACATGTTTTTCAGGCAGTAAAAGATCACATAGACTGCATTTAGGCACATTGGCTTTCTTAGGCTTAGCTTTGGACTCCTTGTCCTTGCTTGACTCTGATCTACAACACAATAAAGAAAAAATATCTCTTACCCTTCTGAACATAATCTCTGCTAGCTAAACCACAAAAACAACCCCAGGGATAAAGGCTTACCCTGACTTTTTAACAGACTGCCGTTTTTCCTCCTCCATGGTATCAGGGGAGCAACACTAACAATAATAAAAACCAGAGTGAATTTTAAATTGAACCAAATAAACACCTACTTCACTCCTGTCTGCATGAGAATGATCCTACCTGCACCACCTCGTAACACTAAAACCACAGTCTCTTTAGGCATCAATAACTCCACACAGGAGAAAAAGCAGCATACAAACACACAGTTTAAACGCTATGCCTACAAAAGAAGAAAAAACAGAATGTGAGCATACCGCTCCTTCCGGTGGTACAGCAGGAGGGACATAGTAAGCTTAAAAACCGTTGGTGGTATAGTGCTTACCGGCATCCACGCTTCGTCCGCGTTCCTGCAGAACGCTGTCCCCGACTTCCGCCACACTTTGGCGGAAGCTGTCATTCTTATGCGCTGCCGTCCGCTGATGACGTCCGCCCGCTCTCCCTACGGATGAACGCAGGCCCGACGTGACACGCAAGCGTCCACGCTGCCTCCCACGCCACGCCGGGGACGCCGCCGCCTGTAGCTCGCCCTAGGGGTCGCATGCAGCACTGGAGCCGATGCTCCTAGAGTCCGGCTCAACCTCTCTTCCCTCTGCCAGAACGCCGCAGCGGTGGCTCGGGACTTGTCTGAACTTCACAGGGTAAGCCCACACCTTCACTACCCCGGAAAGGGAAAAAAAGACACTGAGCCAAGGAGGAGGTGCCCTAATATAGGGGGATGGTGTCTTTTTTTTCCCTTTCCTGTCACTACCCACTGGGGAGGAACCCATGTTGTAATGGCTGCCACGGCGATTTGAGTTTAAATCGCATTTTGACAAAAACGGTAAACATAATAAATCTCGCCTATAGTCTTTATTGAGAGTTTGATATTGTCCTCGTTATGGACCTTGTTAATTCATGTTTAAAATCTTATATATTAGTTAGAGATCAGCAGGGAAATGTATGGTATTTGAGTTTTCACCATATTTGTGTCACGACTGGGGATTGGGACCCAGGTGTGACCTTGGTGGTTAGCTGATTACCAATGGAAACTGAGACTGTGAAGGCGTGTGGATAAGATGAATTATGTTTATTGTACAAAAGGAAACTGGCACAGAGGATGACACAAAGTCTGTAATAGTCTTTGGGAAAGCTACCGGGAATGTTGAAAGCTGTATCCCGGCAACAGGTGCTGGAGACAGGTAACAGAATGGGATGCAGGTAACAAAAGCTGTACACAGGAAATGGATGCTTGGAGGCACGGAGTAACTGTAGCTGGGACACAGGTGTCTGGAAACACGGAGGAGAGACCACGGGAGCACAGGTGTCTGGAAACACGGAGTAGAGACCACGGGAGCACAGGTGTCTGGAAACAACGGAGTAGAGACCACGGGAGTACAGGTGTCTGGAAACACGTAGGAGAGACCACGGGAGCACAGGTGTCTGAAGCATGGAGCAGGAACAGCTTGTGCACTGGTGCCTGGAAGCACGTGATGATAGCAACCGGGGCACAGGTGCGGATAGCTGGGATCTGCAGCAGTAAAGATGGTCACAGGTGCAGGTAGTGACAGGTGCAGACACTGAGGCATGCAGATGCAGGTGGTCACAGGTGCAGGAACTTGAGCATACAGGTACAAGTGGTCACGGGTGCAGGAACTGGAGCACACAGGTGCAAGTGGTCACAGGTGCAGGAACTGGAACACACACGTGCAGGTGGTCACCGGTGCAGGAACTGGAGCTCACAGGTGCAGGAACTGGAGCACGCATGTGCAGGTGGTCACAGGTGCAGGAACTGGAGCAGGCAGGTGCATGTGGTCAAAGGTGCAGGAACTGGAGCAGGCAGGTGCAAGTGGTCACAGGTGCAGGAACTAATGCACACAGGTGCAGGTGAATGCTGGTGCATACCTTCCAACATGACTCTCTCCAGGAGGGACACAATGCTCTGCTTCTGGACTTCCCTCTTAATGTATGATTACCCTCATCTGTGTTGAACAGGTAAATTGCTGAGAAAGACGTTTCAACACAGGTGATAGCAATTATAAATGAAGAGGGAAGTGCAGGAAGAGAGCATTGTGGAAGCACGCAGGTGCAGGTGAACGCTGGTGCAGGTACTTGGAAGCACACAGGTGCAGGTGAACGCTGATGCAGGTACTTGGAAGCACACAGGTGCAGGTGAACGCTGGTGCAGGTACTTGGGATCACAGGAGCTGCAGCCAGGGTGGTTCAGAACTTGGGAGCCTGTTCAGTGAGAGCTCCTTCAGCATGGAGCTTAGAAGCGACGATGCACAAGCAATGTGTTCATGCAGAACTGAGAGGATAACCCCTCAGAGCAGCACTGATTGGGCAGCCAGGTGATTGGGAAGGGCAACACCTGGAACAGTCTCTGGATGAGGCCAACAGGGAACTTGCATGATTCCATTCAACAGGTAATTACAGAGTTAATGGCTGATTCAGACTCACCCAGGTGCTCATTACTAGCACAGGTTCAGATCACATGGTAGTCTTGCTGCAGCAGGCTGAGGTACACAAGACTGACAGGCAGGTATGACAGGACAAATGCACAGAGTTCTGGCAGGATTGTGACATTACCCCCCCCCCCTTTTCGGGTGGCCACCGGACACTTTAGGAAACTGTGAAGAAAAGTCACAATTCTGCCTCATCGTCAGAACAAGTGGACCATTCATCATCGATGTAAATGGAATTCCCGTTCCCTCGGACATAATGAGGATGACTTGACTATTTCGAAGAGGACCATTAGAGAAAGATGTGGAATCATATTCATCGTGGTTCACTTAAGTATGTTTGACTGGAACTGAGAGATGGGAAGATCGGGCCCTTGAGGCTAGGGTTCCACTAAGGCTCAAGTTACATCTTGTACGATAGCCAGGGGCTTTCGGACAGCCATCTGTAGCATCCAACTGAATTTTTCTCAGAGGTAAGACATGGCAAGATGAAACAGGATTTTCAAGGAAAGGGGTAGAGTCATAATCCTCATCATACTCTGAATCAGAATCCACGTCTAGAGTTAAGACCTATTTACTCTGGTTGGAAGTTTCTGAAGATTTGCGTAGAAGGTTCCACTTGAGGATGAGACAATGGGCTTTATTCTAGTTCACTATTTCTGACAAAATCCTTCTTAGATGGACAAAACCATGTGCACTGCAGGGGGCAGATGTAAAATGTGCAGAGAAAATTAGATTTGGGTGAGTTATTTTGTTTCTGTGCAGGGTAAATACTGGCTGCTTTATTTTTACACTGCAATATAGATCTCACTTTGAAGTAAAACCCCACCCAAATCTAATTCTCTCTGCGCAAGTAACATCTGCCCCACCTGCAGTGCACATGGTTTTGTCCATCTAAGAAGGATTTTGTCAGAAAGAGTGAACTAGAATAAGGCCCAATGAAACACAGCCAACTCCTAAGATCATGGGTACAGACCTTGAAGAATTGGGATATTCAGCAGAAAACTTTGAGGAATCTTTGGAAGAAGACAGAGCCATATAATTTAGTTCCATAAATTTAGACTTTTGGGAAGACTGTGAACCAGCTTGTTTTGTAGCAAATTCTTTTTTTTTTCCAAATTATTTTTATTCAGGATTGAGCATCATAATATTACAATCCGTAAAATATATTTGTATTTGTTACAACAAAAATAAATTATGTTAAATTGGGTTACGATAACATACATTACAATTTCTATTCTTTCCATTACCATGTACACAGGCGATAGCATTGTGGATGAACGCGGTCCACAGGCCTCTCAAGTCCCAGAACCCATCATTGGTCTGCTGGAAGGTCTATAGGAGCGTCCCCCAAGAGATTTCTGGTTTCATACCATTGTGTAGATCTAAAACACCTATTGATCTGTATTTTAAAATCGTTTGATAGAGAATCAATAAAACACTCCCAAATACGAAAGAAGTTTTCTGTGCGTTCTTCCTTCTGGAGGGATGTCTCTATCCATTCCATATGAAAGATATGAAAGAGTTTAGCCCTGAATAATTGGATGGATGGAGGGTCCGCATGGATCCACTGATGCAAAACACATTTACGGGCTACAGCTGAGATTATGAGCATCATCTTTTTACTATCAGGTAATATCGGTGTATTGGGAGGAAATGCTCCCAGCAAAACCCATTCCGCTATCAATGGAAGGCTATTCAATAAATAAGTTACAGGGAATCCCTGCACCTGTCTCCAAAAACAAAATATGAGAGGACAATCCCACATGCAGTGTTTGAATGTTGCCCCCGAGCTGCCACACTTCGGGCATGTGTCTGCCTCAGTGATGCCCATAGCGCAACGTCTATGTGGGGAGAGGTAACCATTGCGTCCACGTGGAAATTCCTGTTTGTATAGTGTCTAAAGCAATAGGGGTGTGTAATAGTTGGTAGTAGGTCGAAATGGCTCTTCTGCCTGAGGTTGGCCTAAATAGGAGCGTGTCTAAGGCATTAGTCTTATCGGTAGATGAAAGGTATTTAAGAACTGAACTTGCGTAATGTTGGGCTTGGTATATGGCTAGAGCCTGTGATCGAGGGAGTGTGTATTTTTCTACTATGTCATGAAACTTCAGGGGGGCTGTTGCTGCTTCGTTTATGGCCTTAACGTGCATAATCCCTTTACTTTTCCACGACTGGAAAGGTTGTAATGCCTGACCATTTTGAAATTCAGTGTTCGCCACTAGTGGTAAAAATAAGGAGTGATGGCTGTTCAGATTATGTTTATTTCTCGTGAGGTGCCAGACCTTCCAAGGCGTTAGTAAAAGGGGGTTTTGAGCTATCAGGGGCGTTATCTCCTGTTTGTGGCAGTGTAAAAACGATATCAAGTATAAATGTTTTGTAGCAAATTCTTGTTGAACTGATTTTAGAAATGCAGGAAGATCATACAAGATGGGATCGTTGGCTTCTATAATGGGACTAGCCCAATCCAAGGCTTTGTCTCTGAAAAAACAAAGGAGATGTCGGACTGCATTACTAGAAGTATAATTTGTTGATGGAATTGACTCCATTTCAGAGAGGAGTTGGCGTACGATAATGCGTAGCTGAACTAAATCTCCATCAAAGTAAGAGTCTCTGGAGTGCCAACTGTTTGTTCAACAGAGTGAGAGACAATAGAAGACTGGCTGGAATTATCAGGATCAGGCAGGTTTGCAAAAGTCTCTGGGCAGGATGGTATTGACTTGGAAGTAGACAAGCTTGGACCGGCTGGAACTGGAGGACATCTGGTGGTACTTGAACCGGCTGGGACCGGCAGGGTCTCTGGATTGAGAGATGGGACCAGATGATCACTGAAGATGCTTGAACCGGCTTGGACCGGCATCGACTCTGGTCAGACGGTTGAGACCGGATGAGGTCCAGAGATGTCAGAATCGGCTGGAACCAAATGAGCCTCCTGACTGACGTCTGGAACCGGATCATCATTGGAGGTACTTGAACCGGCTGGGACCGGAGTGGACTGTGGACGGACGGTTGGGACCGGATGAGGTCCAGAGGTGTCTGAATTGGCTGGAACCGAATGAGCCTCCTGACGGCTGGAACCGGATCATCAATGGAGGTACTTGAACCGGCTGGTACCGGAGTGGACTCTGGACTGACGGTTGAGACCGGATGAGGTCCAGAGGTGTCGGAATCGGCTGGGACTGAACGAACCTTCTGACGGATGGCAGGAACCGGATCATTGGAGGTACTTGAACTGGCTGGAACTGGAGTGGACTCAGGATTGCGGACCCCCTCTTGGGGCTGAAGACTGCGGACCCCCTCTTGGGGCTTGTCACGGACCCACCGGTCGCCTGCTCTGATACGTCAATCTGAGCAGCTCCGGCCGTGACTGGGGTTCACTTTGGACTCTTGGGTCCTTTACTTGAGGTACACTGCCACCAGCCAAAACCTGATTTTAGCGCTTGAAACTGCGCAAGGGGCGGCTTGGCTCGCACCTGACCACACAATACTCTTCCCTCCTGTTGTCAAAGCCCACTTCTCTTCACATTTCACTCACAGCTCTCCTTTACTCCAACACTCAGTGACCATCTTCGTCTGCATACTCATCTCCATCATTGGCCTCAAGCCTCTAGTTGTATGTTGATTGGGTCCTAACTACTTACATTTCAGCTGTAATGTGTATTGAACTGTGGTGCTCTTTATTTGTACTGTATTTTTGTTATTTATTCAATGTTATGCCAAGTTTTGTCTCCCTGTATTGTTCCTTTGTATGGCACTGCGAAACACTTGTGGCGCCTTATAAATAAAATTATAATAATAATAATACAATATACAAATGGTAACACGCTGGAGCGTTCTCTTCTGAGGCTAATGAGTCGTAAGAACACAGAACCAGGACTGAGAATATGTATTATTTATTCCTAGAAATACTACAGAGCTTTAGAAAATAGTTACAACATATTGCACTGATTTTAAAAGTACACGCAAGGTTAAATGCAATTTCAGAAATAAAATAAAAGGGAAAAATGACAGAACCGTATCTAACACTTAAGTACCAATCCTGACGTGGGGCGGTTCTCCACAAGAAATCTCTGGTCGCTTACAGCCTGTTTGCTAGACCCCCAGGTAGTGACCACTGACTATCCCAAGGTACAGAGGTTTTATCTGCAGCCTCCCTCATCCCTCCCACCCTTGGGATTTTTAACCATTCCCTTGCTGAGCCTAGTGAAGGTCCCTAGATATAGGATCTTTCCCATAAAGAATTTGTCCCTGCTTTGAAGTAGATTTTATACATTCCTCAAGTGATAAGAGGTAATTTAGTGGAGGGCCAGAGCAACTTTGGCCTGTTGGCTGGACACTATTGCTCTCCCCCCCCCCCCCCAATCTGGTTTATGAGGGGTCTCAGATCTTTATCTTGCATCCTAACTCCAGAGGAGTCCACAGATGTCAAACTGAGGGAATACAGGCCTCAAACTCAAACCAGGGTCACCTACAGTTTACCCACATAATAAAAGACCTGTCCTGATTCCAATACTCACAGGAGACATACCTTTACAACAATATCGGACATACATTGATCGAACAGATAATCATAACAGGAGGCATACGTTAATTTGATCGATCACCTGATCTGATCGTTTCACCTCCCCCTTTTAAAATGGCGCACAGAGGCGGTGATCCACGTCACCGTCTCATCAGTGCGCTATTAACTACATCACCTGGACGGGTAGCAGTGGTCTATGTGCTGAGACAGACTGCCACTGATTCTGCTGAATTTGTACAAACACTTTCTTATACTTGACGTCTGTCATGGGATCACCGGACGCCATAGCCGTGGCTAGGGTGGGCAATGGGCATAGTCCCTGTCCCTCTTGCAGGAGATGGCAAACTAAAAGCACACAGGTGTCCTCGAACCCATAGTCTGTGAGCACACTGATATAGTGGGAGCTGTGTCCATCCCGGCTGGTATTGACACAGCCCACCACAGCTGTGCGTCGAACTCCTGGACACAGATTCTCCCCTGCAGCTGGCAGTTTGGCCTTACTCACTGAGATCAGTACCAGACCATTCCACCACACCCCAAATGGCCATCCCCCTGGTACTCGTAACTCGGCACGTTTAACTATACCACAGGTGTGGGGCATTCTCCCAGCACTATATACAAACTTAAAAATGTCTTCCCAGCACCTCTCCTGAGCTGACTGACCCCCCCTCCCCTTCACTGGGGGGATGGTCCACTCACTCAACACCTCACACCTCATCCTTTTGTGAGGAGATTCGCTCTCTGTGTCTGTGTGTGTGAATTGTGAAGGGGGGCACGTTTCTGCAAGGGGGAATACCAGCAGGTCATTGTCCCCTGTCTTGGGAACATCCAAGCTCAGCCTTTCCGAGGTTAATGGAGCTGAGTTTACCTGTGCTTCGCGGGCCCTCCCACACTTCTGGTTACACACAGCAGCTTCCCTACTAGCCACTGGCTCTATTCCTGAAACAACCCTCTCACTGTACCCAGGGGTATCTTTCCCACTTCCCAGGTATGGGGCAGCCTGTGCAGGGTTGCGTCTCAGTTCTGCGTGGAAAGCCAAGCTTTCCATGGCAGTCCAGGACACCTTCCTGAGCCTGACCTTCCCTCCCAGACCCGCAGGTTCTGTGGCTGGGGTGGTGCCACTGAGGTTCTCAGGAGAGGCATCCGTTATCCAGTGACGCTGGAAAAATGCACTCTCTGGAGGATTCTCAGTGTCTGGAGGGAACCCCTGCTGTGTTCCTGTATCTGTGTTTGTGTGGCTACAGTAAGGAGGGGGGTTTAGGGGGAAAGCTGCAGTAAGGGACACTCTCTCCCTATCTGACAGGTCTACAGTGCACACAGGACCCACCGGGTCACTTATTATACCTGGTACCACATTTCCCACAGTAGCGCAAGACCTCACATTATCAACAGTAACATCTATATCATAACCTGGGGAGACATCCTGCAATACCTGCAAATTAGCCTGTGCATCTTCCACAACACATGAGGCCCATCCTGTTGGCTTATAATTGCACTGTGGCAAAACTTCTATATCTGGATCCCATTGTCTCTGAGCAAGAATGGGGTTATCTGAGCATGTTGTCACCATTAACTTCTTGGCAGGTACATGCTCTGCCTGCAACCAACTCAGATCTGCCCCATTTGTGCAGTTAGCGTCCCTTGGCACCATGTCACAACCAGACATCACTGGAGGAACAGGGTTAACTTCTAGCTCAGCAACATGAATGACATCACCAGCAGCACTCCTACCACTGGTGAGTGATGGTGTCTCATTCCCAACTAGATTAGGGCATTCATTTAACCCCACTAACTGGCAAGGATTACCCACTATACCTGTCTCTAACTCACCCTCCACCTCCACCGAAGGTACGGCACTATCACAGATCATCCCAGGGGCTTCACACAAAATAACCACATTGCAATGTTCAGCATGGTTACATACTACCTGAGATGCATCATATGGTTCAGAAGGGTTAGCGACAGTGGGGACAACATTGACAGATATGTGTGGAGTTAATAAAAGTCCCACATCAGTAGTCCCACATATACTTGTGTGCATACCGTCAGAAAGTCCCATTCCTATTTCCGACATAGTCTCTTCCCTGCATACTTTCACTATGCAGTCAGCCTCTTCCGGCAACAAATCTGGAGCAACTGGTGGGAACATGCTGCTCACATCTTCCAGCACTTTAAACTGGGCCTTGTAATGTGAGGTCTCATGAGCAGGTTCCATGATGACTGTAGTAGGCAGAGGTACCTGGTAGGGCACCCCTGGTGAGAGCAAGCTGCTGACATCCTCAGCTTCTGCTTCTCCCAACCGTTTAAACTGGAACATTGCTTCCAGAGCTGGAAACAGCAGCTGTTGTAGGCGACGCCACTCTGCACCTACCCGGCGGCACTGATCTCTCCAAAATGGGGTATACAGCTTTCTCCAAGCATCGACCTCCTGCTGCGCAAATTTGTAACATTGTCCCAGTTCTCTCAGCAGCACCCAAGGAGATGCAGATGGACCCCAGAAACGAAATGCTGCACAATACTGGCTGAAGGCATTGCACTCATCATCCCTGGCCTGGGTGAGCTGCGTGATCATCTCCCCACGAGTATGGTTGTGGCAGGAGATACCTTGCAGCTGGCATTCTTCCGTTAGTTCCGCTGTGCTCATTAGGGTAAACATATCATCATCCTCCACTGGGTCAATATACACACTGGACTCCTCCGGTGCCGTAGGGGATTGGTACTCCGCAACCTCCGTGATTGCCACACATCCTACAGTCTACTTGGTACTAGCAGAGATGTCAGCTCTCTGAGCGAGCATCAGCTGTAGTGTCCAGGGCCAGCTCATTACTCTCATCCAAGCTGACACTCATTTGGCTTCCTCTGTCTGCTTCCAAGACAGGGAACTGTGCATGACGCGGTCCGGTGAAATTCACGTCAGCGGTCATTTGGGACCTCTGTCCCTTGTTAGGCTCCCCATGATTGATAACAGAGTCCACACCATGATCCAACACATTATTTACTTCCGCAGACAGTAAAAGTTCAGTACGAAGCCCATCTCCTGCTAACTCAGTAGCCACGGCAGATAAAGTCTCACGTAAAGGTTCGCCATCATGATGCCCTGTATCATCCTCCACTGGTTCACCAACAGCGATCAGCCCTCCGAGCCTCACCAGTTCCAACTGGTACTCACGCTCGGCCTGACGCTCTGCAGCCTCAGCCTCTCGTATGGCTTGGCGCTCCTCAGCCTCTCGTACGGCTTTCCACTCAGCAACCTCAGCCTCTCGTCTGGCTTTGCGCTCCGCAGCCTCTCTGTCTACACACAGTGGCTTTGCGCTCCGCAGCCTCTCTGTCGACAATGGCTTGGCAGTGCTGCACCAGCTGCAAAGCGAATACGGGGTTCACATTCTTAATTTGCCTGCTAGCAGCTAGAAGGTCGCTCTGCAGTGTAGACTTGCTGGGTCCAGCAGAAGGGTTTAACCCTGGCACGGCATTGTACTGTCCAGTGCAGACTGAGCCCCTGGGGTAGGATTGTCCATGGACTGGTTTCCTCCAGCAGCTAGAGTCCGATCGGCATCCACTAGTGCCTGAATCAAACGTTTTCTACTCTGGCCAGACCAAGGGATATTCCTCTGAAAACACACGACCGCCAGGTCATCTCTCCTCATCTGCTGGTAATCAGCCATCCTGAGTCTCACACTTTTCAAATAAAATGATAGGAAAGAAAAACAAGAGAAGGGAGGGAACAGAAATTGCATCCACTGTGTGACTTTTAAAACTATAGTAAAGCTCTGAGTTCTGATTCTGGTGATGTGGGTATTTCTCACAAAATTCTACCCACACTCACTTAAGTTCTTAAAGAGAAAAATGAATTCTCCACCCCACCGCTTGCCACCAAATGTCACGGACCCACCGGTCGCCTGCTCCGATACGTCAATCTGAGCAGCTCCGGCCGTGACTGGGGTTCACTTTGGACTCTCGGGTCATTTACTTGAGGTACACTGCCACCAGCCAAAACCCGATTTTAGCGCTTGAAACTGCGCAAGGGGCGGCTTGGCTCGCACCTGACCACACAATACAATATACAAATGGTAACACGCTGGAGCGTTCTCTTCTGAGGCTAATGAGTTGTAAGAACACAGAACCAGGACTGAGAATATGTATTATTTATTCCTAGAAATACTACAGAGCTTTAGAAAATAGTTACAAAATATTACACTGATTTTAAAAGTACACACAAGGTTAAATGCAATTTCAGAAATAAAATAAAAGTGACAGTACCGTATCTAACACTTAAGTACCAATCCTGAGGTGGGGGGGTTCTCCACAAGAAATCTCTGGTCGCTTACAGCCTGTTTGCTAGACCCCCAGGTAGTGACCACTGACTATACCAAGGTACAGAGGTTTTATCTGCAGCCTCCCTCATCCCTCCCACCCTTGGGATTTTTAACCATTCGCTTGCTGAGCCTAGTGAAGGTCCCTAGATATAGGATCTTTCCCATAAAGAATTTGTCCCTGCTTTGAAGTAGATTTTATACATTCCTCAAGTGATAAGAGGTAATTTAGTGGAGGGCCAGAGCAACTTTGGCCTGTTGGCTGGACACTATTGCTCTCCCCCCCAATCTGGTTTATGAGGGGTCTCAGATCTTTATCTTACATCCTAACTCCAGAGGAGTCCACAGATGTCAAACTGAGGGAATACAGGCCTCAAACTCAAACCAGAGTCACCTACAGTTTACCCACATAATAAAAGACCTGTCCTGATTCCAATACTCACAGGAGACATACCTTTACAACAATATCGGACATACATTGATCGAACAGATAATCATAACAGGAGGCATACGTTAATTTGATCGATCACCTGATCTGATCGTTACAGGGCTGAAGACTGCGGACCCCCTCTTGGGGCTGAAGACTGCAGACCCCCTCTTGGGGCTAAAGACTGCGGACCCCCACTCGGGGCTGAAGACTGCAGACCCCCACTCGGGGCTCTGGACCCCCACTCGGGGTTGGAGATGGAAGACCCCCACTTGGGGCTGGAGACGGAAGACCCCCACTCGGGGCTGGAGACGGAAGACCCCCACTCGGGGCTCTGGACCCCCACTCGGGGCTGGAGACGGAAGACCCCCACTCGGGGCTGGAGACGGAAGACCCCCACTCGGGGCTGGAGACGGAAGACCCCCACTCGGGGCTGGAGACGGAAGACCCCCACAAGGGGCTGGAGACGGAAGACCCCTACCTGGGGCTACTTGAAGCTGAAGACTGGATGTGGTCAGAGTCACTTTGTTCTTGGGCTTGCGGAGGCAACAATTTTCAATGAAGTGGTCTGGATTACCACAGTAGAAACATAAATGGAGTAACCTGCGTCTTTGGCGTTCAGATTCTGAAAGCTGGGACCTCCGCTTGCCCTGGACAGGGATTTCACTTTGAAGGTTGGAAGGCCTTTCAGATTTCACCGGCACTGTAACTGAGGCTCCTTTCAATTTGGAACTGTAACTGGTGGGCTTCACAACCTCAGGAGTGTAACTTAGTGATGTAGAAATTATAGGAATTTTTTTTGCCAAGAGTTCTTGTAGCTGAATAAGTGAGTGGTGGTAGGTTCCCATTGATTTATTGGGGGGGGGGGGGGATCTTAGAATGCACACCCAAGATACATGAGGTGCTATCATGCTGGGACTTGTAGTTCTGCAAAGAAAAATACATGGTGCAGATGCACACTCCATATTATTAATCAATAATAGAGGCTCTTGGTATATTAATTGGCCAAGAAATATTTGCCCACCAACCAGCTTCACGGTGGCCTCATTTCTGGTGGGTCCCTAATACTAAGTTTGAATCTGGGGCGCGGAACCCCGAAAAGGTTGGCATAGGCCAGTCACCCCAGGGCAGCACACAAGTGAAAAACTAAGCTAAAGGTGTATTAATAAGAAAGTAGCAGAAGCTAGAGGTTAAAAAGTGAAGTGCTAGAAAGTATAATATATTAGTGGGAAATAAATAGTGCTAAATAAATGTTAGGGTGTGCCACCCCGAAAGCAACTCAGCCACACCAACCCAAGGGGAGCCGCGCCCCAAATCCATCCCCAAGACTAGCAATAAATGTCAATTTTAGGTCTTACCTATATTGTGCTTCCAGTTTGCAGTCTGTGGCTACCAGGGACCAAGCTGGTAAAATAATATTCAAATCAGGTGGGTGGGGTGCTACTCTAAGTTGAAGGAGTCCCAACCTTCAGGTGTACAGGTGTACACAATATTAGCTTATTTGGGGGGGGGGGATCTTAGAATGCACACCCAAGATACATGAGGTGCTATCATGCTGGGACTTGTAGTTCTGCAAAAAGGTTGGCATAGGCCAGTCAATATTATTTTACCAGCTTGGTCCCTGGTAGCCAGACTGCAAACTGGAGGCACAATATAAGACCTACTTTCTAGCACTTCACTTTTTAACCTCTAGCTTCTACTTTCTTATTAATTTATTTATTTATTTTATTAACAGTTTCTTATATAGCGCACACAAATTCCGCAGCGCTTTAATACACCTTTAGCTTAGTTTTTCACTTGTGTGCTGCCCTGGGGTGACTGGCCTATGCCAACCTTTTTGGGGTTCCGCGCCCCAGATTCAAACTTAGTATTAGGGACCCACCAGAAATGAGGCCACCGTGAAGATGGTTGGTGGGCAAATATTTCTTGGCCAATTAATATACCAAGAGCCTCTATTATTGATTAATAATATGGAGTGTGCATCTGCACCATGTATTTTTCTTTGCAGGTTCCCATTGGTATTGATGTCAGATTTTGCATAACCACTTTAAAGTCACTAGCCAAGTCCATGGGCTTGTGCATTCTGTCACGACTGGGGATTGGAAACCAGGTGTGATCTTGGTGGTTAGCTGACTACCAATGGAAACTGAGACTGAAGGCGTGTGGATAAGATGAATTATGTTTATTGTACAAAAGGAAACTGGCACAGAGGATGACACAAAGTCTGTAATAGTATTTGGTAAAGCTACCGGGAATGTTGAAAGCTGTATCCCGGCAACAGGTGCTGGAGACAGGTAACAGAATGGGATGCAGGTAACAAAAGCTGTACACAGGAAATGGATGCTTGGAGGCACGGAGTAACTGTAGCTGGGACACAGGTGTCTGGAAACACGGAGGAGAGACCACGGGAGCACAGGTGTCTGGAAACACGGAGTAGAGACCACGGGAGCACAGGTGTCTGGAAACAATGGAGTAGAGACCACAGGAGTACAGGTGTCTGGAAACACGGAGGAGAGACCACGGGAGCACAGGTGTCTGGAAAACACGGAGTAGAGACCACGGAAGCACAGGTGTCTGGAAACACGGAGTAGAGACCACGGGAGCACAGGTGTCTGGAAACACGGAGTAGAGACCACGGGAGCACAGGTGTCTGGAAACAATGGAGTAGAGACCACGGGAGTACAGGTGTCTGGAAACATGGAGGAGAGACCACGGGAGCACAGGTGTCTGAAGCACGGAGCAGGAACAGCTTGTGCACTGGTGCCTGGAAGCACGAGATGACAGCAACCGGGGCACAGGTGTGGATAGCTGGAATATGTGTCAGTGAAGGTGGCCACAGGTGCAGGTAGTCACAGGTGCAGACACTGAGGCATGCAGATGCAGGTGGTCACAGGTGCAGGTAGTCACAGGTGCAGACACTGAGGCATGCAGATGCAGGTGGTCACAGGTGCAGGTAGTCACAGGTGCAGACACTGAGGCACGCAGATGCAGGTGGTCACAGGTGCAGGAACTTGAGCATGCAGGTGCAAGTGGTCACAGGTGCAGTAACTGGAGCACGCAGGTGCAAGTGGTCACAGGTGCAGGAACTGGAGCACGCAGGTGCAAGTGGTCACAGGTGCAGGTGGTCACAGGTGCAGGAACTGGAGCACGCAGGTGCTGGTGGTCACAGGTGCAGGAACTGGAGCAGGCAGGTGCAGGTGGTCACATGTGCAGGAACTGGAGCAGGCAGGTGCAGGAACTGGAGCAGGCAGGTGCAGGTGGTCACATGTGCAGGAACTGGAGCAGGCAGGTGCAGGTGGTCACAGGTGCAGGAACTGAAGCAGGCAGGTGCAAGCGCTCACAGGTGCAGGAACTGTAGCAGGCAGGTGCAAGTGCTCACAGGTGCATACTGACAGGCCATTATGACAAGACAAATGCACAGGATTGTGACAATTTTATTCTTCATATGAGGATTTCCTATTAGTTTGGTCCTTCCAAGGCCGCACAGAATATGTTATGCCAAATTGATACCAGAATTCTACTGGTATTCCTTTTGGTCTAGCTTTACAAAAAAAAAAAGTATAGTTATTTTCCTCAATAAGACCATAAGGAGACATGGTTCCCAGGAAATATGAGTCTGGCTTCCTTTTTGAGAAGTTCCTTGTCCCAATCCCTCTTAGGTATGCCCATCTCAGCTCTGAGCATTTCAAAGGCTTTCAAACCTCTTGGGTTTCCTTGATGGAATCTTAGGAAATGTTTGGCAACTGGGGTAAGGGTTTTGGAATTTTGTCTAAGGAGGTGTTCAGAGAGTCTCTTTTTGAGAGATCTTCGAGTTTTTGCCTATATAATGTTTAACACAAGGGCACTCCCAGTTGTAGATTACCCCTGCTGTGTCACATGAGATGTACTGGTGGATCTTCCATGTTTTGTGAAACTTGTCAATGTATGAGTTTTGCTGGACCATGATGGAGTATGTTCCACATTTGTAAGGTACTTTCTTGAAGATGGTTGGAGTCGTGTTTTTCTCAAGACGGCTATGTACGAGAGTATCTCTAAGGTTGTGACTTAATCTCGAACTGATATCCACCCTCTCTCCCAGTATTTCACACAGGTTTTCAGGATACCGGGGTGTCTGTTGAGGACACTCTGTAATTCTCGCCATTCTTGCCAAAATGTCCCAATGCAGCGGACCTTATCATGAGCATCCACTTCCTTGGGTCTAGGGATGAGGAGTTCCCTATCAGTTCTGTTACTTTGATGGCCTTTCGTATAGAGCGATTGCTATATCCCCTGTTTTTTAGCCTCAGACTGAATTTGTCAGCTCTTTCATCATAGGTTGTTTTGTTGGAGCAATTCCTCTTTGTAAGTAGGAATTCCCCTTTGGGGAGCCCTTTTATTACCGGTGGGGAGTGAGCGAAGTCTCGATGGAGTAGTGAATTTGTAGCTGTGCTTTTGCAATATAGATCTGTGGTTATAGATCCATCTTGTTCGATGTTAAGGCGTAGATCTAAATACTCCACCTCTTTCTGGTTCATGTTGTAGGTGAGTCTCAGGTTGAGGTTGTTCTTGTTCAATAGGTCCAAAAATGTAATAAACAGGCCATTCTCTCTCCCATTGTTAGGCTGGAAGGCTGGGTGTAGAAACGTCAGGCGTGAGCCCGTAGCCGGGACCGCCGGTCAGGACGGCCACAGCGAACCCTACCCTCTCTCTGTTGGGTTCCTCTGGCAGATGACTGGCCACTGCGAGAGCTAGTGTTCACCTGTGGCCGCCGCGTCCGAAGGAGCGAGTTATGCCCGCTCCAGCCCCGATGCAGCTAGGTCTTATGTAGGGACAAGTGGCCAGCGATCGTCAGAGGTAACACAAAAGGTGACTCTAACTACAGGGCCTAACTGAAATAACACACCCTGACTGCCGGCACCAGGCCAAGGACGGGGACGCGACCGAGTCGCAAACACAAGGGAGATAACACGGGGAATCACCACCATGCAATATAATACAAGACCAAAGGAATCCCCCAAAACAACTGAGGAATATAACCGGAGGAATGCCCTGCCTACTACAGAAAGAGAAAATACAGAATGAGCCCCGCTGCTAACGGAGACCAGCAGGGTCAGTCTGAGAACACAGGGACCTAATCCTAAACAAGGAAATGGCTGAGCAGCCAGAGAATGTAACTGAAAAGCAATAGGCAATCTGCCCACAATAAAGGATAAAGAATAAAGCTCCAATAGGAGCACTCACGTGATCCCAGGAGGGGGAGCAGAGCGAACGGTGGCAGGGATGCACCAGGACTGAGACCAACCAGGGCCGGTGCAAGGCACCGGAGCGCCCCAGGCGAGTCGGGGTGGGGGCGCCCCGGTGACGGGGGGGGGGTACCTGTCCTGCGGCGCTGTGTATTTAAATCTGGCGGCGGAGGCAGCGGGGGTCCCTGCAGTCCATTAGAAATCACGAGCGCTATCCACCGGACTATGCGGAAGCGCTTCTAGTGTGAAAACACTGGCAGCACGCTGATTGGCTGAGATCAGCGTGCGCCGTGCTGCCAGAGTTTTCACACTAGAAGCGCTTCCGCATAGCCCGGCGGATAGCGCTCGTGATTTCTAATGGACTGCAGGGACCCCCGCTGCCTCCGCCGCCAGATTTAAATACACAGCGCCGTAGGACAGGTACCCGGGCGGCACAAAATCCCGCCCTCCAGTGGCCGGCGCCGTAGGCAAATGCCTAGATTTGCCTAGTGGTGGCGCCGGCCCTGAGACCAACAAGACACTGGGAGACAGGGTCTGGGAACAGGCGATGCAACCAGGATAGCTGTCAGAACAAGCTATAACCGGCACCATCTTGCCTGTTAGTATCCCTTAAAAGAGATACTGCAGCCATTGGAATGTCCCTGTTGGGACCAGCCCCCGGCTTCTAATCACCATCAGGTGGCCGAGCGGGCGACTCCCGGCATCCCGTTACCAGGCAACCGCTGGGCGGCTGCAGGGGAACGCCGGGAGCTCATACTGTGACGCCCGCGCCGGGCGGAAGTGAAGTCACCCCGCCGGGCGGAAGCGACCGCCGGACGCTCAGCTGAGCTGGGCGGAAGCGCAGTGTGCACCTCCTGTGCACCCGCCCCGGCCGGCAGAGCGTCAGAGATGCTAACAGTACCCCCCCTTGAGGAGGGGTCAACAAACCCCTACCCCACCGGGTTTGTACGGAAATTCCCGAAAGAATAGCCTCTTAAGGTTGGGGGCATGCAAATCTTTCTCGGGAACCCACGAGCTTTCTTCTGGACTGAAGCCTCTCCAATGCACTAAAAACTGCAGAGAACCTCTACGAAACTTGGAATCAAGTATCTTCTCCACCTGGAATTCCTGCTGTCCCCGTACCACCACCGAGGATGACCCAGGGTTAATCCTGCGGGGAAACTTTTGTGGGAAGAACACCGGTTTCAGCAGAGAGGCGTGGAAAGTGCTGGCAATCTTGAGGGACTTGGGCAGCAAAAGGCGAAAGGCCACCGGATTAACCCTCTTTATAATACGAAAGGGACCGATATACCTCGGCCCTAACCTTGCCGACTGTTGATGGACTTTGATATTATGGGTGGACAAGCACACCCAGTCACCAACTTTGAATTGGCAAGGACGTCGAGACTTGTCAGCGAACACTTTTTCCTTCAAGGCTGCTTCCTTGAGAGCCTCATGGGTTCTTTTCCAGATAACTCTGAGGTGAGAAACAGAAGAAAAAGAAGATTTGGGGGCTTCTGGTCCTAAAGAATTGGCCCGTGGATGAAAACCAAATACCACAAAAAAGGGCGAAGCTCTCGATGCTGAGTGGTAGGCGTTATTATACGCGAATTCTGCTAATGGCAGAAAGCTCACCCAATCATTTTGCAGTTTGGACACAAAACATCTTAGGTACTGCTTAAGGGATTGGTTCAGTCGATCCGTCTGTCCGTTCGATTGCGGATGAAAAGCTGAGGTTAGACTGATCTTTATTTTGAGAGAGGAGCAAAAAACTCTCCAGAATTGTGCCACAAACTGTGGCCCTCGATCTGATACAATATCGGAAGGCAAACCATGAAGCCTGAACACATGTTGCAAGAACAACCCGACCAACTCCTTGGCGGAAGGTAATTGTTTCAGCGCCACAAAATGTGCCATCTTAGAAAATCTGTCAATGATGACCCAGATAACTTGGCACTGAGATGACACAGGTAACCCAACTATGAAATCCATGGCCAGGTGTGACCACGGCCTGGAAGGAATGGATAATGGGACAAGAACCCCAAGGGGCTGGGACCTAGGAACTTTATGTTGGGCGCACACTGGACAAGACAAAACTAATTCCCTAGCGTCTCATGCCATCCCTGGCCACCAAACTACCCGAGATAAAAGATCTAAGGTTTTAACAATCCCAGGATGACCAGCAATTTTGGAATCATGCAGTTCCGACAATACCCTGCGTCAAAGAGATTCGGGCACAAATGATCGAGAGGCTGGGGTTTGGGCAGGAGCCTGAACTTGAGCTTGACGAATTAAGCCCTCCAATGTCTGATTGATCCCCGCATGAATACAGGATGCTGGCAGAATAGGAATTTTGCTTGTCTTGATCCCATGTTGGGGAAGAAAACAGCGAGAAAGGGCGTCTGCTCTACTGTTCTTTGAACCAGGTATGTAGGACATAACGAAGTTAAACCGCATAAAGAACAGTGCCCAGCGAGCTTGCCGAGCATTGAGCCTTTTGGCTGTTTCAATATATTGTAAGTTCTTGTGGTCAGTAAGAACTAATATTTGATGAATAGCTCCTTCCAACCAGTGACGCCATTCGTCAAAGGCCCATTTGACCGCAAGCAACTCTCTATTCCCTATGTCGTAATTGGCCTCACCCGAAGAGAATTTTCTCGACATGAACGCACAGGGATGTAACTCCAGAGACTCCGGATCTCTTTGAGACAGAACTGCTCCGGCCCCTACCTCGGAGGCATCCACCTCCACTATGAAGGGGAGATCCGGATCCAGATGTCTCAACACTGGAGCTGAAACAAAGGCCTGTTTAATAGCCTGGAAGGCCTGCTCCACTTGAGGAGACCATTCTTGGTTAGCGCAACCAAGGGCGCTACTATAGAAGAAAAAGAATGGATAAAGCGCCTGTAATAATTGGCAAATCCAAGAAATCATTGGACAACCTTCAAGATAGTGGGTCGGGACCAATCCACGATAGCCTGAAGTTTCTTGGGATCCATCCGGAATCCCTCAGAGGAAATGATGTACCCCAGGAATGATACTTGGGACACCTCAAACTCGCATTTCTCAAGTTTTGCAAACAACTGGTTCTCCCTTAATTTTAGCAGAACTTGCCTCACTTCATTCCTATGCGAGTTCACATTCCGGGAAAAAATCAAAATGTCGTCTAAGTATACGACCACGAATTGACCCAAAAAATCACAGAGGACGTCATTAATAAGGTCTTGAAAGACAGCAGGGGCGTTGGAAAGGCATTACTAGGTACTCGTAATGCCCAGATTGAGTACTAAATGCCATATTCAATTCGTCACCTTCCTTGATTCCGATGAGGTTGTACGCACCTCTGAGATCAATCTTAGTAAAAATGGTGGCTGCCCTTAATTGATCAAAGATTACCGAAATCAAAGGAAGAGGATACGTGTTTTTCACCGTGATTTTGTTAAGAGCACGAAAATCAATACAAGGCCTGAGAGCCATCTTTTTTCTCCACAAAAAAGAAGCCGGCACTAAGGGGTGATTTTGAGGGTCGGATCAAGCCCTTCTTAAGGCTTTCCTGGACGTACTCTTCCATAGCCTTGGTCTCGGGGATAGACAAAGCATACAACCTCCCTTTAGGCAGAGGAGCATTGGGAATTAA
Source organism: Crinia signifera (assembly GCF_055691185.1). NCBI lineage: Eukaryota > Metazoa > Chordata > Amphibia > Anura > Myobatrachidae > Crinia > Crinia signifera. The sequence goes on along the minus strand of NC_139217.1, from coordinate 10,261,756 downwards.
CTTGATGGCACAATCGTAGGAACGATGTGGGGGAAGATTGTCTGCTTTTCCCTTCGAGAAGACATCAGAAAAATCTTTATAAGGAGAAGGAATTTTGGAAAGAGACATTGCTGCTTGAACCAACGGGATGTGGACACATTGTTCAGAGCAATAAGGACTCCAACGAGCAATCTCTCCAGAACTCCAATCTATGACAACTCCAAGTTGTGTTTTACTAACCAAGGATGACCCAACACGATGGGGACACCCGGGCAAGAGGTCAATAATAACGTAATTTCTTCTGAATGACACAACCCTACGGTAAGCTGCACTAAAGGAGTTTGAAAAGAAATATCCCCGTTAGACAACACATTCCCGTCTAAACCCCGCAGGGTGATAAAACCATTGAGTCTGAGAAAGGGAATACCAAGACTACGGGCTAAAGAAATATCTAAAAAATTTCCTGCAGCGCCACTGTCGATAAAGGCGGTACCAGGAAAATGATTCTCCTGAAAAGAGATACAACAAGGAGCTAATAAAGAATCTTGAGAGGAAAAAAGCTGAAGGCCTAAGTGAACCCTCTCCATGTTCACTTGGCCTGGGCTTTTACTGGCCTAACAGGACAATTGCGGAGAAGATGTCCTTTGCCTCCACAATATAGGCAAAGGCTGGCACTGAACCGGAAGGCTCTTTCTTCTGAGGAGATGCGAGTCGCCCCTATCTGCATGGGCTCTTCGCCGTCCTCGGGGACCAGGGGAACAAACGGAAGTGGACGCACTTGTGCCCCTCGCTCGGACCTTCGCTCGCGGAGGCGGCGGTCAATACGAATAGCCAACTCCATGAGTTTATCTAGAGAGGTAGGTACTGGATACTGGATTAGGCTATCTTTGATGGCATCGGAAAGCCCACAACGGAATTGACTCCGTAAAGCAGAGTCATTCCAGCCGCAGTCATTAGACCAACGGCAGAATTCTGTACAGTAAGCCTCTGCTGGGTCCCTTCCCTGTTTAAGGGCCCGGAGATGGGTTTCTGCAGAAGCTTCTCTGTCAGGATCATCGTAGAGAAGGCCTAGGGACATAAAGAAACTCTCTACCGTTGCCAAGACTGGACTATCAGCCGGGAGACCAAAGGCCCAGGTCTGCGGATCTCCTTGCAGGAGCGACATTACTAAGCCCAGTCGCTGAGCTTCTGAACCAGAGGACTGAGGTCTAAGTCAAAAAAACTATTTACAACTCTCACGGAAGTTGAAAAAGGCCCTACGATCCCCGGCAAAACGGTCAGGCAAATTAACTTTTGGTTCCAGCACCCCTGGGTCTGGAGATCGGATTCTCTGTTCTTGAGAAGTAACTTTCAAAGATAAATCTCGCACCATCTGAGTCAAACCCTGGACCTGATCTGAAAATGTCTGAGGAGTGGGATTCATTTCTAACTCTGCCTGATTGGTTGCTATATAAAAGGAAATGTATATAACCTGTATGGCCGGTTATAATGTTAGGCTGGATGGCTGGGTGTAGAACGTCAGGCGTGAGCCCGTAGCTGGGACCGCCGGTCAGGACGGCCACAGCGAACCCTACACTCTCTCTGTTGGGTTCCTCTGGCAGATGACTGGCCACTGCGAGAGCTAGTGTTCACCTGTGGCCGCCGCGTCCGAAGGAGCGAGTTATGCCCGCTCCAGCCCCGATGCAGCTAGGTCTTATGTAGGGACAAGTGGCTAGCGATCGTCAGAGGTAACACAAAAGGTGACTCTAACTACAGGGCCTAACTGAAATAACACACCCTGACTGCCGGCACCAGGCCAAGGACGGTGACGCTACCGAGTTGCAAACACAAGGGAGATAACACGGGGAATCACCACCATGCAATATAATACAAAGGAATCCCCCAAAACGAATGAGGAATATAACAGGAGGAATGCCCTGCCTACTACAGAAAGAGAAAAATACAGAATGAGCCCCGCTGCTAACGGAGACCAGCAGGGTCAGTCTGAGAACACAGGGACCTAATCCTAAACAAGGAAATGGCTGAGCAGCCAGAGAATGTAACTGAAAAGCAATAGGCAATCTGCCCACAATAAAGGATAAAGAATAAAGCTCCAATAGGAGCACTCACGTGATCCCAGGAGGGGGAGCAGGGCGCACGGTGGCAGGGATGCACCAGGACTGAGACCAACAAGACACTGGGAGACAGGGTCTGGGAACAGGCGATGCGACCAGGATAGCTGTCAGAACAAGCCATCTTGCCTGTGAGTATCCCTTAAAAGAGATACTGCAGCCAATGGAATGTCCCTGTTGGGACCAGCCCCCGGCTTCTAATCACCATCAGGTGGCCGAGCGCGCGACTCCCGGCGTCCCCTGTTACCAGGCAACCGCTAGGCGGCTGCAGGGGAAAGCCGGGAGCTCATACTGTGACGCCCGCGCCGGGCGGAAGTGATGTCACCCCGCCGGGCGGAAGCGACCGCCGGACGCTCGGCTGAGCCGGGCGGAAGCGCAGTGTGCACCTCCTGTGCACCCGCCCCCGGCCGCCGAGCGTCAGAGACGCTAACACCCATATGATGATCATGTCGTCTATGTATCGAAGCCATAATAAAACATGCTCTCATTCCCACCACCCCAGGTACAGGTTCACATACGTGGGGGCACAAGTGCTCCCCATCGCGGTTCCCTGTACCTGGTGGTATAAGTGGTCTTCGCATACGAAATAATTTTTGGTTAGTACGAAGCGTAACAGTTTGATAATAAATTCATTGAGGGGTACTTCACTGTCCATGCTTTTAAAATATTTTGTGGCTTGTATGCCGAATCCATGGATGATGCTAGTGTACAGATTCTCAATGTCGCATGTGATGAGCCATGAGTTGTTATTCAGAATGATGTCCTGATTTTTGTTGAGTACATCCATGGTACCAGAATCCAGAAATATGATGGTAAAATGATGATGTATTTTCTTAGATAGAAATCCACAAATTTGCTTGTTTTCTCAGTGAGACCCCCATCCATGAGACAATGGGCCTCCCAGGAGGATTCTTCTCACATTTGTGAACTTTTGTTAATAGGTATATGTCGATTTTGACACTGTCTTAACCTCCAAACATTCACAGTGTGTCTTGGTAATGGTGCCGTCCTTTTACCGATTCATTTAGCATCTCTTGGTATATTTCCATGCAGTCATTGTTGGGATTGAAAATCTATTTTTTGTAACAGGACCTATCTCCCAATTGTTGCTGTAGCTCTTTTGTGTATTTCTTGAGACCACGGGACAACACCCCCTCCCCCCTTATCAGTGGGTTTAATTATTGTATCATCCCATCCTTTGCTTTTGCCTAAGGCATTTCTCTCCTGTATGCTCAGGTGGTCACTGCGGCAAAAAAAGTCATTCTAAACGCCTGGATAAAACCACACCTCCCCACAGTGACGGAAGTTGGAACCTTATTGTTAAAATACATGTTTTACAATAGGTAGGACACCCTCAAAAATGTCACCGTTCCTACATCTCGTTTTTATAAAACATGGGGCCCATTTATTGATAGTAGACCAGCCCCACAGAAAGGAGACATTTATAGAGTATTCGGAAATCCAAGCAGCTCGCTCAACCCAACGACATAAATGTCTGGACAATTCATAATAACATATCTCCCAGCATGCCCCTCTCCAGGAGGACACAATGCTCTGCTCCTGTACTTCCCTCTTGGTGTATGATTGCCAGCACCTGTGGTGAAGCACCTATCTCACCAATTAACCTGTTCAACACAGGTGATGGTAATCCTACATGAGACGGAAGTGCAGGAGCAGAGCATTGTGTTCCTCTAGGAGAGGGCAATCTTCTGAGGTATCATGAATGCAATAAACATTTGGTATGACTGATGCCCTGTTGGAAGCCCCCACCCACATCTGTTATTTTTGTCTTACTTAAATTCACCTCTTTTTTTTTTTAAATCGAGAAATAGCCTTTATATATATATATATGCGAAAACAGAGTGCCGCTCGGGTGCGTGGTCCCGTTCGCGGCAAAGCGGAGTTCTTTGCGTGCATATAAGGTAGGACATTGTCTCTGTTATTTGTTAGCCTTGATGAAAATGCCCTAGTCGGCATTGAAACGTTGTTGATTTTTGCTACATTAAATATATTGGATTATCGTCAAGTCTTTGGAGTGCCACTCTGTTTTCGCTTGTATCTACCCTCATTGACTACGGTCCTCCAGTCTGCGTGATCATAGAGAGTAGAATAGTGGTTGCAACAGAGCTATAGGTTCATCTCTCACTCTGTGATTGGTAGCGTTAACTGTCACTCAGGAGAGTTCTGCTGTATGATTGGCTAAGGTGAGTGTCTTCTCAGGTTGGTGCCGCCCCCATGTGATCGGCTGCGCAGTGAGGAGAGGAGACAACGAGGGCGCCATGGTAAGTGCTGGCAACCGGGTAGTGTGTGAGGGGAAGCCGCCGGGACGATGTGTTCTCTGTATGCCGGCAGCAGCAGGGTCACACCGCACGGCTCCGGGTCACCGTTATTAATGCACTGTGTGTAATACTTCCGGTATAACTGCCTGCAGCCATTCCTCTCCCTTCCTGTATCCCGTACTGACCCTCTACACCCCCATACTGACCCCATATATCCCGTACTGACCCTCTACACCCCCATACTGACCCGCTACCCGCCGTACTGACCCCATATATCCTATACTGACCCTCTACACCCCCATACTGACCCCATATATCCTATACTGACCCTCTACACCCCCATACTGACCCCATATATCCTATACTGACCCTCTACACCCCCATACTGACCCCATATATCCTATACTGACCCCATATATCCTATACTGACCCACTACACCCCCATACTGACCCCATATATCCTATACTGACCCTCTACACCCCCTTACTGACCCCATATATCCTATACTGACCCTCTACACCCCCTTACTGACCCCATATATCCTATACTGACCCTCTACACCCCCTTACTGACCCCATATATCCTAAACTGACCCTCTACACCCCCATACTGACCCCATATATCCTATACTGACCCTCTACACCCCTATACTGACCCCATATATCCTATACTGACCCTCTACACCCCCTTACTGACCCCATATATCCTATACCGGCCCTCTACACCCCCTTACTGACCCCATATATCCTATACTGACCCGCTACCCGCTGTACTGACCCCATATATCCTATACTGACCCGATACCCGCCGTACTGACCCCATATATCCTATACTGACCCTCTACACCCCCTTACTGACCCCATATATCCTATACTGACCCTCTACACCCCTATACTGACCCACTACTGACCCCATATATCCTATACTGACCCTCTACACCCCCTTACTGACCCCATATATCCTATACTGACCCTCTACACCCCCTTACTGACCCCATATATCCTATACTGACCCTCTACACCCCCTTACTGACCCCATATATCCTATACTGACCCCATATATCCTATACTGACCCCATATATCCTATACTGACCCTCTACAACCCCTTACTGACCCCATATATCCTATACTGACCCGCTACCCCCCCCTTACTGACCCCATATATCCTATACTGACCTTCTACACCCCCTTACTGACCCCATATATCCTATACTTACCCCATATATCCTATACTGACCCTCTACACCCCCTTACTGACCCCATATATCCTATACTGACCCCATATATCCTATACTGACCCCATATATCCTATACTGACCCCATATATCCTATACTGACCCTCTACAACCCCTTACTGACCCCATATATCCTATACTGACCCGCTACCCCCCGTACTGACCCCATATATCCTATACTGACCCTCTACAACCCCTTACTGACCCCATATATCCTATACTGACCCGCTACCCCCCGTACTGACCCCATATATCCCGTACTGACCCTCTACACCCCTATACTGACCCGCTGCCCCCCGTACTGACCCCATATATCCTATACTGACCCTCTACACCCCCTTACTGACCCCATATATCCTATACTGACCCTCTACACCCCCATACTGACCTACCCCCCGTACTGACCCCATATATCCCGTACTGACCCTCTACACCCCTATACTGACCCGCTACCCCCCCCCCGTACTGACCCCATATATCCTATACTGACCCTCTACACCCCCTTACTGACCCCATATATCCTATACTGACCTTCTGCACCCCCTTACTGACCCCATATATCCTATATTGACTCTCTACACCCCCATACTGACCTGCTACCCCCCGTACTGACCCCATATATCCTATACTGACGCTCTACACCCCCTTACTGACCCACTATACCCCCTTACTGACCCTATATATCCTATACTGACCCTCTACACCCCCTTACTGACCCCATATATCCTATACTGACCCTATACTGACCCGCTACCCCCCGTACTGACCTGCTACCCCATATATCCTATACTGACCCTCTACACCCCCTTACTGACCCACTACACCCCCATACTGACCCCATATATCCTATACTGACCCTCTACACCCCATATATCCTATACTGACCCTCTACACCCCCATACTGACCTGCTACCCCCCGTACTGACCCCATATATCCTATACTGACCCCATATATCCTATACTGACCCTCTACATCCTATACTGACCCTCTACACCCCCATACTGACCCGCTACCCCCCGTACTGACCCTCTACACCCCCTTACTGACCCCATATATCCTATACTGACCCGCTACCCCCCGTACTGACCCGCTACCCCCTGTACTGACCCCATATATCCTATACTGACCCTCTACACCCCCTTACTGACCCCATATATCCTATACTGACCCTCTACACCCCCTTACTGACCTGCTACCCCCTGTACTGACCCCATATATCCTATACTGACCCCATATATCCGATACTGACCCTCTACACCCCCATACTGACCCGCTACCCCCCGTACTGACCCCATATATCCTATACTGACCCCATATATCCTATACTGACCCTCTACACCCCCATACTGACCCGCTACCCCCCGTACTGACCCCATATATCCTATACTGACCCCATATATCCTATACTGACCCTCTACACCCCCATACTGACCCGCTACCCCCTGTACTGACCCCATATATCCTATACTGACCCTCTACACCCCCTTACTGACCCCATATATCCTATACTGACCCTCTACACCCCCTTACTGACCTGCTACCCCCTGTACTGACCCCATATATCCCATACTGACCCACTACACCCCTATACATCTTATACTGACCCTCTACACCCCCATACTGACCCTCTACACCCCCATACTGACCCGCTACCCCCCGTACTGACCCCATATATCCTATACTGACCCCATATATCCTATACTGACCCTCTACACCCCCATACTGACCCGCTACCCCCCATACTGACCCCATATATCCTATACTGACCCCATATATCCTATACTGACCCTCTACACCCCCATACTGACCCGCTACCCCCTGTACTGACCCCATATATCCAATACTGACCCTCTACATCCCCATACTGACCCCATATATCCGATACTGACCCTCTACACCCCCATACTGACCCGCTACCCCCCGTACTGACCCCATATATCCTATACTGACCCCATATATCCTATACTGACCCGCTAACCCCCCGTACTGACCCCATATATTCTATACTGACCCCATATATTCTATACTGACCCACTACACCCCATACTGAACCGCTACACCCCCATACTGCCCCCATATATCCTATACTGACCCACTACACCCCCATACTGAACACCTACACCCCCTTACTTAACCCATATATCCCATACTAACCCACGTACTGACCCCATATATCCTATACTGACTCACTACACCCCCTTACTGACCCCATATATCCTATACTGACCCACTACACCCCATTCTGACCCGCTACCCCCCTTACTGCTCCCATATATCCTATACTGACCCACTACACCCCATACTGACCCACTACACCCCCTTACTGACCCCATATATCCTATACTGACCCTCTACACCCCATACTGACCTGCTAAACCCCCTTACTGACCCCATATATCCCATACTGACCCCATATATCCTATACTGACCCACTACACCCCCTTACTGACCCCATTTATCCTATACTGACCCACTACACCCCATTCTGACCCCATATATCCCATACTGACCCTCTACACCCCATACTGACCCGTTACAACCCCTTACTGACCCCTTATATCCTATACTGTCCCCATATATTCTATACTGACCCTCTACACCCCCCATTCAGACCCGCTACACCACCTTACTGACCCCTTATATCCTATACTGACCCACTACACCTAATACTGAACCGCTACACCCCCATACTGACCCCATATATCCTATACTGAACCGCTACACCCCTTAATGACCCCATATATCCTATACTGACCCACTACACCCCATACTGACCCGCTACACCCCCTTACTGACCCCATATATCTCATACTGACCCGCTACTTCCCTAACTGACCCCATATATCCTATACTGACCATCTACACCCACATACTGACTCCATATATCCTATACTGACCCTCTACACCCCGTACTGACCCGCTACACCCCCTCACTGACCCTGTATATCCTATACTGACCCTCTACACCCCATACTTTCCCTCTACACCCCCATACTGACCCCATATATCCTATACTGACTCACTACACCCCCATACTGACCCGCTACACCCCCTTACTGACCCTATATATCCTATACTGACCCACTACACCCCCATACTGACCTGCTGAACCCCCTTAATGACCCCATATATCCTATACTGACCCTCTACACCCCCATACTGACCCCATATATCCTATACTCACCCTCCACACCCTTATTCTGATCCGCTACACCCCCTTACTGACACAATATATCTTATACTGACCCGCTACACCACCTCACTGACCCCATATATCCTATACTGACCCACTACACCCCATACTGACCCGCTACACCCCCTTACTGACCCCATATATCCTATACTAGGTATGGCCATCGACGATTCGGAATCATCGATGGTTCATGGCCGATGTCGAATACTTTTGCCATTCGATTTGGGAGAAACAGATGGTTTCCCTCCGTCGATGGAACAGCAAAACGATGTCTTGCTTTTTTTCCCCAAAGTGCCGGGACACGGTAGATACTAAATTGTAGTGGGCTAAAGGACCTTCCATACCCAGGGAGAATGGCCGGGGGGCTTGCTCCCTCACTATCCACGCCACAATTGGTTGCCTTTAGTAACCAGGTGGCGAGCGGAGCGAGCCACCTTGCCCGAAGCGCGGTGAGCGTCAGTTTGGGACCCTTCTTCCGCCCTTGCTCCTCCTCTCTCCACCCCTCTCCTCCCCGAGTTTCTTTAGCCCACTACAATTTAGACCTAACCGCTGGGACACTGAGCATAGCTCGCCCCTGAGTCTTGATTGGCCCATAGGCCAATTAATCAAACACAATGGATGAACATCGGTATGTAAACATATTGATGGTCATTCATTGCATAGTTTAGCACTATCGATGGCCAGTTGCAGAATTGCCATCGATGGCGATGTCCATCCCTATCCTATACTGACCCTCTACAGCAGCGGTGGGGGCCGTATACGGCCCCTGGAGCCGGTCTTAGTGGCCAGCCCACTCGCCCGACGTCTGTACGAGTCAAGTACAGGGGAAATCTTGAGAGCTACCGACCTCTCGCGATATTTCCCTGTATGAGACTCCCTGCACAGACGCCGGACCACACAGACCGGCGACTTGTAACCTGTGGCAGCTGTCGGAGCGTGGGACGGCTGCCGCAGGACGTTTTGTACGTTTTTTTTTTTATGGCACCCAAGGCATTATGCCTCAATGCAAACGGCCCATGGACCCCAAAAGGTTCCCCACCCCTGCTCTACACTCCCATACTGACCAGCTACCCCCCGTACTGACCCCATATATCCTATACTGACCCTCTACACCCCCATACTGACCCGCTACCCTCTGTACTGACCCCATATATACTATACTGACCCTCTACACCCCCATACTGACCCGTTACCCCCTGTACTGACCCCATATATCCCATACTGACCCTCTACACCCCCATACTGACCCGCTACTCACTGTACTGACCCCATATATCCTGTACTGACCCCATATATCCTGTACTGACCTGCTACCCTCCGTACTGACTCCATATATCCTATACTGACCCACTACACCCCATACTGACCCGCTACCCCCCTACGGACCCCATATGTCCTATACTGACCCGCTACACCTCCATACTGACCCCATATATCCTATACTGACCCTTTACACCCCCATACTGACCCGCTACCCCCCGTACTGACCCCATATATCCTATACTGACCCTCTACACCCCCTTACTGACCCTATATATCCTATACTGACCCTCTACACCCCCATACTGACCCGCTACCCCCCGTACTGACCCCATATATCCTATACTGACCCTCTACACCTCCATACTGACCCGCTACCCCCTGTACTGACCCCATATATCCTATACTGACCCTCTACACCCCCATACTGACCCGCTACCCCCTGTACTGACCCCATGTATCCTATACTGACCCTCTACACCTCCATACTGACCGGCTACCCCCATACTGACCCCATATATCCTATACTGAGCCGCTACCCTCCGTACTTACCCCATATGTCCTATACTGACCTGCTACACCCCCATACTGACCTGCTACACCCCCTTACTGACCCCATACCGACCCGCTACACCCCTTACTGACCCCATATATCCCATACTGACCCTCTACACCCCATACTGACCCCAAATATCCCATACTGACCCGGTAATCCCCCTTACTGACCCCAAATATCCCATACTAATCCGCTAAACCCCTTACTGACCCCATATATCCCATACTGACCCGCTACATCCCATGCTGACCCCAAATATCCCATACTGACCCGGTACTCCCCCTTACTGACCCCAAATATCCCATACTAATCCGCTACACCCCTTACTGACCCCATATATCCCATACTGACCCATACCGACACGCCACACCCCATACTGACTCCAAATATTGCATACTGACCCGGTAATCCCCCTTACTGACCCAAAATATCCCATACTGATCCACTACACCCCCTTACTGACCCCAAATATCTCATACTGACCCGGTACTCCCCCTTACTGACTCCATATATCCCATACTCACCCGCTATGCTCCCATACTGTCCTGGTAATCCCCCTTACTGATCTGCTACACCCCCTTACTGACCCCAAATATCTCATACTGACCCGGTACTCCCCCTTACTGACTCCATATATCCCATACTGAACCGCTATACTCCCATACTGACCCGGTAATCCCCCTTACTGATCTGCTACACCCCCTTACTGACCCCAAATATCTCATACTGACAACTACACCCCTTACTGACCCTCTACACCTCTATTACATTGCACCCCCATACTGACCTCATATCCCATACTGACCCACTACACCCCTTACTGACCCCATATGGTGTTCATTCTAGCACCTGCCATATTTAAAAACCCATGGAGTTCCTCTTCCCTGCTGTGGTGATTCTAGCACAGATCTGGTTTGCATATCAGTGCTGATATACAGACCACACTGTGCTAGAAGCACTACAGCAGACAGCAACACCTCAGGCAGGGAAGAGGAACTGCATGTGTTTTCAAATATAGCGGGTGCTAGAATGAACACTACCCATATATCCCATACTGACCCCATATATCCCATACTGCCCCCATATATCCCATAGGAAGCCGTGCACAGTAGTTGTGACTGGACACTATTGTGTCCATTCACACGGGACGGCCACGGCCCGGCCGTCCGGTTGCAGCCGGATCCCGCCACTGGAAGGGATTGCTGCCGGGCTATGGCCATCCCCTCCATTCTAAACTGATGTGTGCAGCACGGCTTCCTGGCCGTGCTGGTTTTCGCCGCCCGGCAGGAGCCGAAGTGTGTGAAATAGCCCTTACTCACCCACTACATCCCTTTACTTAGAAACATAGAATTTGACGGCAGATAAGAACCACTTGGTCCATCTAGTCTGCCCCTTTTTTAAACAGGTTACCTCAAACCATATTTGATGCTTATTTCTTTGTAAGGATATCAGCTATCAACAATAAAAGGTCTGCTATCAACAATAAAACCAGAGCCTTTAAATTCTATAAAAATTACTTGAATGAGGAGGCGTTCGCAAAATACAAAGAATCAAACAAAACTTGTAAAGGGGTAATCAAAGCAGCTAAAATATTATATGAAGAGTGCATAGCGACTGAAAGCAAAACCAACCCAAAGAAGTTTTTTAAATACATAAATAGTAAACTTTTAATTAAGGAAAACATAGGCACACGAACTGATACTAGTGGAAAAAGTGTTAAGGCCCCCATACACTATGCGATTTTCGGCCGATTTCATCCGATTTCGGCCCTTTGGGCCGATAAATCGGATGAAATCGGCCGAAAATCGCATGTGTTTGACATCTGATCTGATCTGATGCGCGGTCCTGTGCGCATCAGATCGGATCAGGGCGTCGGACCTGCTGAAGATAAGATATATCGGAATCTGGGCACATCTTGGGTGCTTTTTAGCACCCACGATGTTTCAGATCCGATATATCTCCGGGTACCTCCCTCCGGCGCTGTGGACCTCCTCCAGCCCCCAGTGTAGAAGCAGCAGCAGCTGTAACCTGTCACAGGAAGTGACAGGCACCACGGAAAGAAGAGGTCAGAGGGCGGCAGGGAAAATCTTCCGTGCTGCTGCTGCTAGATGTCAACTCAGCACACGCAGGCACGCAGCAGAGCCCTCAGCCCGGACTTCCCCCCCTGCTCTGCTGATATATGACAGCACTCCCCCCTCTCCTCTGCTGCTGGATGAAGGCTCGGTTAGCAGAGCCCGGACTCCCACTAGAGTGTGAGGGTCTAGTGATGAGCAGGTTAGACGTTTTTGTTTTTTATCTGTGACTCATTTACTTGTTTGCTCTGTGTATGTGTGTGTGTGTATGTATATATATATATATATATATATATATATATATATATATATATATATATATATATATATATATATATATATATATACACACAATCACAGAGCAAACAAGTAAATGAGTTACAGATAAAAAAAAAAGTCTCATCACTAGACCCTCACCACACTCTCTGTACCCTATAACTGTGCCCATACATGAATGGGGGGGGGGGAGATAGTGTACCACACTATATGTTCCCTATAACCTGTCACTGGGCCCTAATTCCCATGTACCAAGCCGTATGCCCCCTATACTACATCGCTGGGCTTTTACCCCATGTAGCACACTCTATGCCCCCTATACCCTGTCACTGGGCCCTTATCCCCATGTACCACACTTTATGCCCTTTATTCCCTGTCACTGGGTCCTTACCCCCATGTCCTACACTCTGTGCCCCCCATACCCGGTCAATAGGTCCTTAACCCCATATCAGGGCCGGCGCTACCCGCTCAGCACAGCCTGCAAAGCAGGTAGGCGCCGGCCCTTAAAGGCGCTTCCTCCCCTCCTCCAAGTCTGTACACTCAGTAGTGTAACTGCGGGCTGTGGGCTGCTGGCTGCCGCAGCCTGCGCCTGTCAAAATATATGACAGGCAGCGGCAGGGCAGACACGGAGTGCTGCACAGGGGGAGTCGGGGCATTTAATTAAATTTCGGCACCGACCACGGCACTCTTTGCCGTTTTCAGCCTGCCGCTTAACTCACGCTGTCCCGCGGCTCCCGCCCTGTTGTGTGCTGCTGCCCGGCTCCAGTCCCGCCCGACATCATTATGCTGTGACGGCACGCACGGAACTGGCCCCTCCCACCTCCAACATGGCGGCGCTGGGGAAGGTAGGTAGAGCGATGGAAGCGATTAGGGTTGCAGCTTTCTGATTGGTTATTTCATCTTTCACTGTGGACACAGTGCTCTGAAAGCTACGTTTCGGTCTATTTAATGACCGTTTTCAAGCTCATATAAACAGTAAATGGTACATACCTAAATAATCTCCACCAACGCCGCGCCCAGGTCGTCAGCTCCCCGCTGCGTGTCCGAGTCCAATGACGTCACCGTCCAGCGATGTATACCGGCCAGTTTGGACAGTGACATCATTGGACTCGGACACGCAGCGGGGAGCTGACGACCTGTGCTGGTGGAGATTATTTAGGTACGTACCATTTACTGTTTGTATGAGCTTGAAAACGGTAATTAAATAGACCAAAATTTAGCTTTCAAACCCCTGTGTCTTTTGTGTGATAATGAGCAGAACAGTAATACCTGTAAGGTATAGCACCGTTTAGGCCACTCCCTAGAGCCATCCCATCAGATAAATCTCATGGCACATCCAATTTGCGTCAGATAAATCATGTGATTTATCTGACGCAAATTGGATGAAAAAAATGGCACATCAAGTGTCAAATTGTATGTAGGCCTCCTGGGAAGCTGCTGGGGAAGTTCAGGGGAAATCAGATGCAATTTTACAGGTCAGATAAATCTCATAGTGTATGGGGGCCTTTACTGAGGACAAGGGAAAAGCAAAACTGTTAAATGAGTTCTTCTCATCAGTATTTACTAAGGGAGAGCAGACTGTGGAACGAACATTTACCACAAACGGGACAAATAAGCCAGATCTCATTGTGGATTTCACACCGAAGGAAATAATACTGAGGCTAAGCAAACTCAAAACAAATAAGTCACCAGGGCCAGATGGGATTCATCCGAGGGTATTAATGGAATTAAGGGATGAACTAGCTACCCCCCTACATTATATCTTTAGCAAGTCACTATCGTCAGGTATAGTACCAAAAGATTGGAGAATAGCAGAGGTAGTGCCAATATTCAAAAAAGGAAGATCCCACTAATTACAGACCCGTTAGTTTAACATCAATTGTGGGTAAACTATTTGAAGGATTTTTAAGGGATGGTATCCAGGAATATTTAGATCATCACCGTCTACTCAGTACTAACCAACATGGGTTCGTGAAAAATCGTTCATGCCAAACTAATCTACTAGGGTTCTATGAAGAAGTTAGCAAAAACCTCGATAATGGAAATGCTGTAGATGTGATTTTCCTAGATTTCGCTAAAGCATTTGATACTGTCAAACACAAGAGATTGATTAATAAAATGGAGAACCTAGGATTGGGTGAAAATATCTGCAGATGGGTAGGGAATTGGTTATGTAATACCCCTTTCACATCACACTTTTAAAACGGTAAATTGCCGTTTTTTTCCCTTTTTAAAACGTTTAAGCCTGCACTGTGAATACACCACAGCCGATTTACCGTTTAAAGTTAACTGGCATTTCGAACCGTGTAAAAAGCAGAGTCCTACACGGTTCCTTGCCGTTTTTTGTGCAATGTGAATGTGTACAATGCTATGCATTCACAGTGCAGGCTTAAACGTTTTAAAAAGGGAAAAAAAAACGGCAATTTACCGTTTTAAAAGTGCGATGTGAAAGGGGTATAAACCGGTATTTAAAACGGTAATCTGCGGCAATGTTAAGGCTCTGACCCGTTTTAATTACAATTTTAAATACCGTTTTTAAAACGTGTCGGCGATGCGAAAGTGGTATAATAGAGAACAAAGAGTGGTTGTGAATGGTGCCGTATCAGATATGATACCGGTACTAAGTGGAGTGCCCCAGGGTTCGGTTTTGGGGCCCATTTTGTTTAACATTTTTATTAACGATATTGGGATAGAGTTACTCAGCAATGTATCCATCTTTGCGGACGATACAAAACTTAGCAAAGTCATCAAATCATCAGAAGATGTCACCCTGCTACAAAATGATCTTGCAATTCTAGATGAGTGGGCAAAAAAATGGAAGATGAGGTTCAATGTAGATAAATGTAAGGTTATGCACCTTGGGAGACACAACCAGTGTGCAAGTTACAACCTTAGCGGAGAGGAACTGGGTAATTCCATACTTGGAAAAATGGGGAAAGGGGGAGGGGATGGGGGCCAGGTGCACAGGACTGATTTGCTAGCAGGTAAGAAGGTTAAACTCCAGTCAACATGTGAGTGAGTAAATTATGTTATAATCTCGTTGTGGAGGTGCTCCCGGGGAGTATGGTAAGTACAATTGGAAACGGGTTGATATTCAAGGGAGAATATCAGGAAAGAAACTCCCGGGTGGGGCACTGCCTTCTATAATATTAACGTATCAGTCTAAAATATCAACTTTATTAATACTAAAATTGATCCTGTTAATGGATCAAGAGACGAACATGAGACGAGGACATACAGATAACATGAATAGAAAAAAATTGAGAAAAGATCGTGAAAATATGATATCTGGGTCTGAAAATGGGCTAAATGCCTCTATTCAATATGGCTGTAATATCAGCGTATTCCTGTAAAGGATTATTTCAGACTAAGCACGTCTTCAATTAACCATATTGGTTATCATAAGCACATATCTAATAAATGCGTAACAAATGGCACACTGTCTGGCAGTACAACTTATTGTTATCTTAATTACTTTCTAATGGTCGAAAACTGTGTATAATCTCACTCTAATTGGACTGCAAGATCCAAGAGAAATTGAGAATTGTGGTGAAGTACCTGGGTTGAAAATGCTCGCCTAGTGGCTGCTGCCTGTGCATATGGTGGCAACCGGACAACTGCACAGTTGAGCGGACTCTGCGAGTGTCACAGGTACAGGAGTTAAGACAAAAAGGAGGTTTCTGCTGTCTCCAGGGGTGACCAACCTGGCCCTGTTATACAGTGACAGCGCAGAGTCAGGTAATGGGTCCCCTGGGGATGAGAGAACCCCGACTATGGGAGATGCCAGAAAAGAAGAGCAATTTCACTTTAATCCCAGGTATACGCTACTGTCCAGTGTGTACGCATGTAGACGTAGTGAACAATGGTTGAGCGGTATATCTGGGTAGTGAATTGCAGAAGGAAGCACAGGGTGCACTCTGGTATTGTTCCTAGTGGGTCGCTGCTATACCGTGCAAAGGTAGTAAAAAAGGAGGAGATTTCAGAAAATGCACAATCTGTACTTCACATAAGACTGAATATCTTGCTCTAATTGGCCGCAAGCCCAAGAAAGAAATGGGCTAACACAAATTGATACAACTCCCAGTCAGATGGATATCTATGATAGAATATACACAATGGTTTAGAATGCAGTCCTGGTCTGTAGTCTTGTGTCGGCACACCCTATGTGTCGACCTTACCCAAATACACTATATTCAATGTTGAAATTTTTGATGAATGGAGGGAACAAGTCCCACGTATGTGACAGGGTGAGAATATATATGAAGGAAAGAATCCCCTATAAATACGGAGTCACACTTTAAAACCTTAAGTCAATCAATACATTCAAATATAGCATAAACTGGTATAGGCAGGGTGACAGGGTGGGGTAATTGGAGAGAGAAATCCTCCATGCAATACAGGTTCACAATTTAGTGCATACAACTCCCAATCAGATGGATATCTATGATGGAATATACACAATGGTTTAGATTGCAGTCCTGGTCTATAGTCTTGTGTCGGCACACACTATGTGTCGACCTTACCCAAATACACTATATTCAATGTTGAAATTTTTGATGAATGGAGGGAACAAGTCCCACGTATGTGACAGGGTGAGAATATATATGAAGGAAAGAATCCCCTATAAATACGGAGTCACACTTTAAAACCTTAAGTCAATCAATACATTCAAATATAGCATAAACTGGTATAGGCAGGGTGACAGGGTGGGGTAATTGGAGAGAGAAATCCTCCATGCAATACAGGTTCACAATTTAGTGCATACAACTCCCAATCAGATGGATATCTATGATGGAATATACACAATGGTTTAGATTGCAGTCCTGGTCTATAGTCTTGTGTCGGCACACACTATGTGTCGACCTTACCCAAATACACTATGTTCAATGTTGAAATTTTTTAAATGGAGGGAACAAGTCCCACGTATGTGACAGGGTGAAAATATATATGAAGGAAAGAATCCCCTATAAATACGGAGTCACACTTTAAAACCTAAGGTAGATCAATACATTTAAATATGGCATCAACTGGTATAGGCAGGGTGACAGGGTGAGGTAATTGCAGAAAGAAATCCTCCATGCAATACGGGTTCACAATTTAGTGCCTAGGTGAATCAACATGTGATATCAATAAATATAGGTAGGGGGTTGTATTGCCATAACCCTGTAATTCCAACCATTAAAAAGCAGATAATGACAGTATTGCCCTGAGGGCTGTTGGTAACTCACGGACACCGGTTCCCGGGTGCAGCGCTGGGAATATCGCGCTGTCAGGGCAGTAGTAGTAGCCAAGTAGATATGTGTGAAGCGTGCAGGGTCCCGCTTGTACACAGCGGGGTCCTAGGACACCGAGACGTACGTTTCACTTAGGAAGCTTTCTCAATCGGTGTAGAGGTGTGCTCTGGCGTGTGCTCTGGCGTTCAGTATTTAAATGATTCTTAGCCAATCCCAAATGGGGGCAGGTGAAAAATGGGAGGGAGTAGGATCTGAGCCTAATTGGAAGTGCATGTTGAGGCTAAAAAGCATCCTGAAATAAGTTAAATGGAAGGTTTCTAATTAATTGATAAATACATTTAACAGATGGAAGGAGGAAGGAAAAGGAAGGTGAAAGGGTATTGACTGGGAGAAATGATTATGTTTGATTTTCAGAACAGCGTAGAATTCTTATAATAATTATGACCTTATTAAACCCCGTAGGGAGAATATATGTGGCGAAATTAATTAATTAATTGTATGAGATGGAGGTAAAAAGTCCCCAGAACAGTAGAAGCACTAGCTAAAAACATATATGCGTATATATGGTAGGAAGTGCTGCATGCTAGGCACAGTATTGCATTGGCATTTAATATTATGATTGATAATACATATGTCATGTGGATGTTTGTTCATAAACTCAATTCTTCCTATAGTGAAAATAGCAATATGCTGAGTAAATAGTGCGTATAGTGACGTTTGAAAGTTATATAAATAAATAAAAGGAGACCTAAGACCTGTGCATATATATGCACAGGTGAAGGAGACATGTGGGTGCACATTTATACATAACACAGTAAAAAACAATAAAAAGCAGAGCCGTGCCAAATTGTGAAAAAAATACAAATGGTGAATGTGAAAGTGGATATGTATAAATATGACTCACATCCGTAGTGTGAGTGGATGGTGATTATAAAGGGAAAATGGATATTAATTTGTGCTCCATTATATTAGACATGTAATAATTCGGCTGGGTTGGAGTGAAGTGGTGATGTAGGGTGAGGGGATGAGGGAAGAAAAGCAATATGAGTTAGATTGATAACTGGCATAGTATAGTTGAGTAAAAAAATTTATTATTATTATTATGTGGTTATAGATACTACCAAGAGGCAAGGAAAGAATGCGAAGCGTAACAGATGACTGAAAATTAGGTGGAGATTTCATGGGTTAAGGAAGACGCCATAATTGATAAATTCATTTAGGCCCGTCGGGGTGACGGAATTAAGTCTAAAAGTCCAGCTACTTTCCTTTTTTAATAGTTCCTTGGTGATATCTCCACCACGAATGCCCAGATGGAGTTGTTCGAGTCCGAAAGCTTTCAAGCCTTTGGAGGATCCTCCGTGATGTTTGTGGAAATGACGTGCCACGGATGTTAACTGCTTGAATTTTTTAAGGTCGGAGGCTGCATTTCGAAATGCAGCCTCCGACCTTAAAAAATTCAAGCAGTTAACATCCGTGGCACGTCATTTCCACAAACATCACGGAGGATCCTCCAAAGGCTTGAAAGCTTTCGGACTCGAACAACTCCATCTGGGCATTCGTGGTGGAGATATCACCAAGGAACTATTAAAAAAGGAAAGTAGCTGGACTTTTAGACTTAATTCCGTCACCCCGACGGGCCTAAATGAATTTATCAATTATGGCGTCTTCCTTAACCCATGAAATCTCCACCTAATTTTCAGTCATCTGTTACGCTTCGCATTCTTTCCTTGCCTCTTGGTAGTATCTATAACCACATAATAATAATAATAAATTTTTTTACTCAACTATACTATGCCAGTTATCAATCTAACTCATATTGCTTTTCTTCCCTCATCCCCTCACCCTACATCACCACTTCACTCCAACCCAGCCGAATTATTACATGTCTAATATAATGGAGCACAAATTAATATCCATTTTCCCTTTATAATCACCATCCACTCACACTACGGATGTGAGTCATATTTATACATATCCACTTTCACATTCACCATTTGTATTTTTTTCACAATTTGGCACGGCTCTGCTTTTTATTGTTTTTTACTGTGTTATGTATAAATGTGCACCCACATGTCTCCTTCACCTGTGCATATATATGCACAGGTCTTAGGTCTCCTTTTATTTATTTATATAACTTTCAAACGTCACTATACGCACTATTTACTCAGCATATTGCTATTTTCACTATAGGAAGAATTGAGTTTATGAACAAACATCCACATGACATATGTATTATCAATCATAATATTAAATGCCAATGCAATACTGTGCCTAGCATGCAGCACTTCCTACCATATATACGCATATATGTTTTTAGCTAGTGCTTCTACTGTTCTGGGGACTTTTTACCTCCATCTCATACAATTAATTAATTAATTTCGCCACATATATTCTCCCTACGGGGTTTAATAAGGTCATAATTATTATAAGAATTCTACGCTGTTCTGAAAATCAAACATAATCATTTCTCCCAGTCAATACCCTTTCACCTTCCTTTTCCTTCCTCCTTCCATCTGTTAAATGTATTTATCAATTAATTAGAAACCTTCCATTTAACTTATTTCAGGATGCTTTTTAGCCTCAACATGCACTTCCAATTAGGCTCAGATCCTACTCCCTCCCATTTTTCACCTGCCCCCATTTGGGATTGGCTAAGAATCATTTAAATACTGAACGCCAGAGCACACCTCTACACCGATTGAGAAAGCTTCCTAAGTGAAACGTACGTCTCGGTGTCCTAGGACCCCGCTGTGTACAAGCGGGACCCTGCACGCTTCACACATATCTACTTGGCTACTACTACTGCCCTGACAGCGCGATATTCCCAGCGCTGCACCCGGGAACCGGTGTCCGTGAGTTACCAACAGCCCTCAGGGCAATACTGTCATTATCTGCTTTTTAATGGTTGGAATTACAGGGTTATGGCAATACAACCCCCTACCTATATTTATTGATATCACATGTTGATTCACCTAGGCACTAAATTGTGAACCCGTATTGCATGGAGGATTTCTTTCTGCAATTACCTCACCCTGTCACCCTGCCTATACCAGTTGATGCCATATTTAAATGTATTGATCTACCTTAGTTTTAAAGTGTGACTCCGTATTTATAGGGGATTCTTTCCTTCATATATATTTTCACCCTGTCACATACGTGGGACTTGTTCCCTCCATTTAAAAAATTTCAACATTGAACATAGTGTATTTGGGTAAGGTCGACACATAGTGTGTGCCGACACAAGACTACAGACCAGGACTTCATTCTAAACTATTGTGTATATTCCACCATAGATATCCATCTGACTGGGAGTTGCATGCACTAAATTGTGAACCTGTATTGCATGGAGGATTTCTCTCTCCAATTACCCCACCCTGTCACCCTGCCTATACCAGTTTATGCTATATTTGAATGTATTGATTGACTTAAGGTTTTAAAGTGTGACTCCGTATTTATAGGGGATTCTTTCCTTCATATATATTCTCACCCTGTCACACACGTGGGACTTGTTCCCTCCATTTAAAAAAATTTCAACATTGAATATAGTGTATTTGGGTAAGGTCGACACATAGTGTGTGCCGACACAAGACTATAGACCAGGACTGCAATCTAAACCATTGTGTATATTCCATCATAGATATCCATCTGATTGGGAGTTGTATGCACTAAATTGTGAACCTGTATTGCATGGAGGATTTCTCTCTCCAATTACCCCACCCTGTCACCCTGCCTATACCAGTTTATGCTATATTTGAATGTATTGATTGACTTAAGGTTTTAAAGTGTGACTCCGTATTTATAGGGGATTCTTTCCTTCATATATATTCTCACCCTGTCACATACGTGGGACTTGTTCCCTCCATTCATCAAAAATTTCAACATTGAATATAGTGTATTTGGGTAAGGTCGACACATAGTGTGTGCCGACACAAGACTACAGACCAGGACTGCATTCTAAACCATTGTGTATATTCTATCATAGATATCCATCTGACTGGGAGTTGTATCAATTTGTGTTAGCCCATTTCTTTCTTGGGCTTGCGGCCAATTAGAGCAAGATATTCAGTCTTATGTGAAGTACAGATTGTGCATTTTCTGAAATCTCCTCCTTTTTTACTACCTTTGCACGGTATAGCAGCGACCCACTAGGAACAATACCAGAGTGCACCCTGTGCTTCCTTCTGCAATTCACTACCCAGATATACCGCTCAACCATTGTTCACTACGTCTACATGCGTACACACTGGACAGTAGCGTATACCTGGGATTAAAGTGAAATTGCTCTTCTTTTCTGGCATCTCCCATAGTCGGGGTTCTCTCATCCCCAGGGGGACCCATTACCTGACTCTGCGCTGTCACTGTATAACAGGGCCAGGTTGGTCACCCCTGGAGACAGCAGAAACCTCCTTTTTGTCTTAACTCCTGTACCTGTGACGCTCGCAGAGTCCGCTCAACTGTGCAGTTGTCCGGTTGCCACCATATGCACAGGCAGCAGCCACTAGGCGAGCATTTTCAACCCAGGTACTTCACCACAATTCTCAATTTCTCTTGGATCTTGCAGTCCAATTAGAGTGAGATTATACACAGTTTTCGACCATTAGAAAGTAATTGAGATAACAATAAGTTGTACTGCCAGACAGTGTGCCATTTGTTACGCATTTATTAGATATGTGCTTATGATAACCAATATGGTTAATTGAAGACGTGCTTAGTCTGAAATAATCCTTTACAGGAATACGCTGATATTACAGCCATATTGAACAGAGGCATTTAGCCCATTTTCAGACCCAGATATCATATTTTCACAATCTTTTCTCAATTTTTTCTATTCATGTTATCTGTATGTCCTCGTCTCATGTTCGTCTCTTGATCCATTAACAGGATCAATTTTAGTATTAATAAAGTTGATATTTTAGACTGATACGTTAATATTATAGAAGGCAGTGCCCCACCCGGGAGTTTCTTTCCTGATATTCTCCCTTGAATATCAACCCGTTTCTAATTCCATACTTGAAAAGGATCTAGGAGTCCAAATAGACAGCAAACTAGGATGTAGTGCCCATTGTAATGTAGCTACAAAAAAGGCCAACAAAATTCTGGCATGTATTAAGAGGGGAATGGAAACTAGGGACTCAAGGGTAATTGTGCCACTATATAAAGCATTGGTGAGACCTCACCTAGAGTACGGAGTACAGTTCTGGGCCCCACACTATAAAAAGGACATCATAGAATTAGAAAAAGTCCAAAGGCGAGCAACAAAGCTTATTAGGGGAATGGAGAATTTAAGCTGCGGGGAGAGATTAAGCAATTTGGGACTATTTACATTAGAAAAGAGACGTTTAAGGGGGGACATGCTCAACATGTACAAGTATATCAAGGGCCAATATAAGGAACTGTCACACACCCTCTTTTCTACTAGAAAGGAATCTAGGAGCAAAAAAGAGAAGAGTTGCACCAGTCGCACAGGGAAATTCACTAGGTAGTTTTTTGTATAGAAAGAGGCCCCTCTTATTGATGTTCACCTTTCAATGTTTTTACATACAATAATTTTTATTTTTTATATGAGGGGGTGCTACCACTGGACACAAATAATGGACATTTTTATTTGAAGAGAAAAGGATGTCACTGGTGTAGTGCACTTCAGAAGAAAAAGAAGGTTTTTTTTAAAAAGTAACTTTTAATGACATTATTCAATAAAATGTTGCGAAATATAGACTAAAATCAAAACACATAAGACACAGACAGTGTAATAAAAAGGATACTAAATCCTCGCGCAGTGATCCCCGCTGCTGAGCCGTCCCTAATATGCTTATTGGTGATATCTTAGTGCGTACGTCACAGAAATAAATATACTATGATTCCCATGTATGTTGTGGCTGATATATAATATAATTAGGGGAGCTAGTCCCTCTATGATCAGTCAGCTTGTTAATTACACAAGGCAGGTATTAGGCATGGGGGGCAGATGGTGTTTGTGAAGGTAATAATAATCACTTGTCAGCCCGGAGCCTGGATGTCAGGACTGTAGGCGTTAGGTACCCGGCGTGGGCTAAGTCTCACCGTGCCGGCCACTCCACGTGCGGACAGACGTACCAGCACTGGAGTATTCGGCCGCCTCGGGGGACCACCCGTACTTGCCGCTCTGTAGTGGTGTATGCGCCGGGGTGCCAGAACGTGACACCGCCGGTCAAACACCTCTCTGCACAGAGCTGCGGTGAGTGGCGCCACCGCACCGCTTCTTAGGCTCCACGGACTCAGTGGGAACTGACGTCCGTTTGCGACGCTGCACTGATTTAAGCTAAACAGAATCAAAATGCATTCAAAAGGGGAAGGGGATGCGGGGGCATACACTGCGGGCGCAGTCGGTCTGCGTACGCTTCGCAGGTAAGCTTCGTTAGGACCAACATTCTGATTGTTTAGCTTAAATCAGTGCAGCGTTGCAAACGGACGTCAGTTCCCACTGAGTCCGTGGAGCCTAAGAAGCGGTGCGGTGGCGCCACTCACCGCAGCTCCGTGCAGAGAGGTGTTTGACCGGCGGTGTCACGTTCTGGCACCCCGGCGCATACACCACTACAGAGCAGCAAGTACGGGTGGTCCCCCGAGGCGGCCGAATACTCCAGTGCTGGTACGTCTGTCCGCACGTGGAGTGGCCGGCACGGTGAGACTTAGCCCACGCCGGGTACCTAACGCCTATAGTCCTGACATCCAGGCTCCGGGCTGACAAGTGATTATTATTACCTTCACAAACACCATCTTCCCCCCATGCCTAATACCTGCCTTGTGTAATTAACAAGCTGACTGATCATAGAGGGACTAGCTCCCCTAATTATATTATATATCAGCCACAACATACATGGGAATCATAGTATATTTATTTCTGTGACGTACGCACTAAGATATCACCAATAAGCATATTAGGGACGGCTCAGCAGCGGGGATCACTGCGCGAGGATTTAGTATCCTTTTTATTACACTGTCTGTGTCTTATGTGTTTTGATTTTAGTCTATATTTCGCAACATTTTATTGAATAATGTCATTAAAAGTTACTTTTTAAAAAAAAAACCTTCTTTTTCTTCTGAAGTGCACTACACCAGTGACATCCTTTTCTCTTCAAATAAAAATGTAGAAAGGAATCTAGGACGCGAGGGCACAGGTATAGATTAGAAGAAAAAAGATTTCATTCAGCTAGTAGAAAGAATTTCTTTACGGTCAGAACAGTCAAACTCTGGAACTCTCTTCCCAGAGAGGTGGTAACGGCTGGCTCATTAAAAGCGTTCAAGCGTTACTGGAGAAAAACATCCATGGGTACAAATAAGAAATAAAATTTGTCTGTAAAATACCAGAACCTACCAAATCAGCAATGGATATCTATACCAGGTTGAACTAGATGGATGCAAGTCTTTTCTCTTTCAATGGTCCTGGTGACACAGCTCAACACTGGGATGTAGGAGGGTCCGAAGGAGCCAGGCACCTATCCTAAAGCTTTAGAGGGTAGGCTCCTCCCCTACTGCATCCCTGTACTCTTCAGTTCGTGTTAGGTGCCCACTGGAGTGGGTGCTATTCTAAAGGGCTGCGGGAGCAGCCGAAGAAATAGAGTAGTTAGGGGATTTTTATTATTTTATTAACTATTACCCTAGCTAGGTAGGCACAGTGTGAGGATTCTCATAGTGAATCCTCACACTGCTAGCGCAGCAGGAGCTGACAGAAGCGCGTCCTGTCAGCTCTCTGTGCACAGGGGAGACGCTGTCTGGTCTCCCTGTGCTGCGCTCATAGCCTCTATTATGAGGCTGCCTGGGCTCCGGAGTAGCCTGAAACCGGCTCCACAGTTAGGTGGGGATCATGGGGGACAGGCGCTCCGTGATGGCGGCGGCCGTTTTATGCGGAGCTTACACGCTGAGCTCCTGACTGAGAGGACAGCAGCGCTGTGACAGGCATGTTCCAAGTGGTCCCCATTCGAGGGGGAGACACTGGAATAATGAAATCCTACCTAAGGAGCGGCTAGCTGGGGGTGGTTGGCGCCAAAAGGTCACGGACCCCGCAGCAGCAGGGACTTTTGGTCTCTTCCTTCACTCTGACTTTGGCGCCTTTCAGAACGCTTGCAGCGGAGCTGAGCTGGCTAATTGATCCTGGCAGAGTGACTTGGATTTCCTGGGCATCGCTTCCCCGCAGTTGAAACCTACAGACAGCTAAGTGACTGGGTGCATTGACTTTGTATAAGCGCTTGTACATTGTTTGCACTGTGTATATTGAGATATATATATTTTTCACTTGCATCATGTCTGAGCATCAGGCTGTGGTTTTGGGGGAGGGAGCCCTTAGTGCACTGAGCGCGTGCAATGTTTGCACACAAAAGTTTGTCCCTGAGCAGATGGCCAAGGGGGGCTTATGTATGACTTGCGCTGATGTGAGACCCATGGGCAGTGAACACCATAGGGCAGAGCAGAGTGAACCTGCGTGGGCCAGTGCCCTAGGCAGGTCTGTAAACACTTTGGTGCAGCTTCTGGACAGGCAGAGTGATGTGCTGGTAGAATCACAGAGACCTATGCCATCATCTCAGCAGTCGTCTGGCTCCTTGCCTCTTACCCAGGCAGATCCTGCGCTTATTCAGGTGATGCAGGATACTGCTAAGGGGATCAACAGATTCAGTGAAATACTGGACAAAATGGATGATGTTGCAGGGACCCCTAAAAGGTCTTATGCTATGCCTACTGTGGTAGATGAGGAGGAAGGAGAGTATATTGACACACCCTGGGACCAGGGTGATGATTTTGAAGAGACCTCTGCTGCTGGTATAGAGGATCTCATTGTAGCTGTAAAACAGGCGTTAAAACTGTCTGTAGAGGATAAGACCCCTGTTAAGGGTGTTTTTAAGCGACAGCGGAAGGAGGCTGTTACTTTTCCCTCAGATGAGGGGTTACAGGAACTATTGGAAGGGGCTTGGAAAACCCCAGATAAGAGGCTACAGATGCCTAAAAGATTCCTTAGTCTGTACCCCATGCCAGAGTCTCATGCTGAACTCTGGGAAAAGGTGCCTGTTGTGGATGCTTCTGTGGCACGTTTATCAAAAGCTACGGTATTGCCTGTACAGGGTGGTGCAGCTTTTAAAGATTCTGTGGATAAAAAGCTGGAGGGAAACCTCAAGGCTATTTTTGAAGGGGTGGGGTTTACCCTGCGCCCCCTTATTGCTTCAGCCTGGGTCTCTAAGGCCATTATAGAGTGGGCTGGTGAGTTATGCACCATGCTGCAGGCTGACCCTGGTGCTTTGCTGGTAGCAGAAAAGATTAAGGCTGCTGCAGAATACGCGGTGGAAGCAGAGGAGGAAGCTCTTAAAATGGCTACCAGAGTGTCCACAGTCTCTATTAATGCCAGGAGAGTGCTCTGGCTTAAGGCCTGGGAAGCGGACAATGAGTCCAAAAAGGCCCTAGAATTGTTAGCTTTCAAGGGAAAGTTACTTTTTGGTTCTGAGCTTGAGGAGATTATAAAACAAGCCACAGGCGGCAAGAGTACATTTCTGCCGGCCTCCTCAACAAAGCAGTCATCCAGATTCGCTGCTTTTAGGCCGTCCTTTCGGCCCTCCCCTAGAGGTGGTGCGTCCTTTCGGGGACAGTCGTTCAGGGGAAAGTTTCAGACAGCCAGAGGCAAATCTCAAAGGTCCAAGTTTGGCTCTTTCCATAAGAAGCCTGCCTCTAAAGGAGAGGATAAACCCTCCGCATGACTGCCAGGGGATAAGCCCGGCAGGGATAAAGGTGGGGGGGCGTCTCACACACTTCAGGGACGCTTGGGCTTCTCTAGACCAGGATACCTGGGTCTTAGAGATTATTACCCAGGGTTACAAAATCCCTTTCAGAGGGCGGCCTCCGAAGAGGTTCATCCCCACACCCATGCCAAAGCAGGCGCTCCTGCGCACAGCTCTTATGAGAGCGGCTCATTCCCTTTTGGAGAAAGGGGTGGTAATTCCGGTTCCCAGGGCAGAGTGGAAGAAAGGCTTTTACTCCACGCTGTTCCTGGTGCCCAAACCAGACGGGTCTTTCAGACCAATACTAAATTTGAAGTCCTTAAATGTTCACCTATGGGTAGACCATTTCAAAATGGAGTCTTTAAGGTCTGTACTCCTGAGAATTCTTGGCGTCCATGGATGTCCAAGACGCATATCTGCACGTTCCCATTCACCCGGAACATCAGACGCTGTTGAGGTTTGCCATAGGAGACCTGCATTTACAGTTCCGGGCGTTACCCTTTGGGCTAGCAACCGTGCCAAGGGTATTCACAAAGATAATGTCTGTGATGGCGGCAGTGCTGAGGCTCAGGGGAATCACAGTAATACCCTATTTGGACGATCTCCTGTTCAAGGCAGAGTCAGCACCCCTGCTTCAAAGTCACTTGAAAGAGGCCATCAGTTTTTTGCAGGCTCACGGCTGGATTTTAAACTTACAAAAATCTCAGTTGGTACCATCACAGAGGATCCAGTTCTTGGGAGTCATACTGGATACCCATCTCCATCGGGTATTTCTCCCGGAGATAAAGGCCAGGGACCTGGTCACCCTAGTTCAGGAGATCCTCAGAGCTCCGAGCTTGTCAGTATGGAGGTGCCTCAAACTCCTGGGGAAAATGGTGGCGTCATTCGATACGCTTCAATTTGCCAGGTTCCACTCTCGAGTATTCCAATGGAACATTTTGTCAGCCTGGTCAGGAAACACTTTGACCATGAAGACGGAGTTGATAGTGCTGTCCACGGACACTCGGGACTCCTTGAAATGGTGGACAGAGGTAGATTCCCTTCAGTGGGGTCGGTCATTACAGACCTGGGACTGGTTGATAGTAACTACCGATGCCAGTCTCAGGGGCTGGGGGGCAGTAGTCCTGGATCTCAGGCTGCAGGGCCTGTGGACGGCAGACAAATCAGTGTTACCAATCAACATCTTGGAGCTGAGAGCTGTCTGGAAAGTGATTTCCTTGGCGGGAGACAGGTTAAGGAACCTCCCCTTGAGGATTCAGACCGACAATGCCACAGCTGTGGCGTATCTGAATCACCAGGGAGGTACACGCAGCAGATTGGCCATGTGGGAGGTGTCCAGAATCTTCCTATGGGCGGAACAGAATGTTCCTGCCGTATCGGCTATATTCATTCCAGGAGTGGAGAATATAGAAGCAGACTTCCTGAGCAGGGAGGAGCTCAAGGAAGGAGAATGGAGCCTACTACCTCAGGTGTTTCACCAGATCACGGCAATGTGGGGAACTCCGGATTTGGACCTAATGGCATCCAGGTTCAACCATCAGGTGCCCAGGTTCTACGCCAGAACGAGAGATCCGCTAGCAGAGGCAGTGGATGCCATGACTACTCATTGGCAGGGAGATCTTCTTTATGCATTCCCTCCAATTCCAATGTTAGCGAGACTGTTGAAGAGGGTACAGGACCAGAAGGTCCCGGTGATCCTTGTGGCCCCAGATTGGCCAAGGAGGTCTTGGTACTCGAGGCTTCAGAGGTTATCAGTGGATTCATGGCGTCTACCTCTGAGACCAGACCTGTTAAGACAAGGCCCATTCAATCACCTGGATTCCGATCGATTGATTTTGACGGCTTGGTTATTGAAACCGCCATTTTAAAAAAGAAAGGATTTTCTGACGCAGTAGTGCAGACTATGATAAAAGCCAGAAAAGCTGTTTCTTCGGCAAATTATTATAGAGTCTGGAAGACTTATATTAGATGGTGTGAGAGGCAAAAAGCTCACACATCTCACTTCAAATTATCAAAAATGTTGGATTTTTTACAAGATGGATTTTCTTCGGGCCTAAGCCTTCAGTCCTTGAAGGTGCAGATTTCGGCCTTGTCCATCTATTTTCAAAAAAGAATTGCCATTTTACCGGAGATTCAGACCTTTTTACAAGGGGTATCCAGACTGAAACCCCCTTACAAGCAACCAGTAGCACCTTGGGATCTGTCACTGGTTTTGGATTGCCTTCAGAAGGCACCTTTTGAGCCTTTAAGGTCGGCTGACTTTAAGTTTCTCACGTGGAAGCTAGTGTTTTTGTTAGCAGTAGCATCTGCTAAAAGAGTGTCAGAGTTGGGAGCCTTGTCATGCAAATCCCCCTTCCTAATTTTTCATGATGACAGGGCTGTTCTGAGAACAGTGCCGCAATTTTTACCGAAGGTAGTCTCTGCCTTCCATTTAAATCAGGAGATAGTTCTACCTGTGTTTCAACCCCCAGAGGGTTCCAAGAAAAGGGACAAGTTGAAGACTTTGGATGTTGTGCGTGCGTTACGCATATATGTGGACAGAGTGAAGAGTGTTAGGAAGACTGACACTTTATTGGTACTGTATGACGTACATAAAATTGGTTGGCCTGCATCTAAGCAGACCATTGCTAGGTGGTTGCGATCTGTGATAGCCTTTGCATACACCAAAGTGGGTAGGCCTGTACCGGCCAGAATTAATGCGCATACCACCAGGTCAGTTGCCACCTCTTGGGCGGTCCGACATGGGGCCACAGCTGAGCAGGTTTGCAGAGCTGCCACTTGGTCATCTGTTCACACATTTGCCAAATTCTATAGATTCCATGAGTTCGCGTCGGAGGACGCATCATTCGGGCGAGCAGTGCTGAGAGCTGCAGACCTGAGCGTACCCTCCCAAAGGACCGGCTCTGGAACGTCCCAGTGTTGAGCTGTGTCACCAGGACCATTGAAAGAGAAAAAGGGATTTTTGTAAGAACTTACCGTTCGAATCCCTTTCTCTGATATGGTCCTGGTGACACAGCGATCCCTCCCTTACGCTCAGTAAGTATGCCAGAAGTTTCATGATGTTCATGTTAAAATGGTTAAAAGTTTCTGTTATAAAATGTGCATATAATATGTGCAGGCGTTTGTACTGAGTTAATGTATTCCAGTGGCTTTGAAAGATTGAACTGAAGAGTCCAGGGATGCAGTAGGGGAGGAGCCTACCCTCTAAAGCTTTAGGATAGGTGCCTGGCTCCTTCGGACCCTCCTACATCCCAGTGTTGAGCTGTGTCATCAGGACCATATCAGAGAAAGGGATTCGAACGGTAAGTTCTTACAAAAATCCCTTTTTTTCAGCCTTAACTACTATGTAACTAATATGCCTATCCCAAAGCATGTTTAAATTGTGCTACTGTATTTGCCTCTACCACCTCTGATGGGAGGTTATTCCACTTATTCCACTAATCTTTCTGTGAAGTAATTCTTCCTCAGATTTCCCCTGAATCTTCCTCCCTCTAGTGTCAGTGTGTGTCCTCGTGTTCTGCTGCTCCTCTTCCTGTGAGGAATGTCTCCCACCTGTATCTTCCTCCCTCTAGTGTCAGTGCATGTCCTCGTGTTCTGCTGCTCCTCTTCCTGTGAAGAATGTCTCCCACCTGCACCTTCCTCCCTCTAGTGTCAGTGCATGTCCTCGTGTTCTGCTGCTCCTCTTCCTGTGAAGAATGTCTCCCACCCGTACCTTCCTCCCTCTAGTGTCAGTGCATGTCCTCGTGTTCTGCTGCTCCTCTTCCTGTGAAGAATGTCTCCCACCTGTACCTTCCTCCCTCTAGTGTCAGTGCCTGTCCCCGTGTTCTGCTGCTCCTCTTCCTGTGACTAATGTCTCCCACCTGTACCTTCCTCCCTCTAGTGTCAGTGCATGTCCCCGTGTTCTGCTGCTCCTCTTCCTGTGACTAATGTCTCCCACCTGTACCTTCCTCCCTCTAGTGTCAGTGCATGTCCCCGTGTTCTGCTGCTCCTCTTCCTGTGACTAATGTCTCCCACCTGTACCTTCCTCCCTCTAGTTTCAGTGCATGTCCTCGTGTTCTGTTGCTCCTCTTCCTGTGAAGAATGTCTCCCACCTGTACCTTGTTAAAGCCTTTGATATATGTGAAAGTTTCTATCATGTCCCCCCTTTCCCTTCTCTGCTCTAAAGTATACATATTAAGATCTTTTAGTCTTTCCTGGTACGTTGTGTGATGTAGGCCATGCACCATTTTAGTTGCCCTTCTTTGTACAGTCTCTAATGCAGGGGTGTCCAAACTTTTGCGACGAGGGCCAGATTTGGTGAGGTGGCAATGTGTGGGGGCCGACCATTCAGCCTGACATTTTTTGAATCCTAAATCACATCAGAATGGTCCTTCACTCTGCCCTCATTCACAGTATGTCCCCCAGCCTGCCCCATCACTGTATATTACGCTGCCTGCCCCCATTCGCTGTATGTCCTCCACTCTGCCACCTTCACATTATATTCCCCTGCCTGACCATCCTTCTCTGTATGTCCCCCAGCCTGCCCCTCCTTCACTGTATGTTCCCCACTTTGCACCCATTCACTCTGTCCCGTAGCTTGCCCCCCCCCCCCCTCTCTGAATGTTCAGGGGTTGGATGCACACTCACCCGAAAGCCACCAAACACATCTCACTGTGGCGGCCGGCACCTCCTCACTGCTGCAGACAGCAAGCTAAAGGCATGCTCACCGGGACCCCACCTTACGGTGCTGTGCATCCTGCATCTGTTGCTCCGACCCACTTCTGGCTGGAGGCTGCGGGCCACTTGAAATGATGGCACGGGCTGCAAATGGCCCCTGGGCCTGACTTTGGACATGCCTGCTCTAATGTCTTTATATCCTTCTGGAGATATGGCCTCCAGAACTGAACACAATACTCTAGATGAGGTCGTACCAATGACCTATACAGTGGCATTATTACTTCTTGCTTCCTACTGCTGATACCTCTCCCTATGCAACCAAGCATCTGACTTGCCTTCCTCATTGCTTTGTTACATTGCCTACCTGCCTTTAAGTCCCCAGAAATAGTGACACCTAGATCCCTCTCTTCCTCAGTAGTTTCCATTATAGTGCCATTTATACTATATTTAGTCTTTGGATTTTTGAGACCCAAGTGCATGATTTTGCATTTTTTGGCATTAAACTGTAGTTTTTATGCTCTTGACCATTCCTCTAACCATTCCTCTAATCTACCTAGATCATCAATCATTTGTTTTATCCCTCCTGGTGTGTCTACCCTGTTGCATACCTTTTGTGTCCTCTGCAAAAAGGCACATTTTACCCTTAATTCCATTTGCAATATCACCAACAAAGATATTAAAAAGCACTGGTCCAAGTACAGATCCCTGGGGTACCCACTTGTAACCAGTGTTCCCTCTAAGCTGTGCGCGTGTGTGCGCGCACTCGACGAGTGAGCGCACAGACATTACAACAGAGCGCACAAAGCAGCAGTGGTCCCTTTTTGCAGTTGTGGACTCAATTAATGTGTGTACATTGTGTGCTGTGTTTTGAATGTTTAAATGTTAAATATCATTTTGAAGTAAAGGTAACACAAATGCTAAACATCATTTTCCAGTTATATATGTGACGCACAAAAATTAAAATTTCCTTCCAAAGTTGCACAGTCAAAATCTTTTGCCGCACACAGCCTTCGTAAAATTAGAGGGAACATTGCTTGTAACCTTTCCCTCCTTTGACTGTACTCCGTTTACTACAACTCTCTGTTTTCTGTCCTGCAACCACGCTCTTATCCATTCAACTATCTTAAAATCCAATCCCAAGCGTTCAAGTTTATTTAACAGTCTGCGATGTGGGACAGTGTCATAAGCCTTACTAAAGTCTAGATAAGCTACATCTACAGCCCCACCTTGATCTGTTACTTTAGTCACCCAGTCAAAAAAGTCAATAAGATTTGTTTGACATGATCTTCCCCCAGTAAACACATGCTGTTTTGGATCCTGTAAATTGCTGGTTTTGAGATATTCTACAATTCTTTGTTTTAAGAGTGTTTCCATCAATTTCCCTACTACTGATGTTGACTCCCTCAGTTTTCTGACTATACTTGCAACTTACTGACCCCATGTATCCCATACTGATCTGCTACACCCCCTAACTGACCCCATATATCCCATACTGACCCGCTACTCCCCCTTACTGACCCCATATATCCCATACTGATCTGCTATACCCCCTAACTGACCCCATATATCCCATACTGACCCGCTACTCCCCCTTACTGACCCCATAACAACCCTTGACACCCCCCTTACTGACCCCATATCTCCCATACTGACCCGCTTCACCCCTTAACTGACCCCATATACCCCATAACAACCCGTGACACCCCCCTTACTGACCCCATATATCCTATACTGACCTGCTACACCCTCTAACTGACCCCATATTGACCCGCTACACCCCCATACTGACCCTCTATACCCCTTACTAACCCCATATATCCCATACTGACCCTGCTATACCCTCAATAACCTGCTTATAAACCATCACACCCCTCCCTACTCCACAATCTACTGACCCCATTACAGCCCCCACTGACCCTGCTATACCCCAAATAACCTGCTTATAAACCATCACACCCCTCCTTACTGAACCACCTGACCCCATTACATTCCCAACTGACCCTGCTATACCCCCAATAACCTGCTTATAAACAATCACACCCCTCCCTACTGCACAATCACACTCTCCACACTACAACCCCAACTGGCCCACTAACTACTATTTATTATTATTACCAGTTATTTTTATTGCACACACACATTCCGCAGCGCTGTGCAGAGATTATTACCGGTTATTATGTAGCGCACACATATTCCACAGCGCTGTACAGAGATTATTATTACCAGTTATTATATAGCGCATTCATATTCCGCAGCGCTGTACAGAGATTATTACCGGTTATTATGTAGAGCACACATATTCCACAGCACTGTACAGAGATTATTATTACCAGTTATTTATATAGCGCACACATATTCTGCAGTGCTGTACAGAGACTATTATTACCAGTTATTATATAGCGCACACATATTCCGCAGCGCTGTACAGAGAATATTATTACCAGTTATTATATAGCGCACACATATTCCGCAGCGCTGTACAGAGAATATTATTACCAGTTATTATATAGCGCACACATATTCCGCAGCGCTGTACAGAGAATATTATGACCAGTTATTATGTAGCGCACACATATTCCACAGCGCTGTACAGAGACTATTATTACCGGTTATTATATAGCGCACACATATTCCACAGCGCTGTACAGAGATTATTACCAGTTATTATATAACGCACACATATTCCACAGCGGTATACAGAGATTATTATTACCAGTTATTATATAGCGCACACATATTCCACAGCACTGTACAGATCATATTATTACCAGTTATTTATATAGCACACACATATTCCGCAGCGCTGTGCAGAGAATATTGTTATCAATTATTATATAGCGCCCACATATTCCGCAGTGCTGTACAGAGAATATTATTACCAGTTATTTATATTGCGCACACATATTCCGCAGCGCTGTACAGAGAATATTGTTATCAATTATTATATAGCGCACACATATTCCGCAGCGCTGTACAGAGATTATTACCAGTTATTTATATAGCGCACACATATTCCGCAGCGCTGTACAGAGACTATTATTACCAGTTATTTATATAGCGCACACATATTCCGCAGCGCTGTACAGAGAATATTGTTATCAATTATTATATAGCGCCCACATATTCCGCAGTGCTGTACAGAGAATATTATTACCAGTTATTTATATAGCGCACACATATTCCACAGCGCTGTACAGAGAATATTATTACCAGTTATTATATAGTGCACACCTATTCCACAGCGCTGGACAGGGAATATTATAACCCAGGGGTTCCCAATCTTTTTTGAATCGAGGCACCCTAGAGTATCAGAATTTTTTCACGGCACCCCTAGGCCAAAAAAAATGTAATTAGATAGGGTTTATATGCAATTCTTAGGGTCAGTTATGTGGTAAAGGGCATGATTTGCTTCTGTTTGTACACATTTTATGATTGGCAGCCACCAGCACTGGTTTTGCTCATAAATAATTAACCAATAATAATTTGAGTTGGTCCTGGACCACCAACTCAGGGCACCCCTGCAAGTGTCCCAAGGCACCCCAGGGAGCCACGGCACACAGTTTGGGAACCACTGTTATAACCAGTTATTATATAGCGCACACATATTCCACATCGCTGTACAGAGTATATTATTACCAGCTATTATATAGCGCACACATATTCTGCAGCACTGTATAGAGACTATTATTACCAGTTATTTATATAGCGCACACATATTCTGCAGCGCTGTGCAGAGAATATTATTACCAGTTATATTATATAGTTCACACATATTCCACTGCGCTGTACAGAGACTATTATTACCAGTTATTATATAGCGCACACATATTCCACTGCGCTGTACAGAGACTATTATTACCAGTTATTATATAGCGCACACATATTCCACAGCGCTGTACAGAGTATATTACCAGCTATTATATAGCGCACACATATTCTGCAGCGCTGTATAGAGACTATTATTACCAGTTATTTATATAGCGCACACATATTCTGCAGCGCTGTGCAGAGAATATTATTACCAGTTATATTATATAGTTCACACATATTCCGCAGCACTGTACAGAGACTATTATCACCAGTTATTATATAGCGCATTCATATTCAGCAGCGCTGTACAGAGACTATTATTACCAGGTATTATATACTGTAGTGCATACATATTCTGCAGCGCTGTACAGAGACTATTATTACCAGTTATTTATATAGCGCACACATATTCCGCAGCGCTGTACAGAGATTATTATTACCAGTTATTTATATAGCGCACACATATTCCGCAGCGCTGTACAGAGACTATTATTACCAGGTATTATATAGTGCATACATATTCTGCAGCGCTGTACAGAGACTATTATTACCAGTTATTTATATAGCGCACACATATTCTGCAGTGCTGTACAGAGAATACTGGGGCAGATGTATTAAGCCTGGTGAAGAGATAAAGTTGAGATAAAGTGGAAGGAGATAATGCACCAGCCAATCAGCTGAGTTTGAAATATGACAGTTAGGAGTTGATTGGCTGGTGCATTATCTCCTTACACTTTATTTCAACTTTATCTCCAGTTTATCTCTTCGCCAGGCTTAATACATCTGCCCCATTATTACCAGTTATTATATAGCGCACACATATTCCGCAGCGCTGTACAGAGACTATTATATAGCGCACACATATTCTGCAGCGCTGTACAGAGACTATTATTACCAGTTATTATATAGCGCACACATATTCCGCAGCGCTGTACAGAGGCTATTATATAGCGCACACATATTCTGCAGCGCTGTACAGAGACTATTATTACCAGTTATTATATAGCGCACACATCTTCAGCAGCGCTGTACACAGAATATTTGCACACTCACATCAGTCTCTGCCCCAGCTTACAATCTGTATTCCTTACCACATGTACATGCACACACACAGACATTCTAGGGTTAATTTTTTGGGGAGGCAATTAATCTACCAATATATTTTTGGAATGTGGGAGGAAACCCACGCAAGCACAGGGAGAATATACAAACTCCACACAGTTAGGGCCATAGTGGGAATGGAACCCATGACCTCAGCGCTCAGAACTCTAACCATTACACATCCATACAGCCCCATCACTAGCTACTGACCACACTAGAACCCCAACTGACCTGCCATTGAGCCGCAGCCTACCCCACTGACTCTTTGTCCTTCACCAGGTTGTGCTGCACCTGCTGTTTGAGGATTCCACCGGCTATGCCCTATACAAAGTGAAGGATGTGGAGATTGACATGCTGCTTACTGAGGTATACTATGCGGTGTTAGTGTGTGTGTGTATGTGTATATATATATGTGTGTGTATATATATATATGTGTGTATATATATATATATATATATATATATATATATATATATATATATATATATATATATATATATATATATATATATATATATATATAATATATAGCCAAAAAAGATAGGGATACTTACAGGTCTTTTGAATAAACAGTTCTTTAATCCATCTCACCAAATCAATTTAAAGTGCAATGTGCATGACAGTGGGCCATGAGTTGTTGAGCACCCTCTCTCTTAAAAAAGAGGGTGCTCAACAACAGTGATAGTTTTGAAAGAATACAGAGGGTTGGCACTTCTGGATTGGAAAGTAAACTTGTGGCTCAAACTGTAAGTATATTCTCGTAACAATTTTACATGGATTAAATAATACAATATTTATTAAAAGAGAAGATTGCGCACTCCAGAAAGCCTTGTATATATTTTTCTGTTAACATTTCATGTCTTAATCTCTTTGAATTCTTGTATTGAAGAAATCAGAAGTGTAAAAGTCAACGCGTTTCATCTCTTCACGAGACTTCATCAGGGGAAAACATTTGTGGGCATATTTCCTCTTTTTTTATATATTTTTTAAAATATTATATTGTTTAATCTACTTTGTGTTATGAGAATACATTTACAATTTGAACCACAAGCTTAAGAGTTGGGTATTAACCCCAATTTTTAAACTATTACAGTTGTTGAGCACCCTCTTTATTTTATTTCTAATGTTGTATGTTGAGTCTATTTAACAGGAAGCTCATTGCCCCCCCCCCCCCCTTCTCCCTTTGATTACTATCTATAAGAAGCACAGAATAAGGGTATTTCTAGCAGAAAGTGAACAACTCACTTCTTGAAGTTGATGTGTTGGAAGCAAAAGTATCTGAGCGGCTTTGACAAGTTGTTATGGCAAGATGTCTGGGTCGGAGCGTCTCCACAGTGGGAGACTTTCTTGGGTGTTCCCGATATGTAGGGGCTAGTACCTGCCAACAGATGTGTGAGGATGGACAACTGGTGAACCAGTAATAGGAACATGGATGCTGAAGGCTCAATGGGGAGTGAAAGGCTTGCCCTTCCGGTCCTACTCTAGCACAAAATGCTGGCTATGATAGAAAGGTGGCAGAATACACAGAGCATTAGGCACTTCCAGTGCCGGTACTGACCCCTGTCCAACGTTGGAAGTATTTACAGTGGGAAACTGAGCATTGGAACTGGACCATGGAGCAATGGAAGGAGATGGCCTGGTCTGAGGATGCTAATTTTCCATTACATCGTGTGGATTGCCGGGGGCATGTGCATCATTTACCTGGTACCAGGATGTGCTTGGGGAAGAAGGCTAGCCAGTGGAGGCAGTGCGGTGCTCTGGGCAGTGTTGTGCTGGGAAACCTTAGATACAGCATCCAAGGTTTCCCAGCAGTTCCCCAAGGTTTCATGTGGGTGTTATTGACATGTATCACCTACCTAACCATTGTTGCAGACCTGGTACACCCATGGTGGTCGTGGTGTCTCTGAGCAGGATGATGTGGTCGGCTACACTGCAACATTTGGTCAGCAAATGTTTGAGGAACATGATCGAGTTTAAAGGTGTTGACTTGGCCTCCGATGGATCATCTGTGGGATTTGCTGAGAACACATCTGAGCTCACAGGATCTACTGCTAACCACTCACAGGATCTACTGCTAACCACTCACAGGAACTACTGCTAACTACAGGGCATCTTCCGAGGCCGCGTGGAGTCCATGTCTCGATGGGTCACAAACTGCTGGAAAGTAGAACCGAGGTTACAAATGAGCACTCGCTATGTGTGTCCCTCCAATAATCAGCAGCTGCTTATGGTTGGGGTAGTCAATCCCCTAAATACATTAAAAAACACAAGGATCTTGTATAAAGACAGATAAAGATAATCCGGTGGGATCTGAGTGATTCCCGCTTTGGTATGTATTAGGCGATCAGTTGGATGCTGCAGTTCTCCAGGTATATAGAGTCCAATACCACAACAGATGAACCTCCTCCTCCCTTGCAGATATGAAGCGGAGTCCAGGGTAAGTATAGCGATGAGTATCCAATACATTAAACCACTGACGCGTTTCACTGCCCTGACTGGCAGCTTTATTAAAGATCTCTGGTGAAACTGCCAGTCAGGGCAGGGAAACGCGTCGGTTGGAACCGAGTGAGTTTCATCTGTCTTTGTAGCGAACAGACTTCCTCACCTTGTTATGGAAACTATTATTAGCGGGACACAGACTTACGTGGTGATAATAACAGCGTTTTCTCTTTCAATGGTCCTGGTGACACAGCTCAACACTGGGATGTAGGAGGGTCCGAAGGAGCCAGGCACCTATCCTAAAGCTATTAGAGGGTAGTGTTAGGTGCCCACTGGAGTGGGTGCTATTCTAAAGGGCTGCGGGAGCAGCCGAAGAATTAGAGTAGTTGGGGGATTTATTATTTTATTAACTTTCACTCTAGCTAGGTAGGCACAGTGTGAGGATTCTCATTAGTGAATCCTCACACTGATAGCTCAGCAGGAGCTGACAGAAGCGCGTCCTGTCAGCTCACTGTGCACAAGGGAGACGCTGTCTGGCCTCCCTGTGCAGCGCTTACAGCTTCTTTTAAGAAGCTGCCTGTGCTCCGGAGCGCTCTGAAACCGGCTTCACGCTAGGTGGGGATCATGGGGGACATTTTCTGCGGAGCTTACACACTGAGCTCCTGTTATGAGAGGACAGCAGTGTGTTACAGGCATGTTCCAAGTGGTCCCCAGCCGAGGGGGAGATACTGGAACTAGGAGATCCTACTAAGGGAGCGGCTGTCTGGGGGTGGTTGGCGCCAAAAGTCACGGACCCCGCAGCAGCAGGGACTTGGTCTCTTCCCTCACTCTGTTTTGGCGCCATTCGGAACGCTTGCAGCGGAGCTAAGCTGGCTTACAGATCCTGACAGAGTGATTGGATTTCCTGGGCATTGTTTCCCCGCATCTGAAACCGACAGACAGATAAGTGGCTGGGTGCATTGACTCTGTATAAGCGCTGTTGTACATTGTATGCACTGTGTGGTTACTTTACATCATGTCTGAGCAACAAGCTGTGGTTTTGGGGGAGGGAGCCCTTAATACGCTGAGCGCTTGTAATGTTTGTACACAAAAATTTTTACCTGAGCAGATGGCCAAGGGGGGGTTTGTGTATTGCTTGCGCTGCTGTGAGACCCATGGGGAGTGAACCCCAGAGGGCAGAGCAGATTGAACCCGCGTGGGCTAGTGCCCTGGGCAGGTCGGTTAATGCTTTAGTGCAATTGCTGGACAGACAGGGTGATGCCTTGGTAGAATCTCAGAGACCTATGTCATCATCTCAGCAGTCCTCTGGCTCCTTGCCTCTTACCCAGGCAGATCCTGCCTTCATACAGGTGATGCAGGATACTGCAAAGGGGATCAACAGGTTTAGTGACTTGCTAGACAAAATTGATGTTGATGCTGTAGGGACCCCTAAAAGGTCTTCTCAGTGCCTTTATTGGTAGATGAAGAGGAGGGAGCATATGCAGACATTCCGTGGGAGCAGGGTGATGATTCTGAGGATTCCTCAGCCGCAGGGGTGGAGGATCTGATTACAGCTGTTAAACAGGCTTTAAAACTTTCAGTGGAGGATAAAACTCCTGCTAAAGGTGTATTTAAAACGGCAGCGTAAGGAAGCTGTTACATTTCCTTCAGATGAAGGTTTACAAGAATTGTTGGAAGGGGCTTGGAAAACCCCTGATAAAAGGCTGCAGATGCCAAAGAGACTCTTAAGTCTGTACCCCATGCCAGAGTCTCATGCGGAGCTATGGGAAAAAGTGCCAGTAGTTGATGCTTCTGTGGCGCGTCTGTCAAAAGCTACTGTATTACCAGTGCAAGGGGGCGCAGCTTTTAAGGATCCTGTGGACAAAAAGCTGGAGGGTAATCTCAAAGCTATATTTGAAGGGGTGGGATTCACCCTAGGTCCCCTTATTGCTTCAGCCTGGGTCTCAAAGGCCATGATTGAGTGGGCCAATGATTTATGCACCATTTTACATGCTGATCCTTGTGTGTTGTTGCTGGCGGAGAAGCTTAAGGCAGCTGCAGAGTATGTGTTGGAAGAGGAATCTCTCAAAATGGCGACCAGAGTTTCCACAGTGTCTATCAATGCCAGGAGAGTACTCTGGCTTAAGGCCTGGGAGGCAGATAATGAGTCTAAGGCCTTAGAAACATTAGCGTTCAAAGGAAAGCTATTATTTGGATCTGAATTAGAAGAGATTATAAAGCAGGCGACGGGTGGCAAGAGTACCTTCCTGCCTGCCCCCGCAGCCAAGCAGACATCAAGATTTTCTGCTTTTAGGCCGTCCTTTCGGCCCTCCCCTAGAGGTGGTGCGTCGAGGACAGTCATTTAGGGGAAAGTTTCAGTCCTCCAGGGGTAAGGCCCCAAAGTCAAAATTTGGTTCCTTTCACAAGAAACCTATCACCAAGGGAGAGGACAAACCCTCCGCATGACTGTCAGGGGATTTGCCCGGCAGTGGTAAAGGTGGGGGGTCGTCTATCACATTTCAAGGAAGCATGGGCTTCACTAGACCAGGATTCCTGGGTGTTAGAAATTATAGCCCAGGGCTACAGAATTCCCTTCAAAGGTCTTCCTCCGAGAAGATTCATTCCCACAGCTTTACCAAAGGAAGCTCGGCTCCGTACAGCTCTCTTAAGAGCAGCTCACTCTCTGTTAGAGAAGGGGGTGGTAATCCCGGTTCCCAGGGCAGAGTGGAAGAAAGGCTTTTATTCCACTCTGTTTCTGGTACCCAAACCAGACGGGTCTTTCAGACCAATACTGAATTTAAAGTCACTGAATGTCCATTTGTGGGTAGACCATTTCAAAATGGAGTCTCTACGGTCGGTGCTGCTAAGCCTGGACCAGGGAGAATTTTTGGCGTCCATGGATGTCCAGGACGCGTACCTTCATGTCCCTATACACCCAGAACATCAGGCCCTGTTGAGGTTTGCGATAGGAGACCTGCACTTACAGTTCCAGGCGTTGCCCTTTGGTCTGGCCACAGCACCAAGGGTATTCACCAAAATAATGTCTGTAATGGCGGCTGTGCTCCGGCTGAGGGGAATCACAGTGATACCTTATTTGGACGACCTGCTGTTCAAAGCAGAGTCAGCAGACAGGTTGCAGAGTCACTTGGCAGAAGCCATCAGTTTTTTGCAGGCTCACGGCTGGCTTTTAAACTTACAAAAGTCTCAGTTGGTGCCGTCACAGAGACTCCAATTCTTGGGAGTCATTCTGGATACCCATCTACATCGGGTATTTTTACCGGAGGCAAAGGCCAGGGATCTGGTTGCCTTAGTCCAGGA
Organism: Crinia signifera; assembly: GCF_055691185.1. NCBI lineage: Eukaryota > Metazoa > Chordata > Amphibia > Anura > Myobatrachidae > Crinia > Crinia signifera. The sequence continues at coordinate 10,218,519 of NC_139217.1, read as the reverse complement.
GATTCTCAGCTCTCGGAGCACATCAGTGTGGAGGTGTCTCAAGCTGCTGGGGAAGATGGTGGCGTCTTTCGAGACGCTGCAGTTTGCCAGGTTCCACTCTCGGGTGTTCCAGTGGAACATTTTGACGGCTTGGTCAGGAAACACACAGACCATTAAGTCAGAACAGATAGTGCTGTCTTCAGAAACTTGAGCCTCCCTGAAATGGTGGACAGACGTGGATTCCCTTCAGTGGGGTCGGTCACTGCAGTCCTGGAGCTGGCTGGTAGTCCCTACCGACGCCAGTCTCAGGGTCTGGGGGGCAGTAGTCTTGGACCTGCGTCTGAAGGGCTTGTGGACTCCAGAGGAGTCTGCTCTACCGATCAACATCTTGGAACTGAGAGCTGTCTGGAAGGTGATTTCTCTGGCGGGAGACAGGTTACAGAGACTCCCTTTAAGGATTCAGACCGACAACGCCACAGCTGTGGCAAATCTGAATTACCAGGGAGGCACACGCAGCAAACTGGCCATGTGGGAGGTGTCCAGAATCCTCCTGTGGGCGGAACAGAATGTTCCAGCAGTATCAGCTATATTCATACCAGGAGTGGAGAATATAGAGGCCGACTTCCTGAGCAGGGAGGAGCTGAAGGAAGGGGAATGGAGCCTAAATCCCCAAATATTTCATCAGATTACCTTGAAGTGGGGAACTCCGGATGTGGACCTGATGGCATCCAGGTTCAACCATCAGGTGCCCAGGTTTTATGCCAGGACGAGGGATCCACTGGCAGAAGCAGTGGATGCCATGACTATCCCCTGGGAGGGGAATCTTCTTTATGTTTTTCCGCCAGTTCCAATGCTGGCGAGAGTGTTGAAAAGGATACAGGCCCAGGCAATTCCAGTGATTTTAGTGGCCCCAGATTGGCCAAGGAGGTCCTGGTACTCGAGGCTTCAGAGATTGTCTGTGGACTCGTGGCGTCTACCTCTGAAGTTAGACCTTCTAAGACAAGGACCGTTCAATCATCTTGATTCAGCTCGATTAATTTTGACGGCCTGGCTGTTGAGACCGCCATTCTAAGGAATAAAGGATTCTCAGAGGCAGTGGTTAACACCATGATAAAAGCCAGAAAGTCAGTGTCTTCGGCAAATTATTATAGGGTCTGGAAGACCTATATTCGATGGTGTGAGAGACGGAAGTCACATACATCACGTTGTAAATTGACAAAAATGATGGAATTTTTGCAGGATGGTTTTTCCTCTGGGTTAAGCCTTCAATCTCTAAAGGTGCAGATCTCGGCCTTGTCCATTTACTTTCAGAAAAGGATTGCATTATTGCCGGAAGTACAGATTTTCCTACAGGGGGTGTCTCGGTTGAAACCTCCCTACAAACAACCAGTAGCACCTTGGGACTTATCGCTGGCTTTGGAATGCCTTCAGAAGGCACCTTTTGAACCATTAAGGTTGGCTGACCTTAAGTTTCTTACATGGAAATTGGTATTTTTGTTGGCAGTGGCATCAGCAAAGAGGGTGTCAGAGTTGGGAGCATTGTCATGCAAGTCTCCCTTCCTGATATTTCACGATGATAGGGCGCTTCTTCGGACCGGTACCCCAGTTTTTACCTAAAGTAGTCTCTGCTTTCCATCTAAATCAGGAGATAGTTCTGCCTGTGTTTCAACCCCCAGATGGTTCGAGGAAAAAGGGACAAATTGAGGAATTTGGATGTTGTGCGTGCCTTACGCATTTATGTGGACAGAGTTAAGAGTGTCAGAAAGACTGATACCTTGTTAGTGTTGTATGACATACACAAAATTGGTTGGCCTGCATCTAAGCAGACCATTGCTAGGTGGTTGCGCTCTGTTATAGCGTTTGCATACACTAAAGTTGGTAGGCCTGTTCCGGCCAGGATTAATGCGCATACCACCAGGTCGGTTGCCACCTCAACAGCTGAGCAGGTTTGCAGGGCTGCCACTTGGTCATCTGTTCATACATTTGCCAAATTCTATAGGTTCCATGAGTTCACGTCGGAGGACGCATCGTTCGGGCGAGCAGTCATGAGAGCTGCAGACCTGAGCGTACCCACCCAAAGGACCGGCTCTGGAACGTCCCAGTGTTGAGCTGTGTCACCAGGACCATTGAAAGAGAAAAAGGGATTTTTGTAAGAACTTACCGTTCGAATCCCTTTCTCTGATATGGTCCTGGTGACACAGCGATCCCTCCCTTACGCTCAGTAAGTATGCCAGGTTCATGATGTTCATGTTAAATTGGCAAAAATCCCTTTATCTCCAAGCTTTTAGTTTCAGCGGACTGGTATTCTATGTATGTGTAATATATTATGGCCACTAGATTTTTATATGTATTATTTGTTTAATACATTGAACAATCATTCTTGATACTAGCGCTTTATTGTATTTTCATACAAGATCCCGATGGGTCAGAGCTGTTTTGGCGTCATGAGGGGACATAAACTGCCTTATCGGATCTTGTAATGTTCTGGCTCATGGGTGTATATTAGCGCTAATACTCCTAATTCATGTGTAAAGTATTAAAGTGCATATACCCAATGGTAAAGGGATAACATGTAGCGGAGCCTGATCCTGTAATTCCATGTCCTGCCTGCAGGTGGAGGAGTCTCTGCAGAATATTGGGAAGTTCAGCAGCGCTGTGAAGCTTGCGGCATTCTCTCCATTCAAGTCCACCCAGAGTGCGTTGGAGAATGTGAACGCCATCTCTGAAGGTAATGTCAGGTGGTTAGTGTTACACGTGGGGCGTGCAGTGATGTCTAATGATCTGTCAATCCCCTGAGCTGTGTGATGTCACCCTGATTACTGAGCCCTGTGCATCCCCTCACTAGACTTTGTCTAGGTGCCTGTGTGGGGCATTCATGTGACCTACAGTATATACTGTATAACCTGTCTGGTTCTCAAACTCTGCCCCCTCTACAGGCTTCTCTGGGTGTATAACATGGTGGATCTCCATATGTATGCCATACAATTAGCTATAGTCTCTGTACCATACAGTTATACTTCCTAAATCTGCCCTTTGGTGTCTCCATAGAGATTCTGGGCACCTATTACTGATATTCAGTGAAAATGGCTCTTAAAATAGAATATTGTTCCGTGGACACCCCAGATTAGAGTATACAGTAGTTAATTCCAGGGCCATCTCAATCCTGGGGCTGATGACGGCTGGGCCCTCTGTACTATAACCTCTAGAATAGCAGGCACTGGTACGGATGGACTCTATCAGTACGTAGGATGTGTGGACTTGCAGTTGTCTTCTGTTCTTTGGATGTAATTTGCCTTGCGTATGTATATCGATGTGTCTTCCACAGGTGTCCTTCATGAGGACCTGAAGTTGTTCCTGGAAACCAACATGCCAGCTGAGAGGCAGAAGGCTCTGCTTGGTGTGAATCACAGTAAGATCGGAGATGCCATCCAGGAGGAGCTGAATATTGCATGCCAGACGGGCGGTTTGGTGGCCAAGCTCATGAAAGGTGGGTTACCGGGCACATAGCTGGGATAGTGCCAGACTACTCTGGTTCTCGTGGTTTCTATATGGGGTTGAGAAGGTCTGGGGCTCTGTGATACTGATGGTTGGTATGTTTTGTATTCTGAACCCCACATGACCTCAATTACCGTCGTTTTCTTTCTGTACAGGAATCTGGTTATACTATGGCAACCTGGAGAATGAAGTCACTGCTCAGTCAACCTCGAACGCAAATCCTGGTTCAGGCCACAGTTCCAGCGTAGCCAAAGTCCATGTCAATATGAACCAAAAGGACAACTTCATCAAACAGTCTATCCGTTGTCTGGACAAGTTGGACAAGGACATAAAGACTTTATCCATAAAGCTGAGGTGAGGACATTTCCATAGGTGGTTGTAGTGATGGTGGACCACAGTCCCTGAGACCAACCTAATCTCATAACCAGACCACTGGTCAGCCATTTTACCATCCTTCCATTGCTTACCACAGCCAGTGTTGTCCTTCCTGCTGTCTATACAGAAGGTAGAGTAGTGATATCTCCATCCACAACACAGCTCCACAAACCTTCCCGATGTTAACCAACCCAAGGTTTGCTGGGCAGAACATTTTACCCATTTTCACCCCCTTAGAATTCAGTACCTTGTAGTATCCTTGTGGGTGGCTGCACATGGCTGTCTCAGGGGCAGATGTTTGAAGCAGTGATAAGGGAGGAGAAGTGAGCCAGAGGAGAAGAGGCAGACCGGTACAGCAGTTCTTGGACTATATTACTGTACTGTATTTCATTGGAGACCTCAGGCAGTGATTTTCAAAATCGACATCTAGTGGATGTACACTCCCTGGCAACACCATGCGCCACACTAGCCAGGTTGTGCGACGCTTCGCCACTCTGCGACACGCCAACAGCCATATGTAGGACAGATGAGCCTGGCTGCATCTGTATGCCAGTGTTCTCACACTGACCATGCCTGTAGGTTGGTGTATTCGCTCTGTTATCCCCCTGACTGACTTCAGTGTTGGATGACCGACTCTAGAGCACACTCTGCAAGGGCGTTGAGTGCTTCCCCTGCTGTGTTATCATGGGGCGTCTGTGGAGCAGATGTGCGGCTACGTGGGCCTTTTCCTCTGTTCACCTCTTCACCAAATTTAGCTAGTTTCTCTTTTTTTGCATCAAATGATGCTAATTTTGGATGGAAGGTTTGGTTAACCGGTTTACAGCTTTTGACTGTCCCATGGTCCGGTATTTCCTTGTTTGAAGAAAGCGAAAACAGGTTCTCTTATTTCATGTGGCCTACAGTACCTTGTGTTCCCACCCTCCCCCTCCAGTTTTTGTTTAGCGGGTCTATTAACTATATTGGGCAACTTTTTGGTTTAGGGTTTTTTTGAAGTTGTACTAATGATCAGGGCCTGCAGAGGGTTGAAGCTACTCCTTTTTTTTTTTTTTTTTTTTTTAATTCAATCATTTTTTTATTGTTTCTTTAACATGCAGACATTTATACAGAATAGATAATATTACATGCTCAAATTTATAATATTTCATTGAAATATTTACCCAGTGGCACCAACTCTAGACAGAGACATCTTTCATATAATTTAACCTTATCCTTAAGGGTTTGGTTAGTATTAATTTACTCATTCCCTTTGGTAGACTTGTGCATGTGTGATTATGTGATCTATTTTATTTGTGGTGTGCATTGTGTTTAATAGGGACTTTATATGAGTCTTATTTGATTATATTGACAACATATCTTGTGTTTGTGAACTAAGGATAAAGAAAAAATAAAATAAAATGTAAAGTGAATTTAACCCCTTCCCGACAATTGACGTACATTTACGTCATGGTCGGGAAGTACTTCCCGACACATGGCGTAAATGTACGTCAGGGCATTTAACTGTCACCGCGTCTATAGACGCGGTGACAGTTTCAACATGTCTGCTGTCCCTGACAGCAGACATGTCCGTGCATGCCCAGGGGGGGCTGCGATGCCGCCCCCCCGTCGGCGATCGCTGTGATTGGCTGTTCAGTGTGAACAGCCAATTACAGCGTTTTCTGTGTCACCGGCGAATAACGTTCGCCGGTGACACGCGATCGGAGGTGATTGGTGCTGTAAAGTACAGCACCAATCACCGCGGGGTGTAAGGGTGACACTGGTGTCACCCCACCTCACCCCGCCCGCCCCCAAAGGCCGTGATTGGTCCGTCGGACCGACGGACCAATCACAGCCATGGAGGGGGGTTTAAACTAACGGTGACTGCACTGCAGACGCCATTCCGGTCTGGAATTGCGTGCAGTGCGGTCACCGTGCCAATCTGCCGCGATATACTGACCAGAACCTTGCAAAATACTTACCTGATCCTTGCAAATATCTTGGCTGCTTCATCTGTGCTTGTAGTGTGCTGGATGCTTCCTGGATCCTGTTACTTGTGACTTCCTGTGAACTTGTGCTGCTGCAGTGTAATAGCGTTAGTTAGATAGAGAGAGATAGAGAGAGATAGTGTCAGAGAGTGCTGTATTTTGTGCTGCTGCAGTGTGATATAGTTATAGAGAGAGATAGAGAGAGATAGAGAGAGATAGAGAGGCCTAGTGACAGAGAGTGCTATATTTTGTGCTGCTGCAGTGTGATAGTTATAGATAGATAGAGAGAGATAGAGATAGTGACAGATTGTGCTATATATTTTTTATATAACTGACTGCTGCCCCCCCTTTTGTGCTGATCAGTATAAATTAACTGATCAGCAACTTTTTGGGGGCGCAGGGTATTTTTATATATATATATACCTGTCACTGCTGCTGCTGCAGTGTCATAGAGTGTTAGATAGTGAGAGATAGAGAGATAGAGAGAGATAGTGACAGAGAGTGATAGAGAGTGCTAAATTTTGTGTCTGCTGCCCCCGCCTTTTGTGCTGATCACTATATCTGAGGTGATCAGCAACTTTTTAGGGGTGCAGAGGTTTTTTTTTTTTTTATATATACCTGCCAGTTGCACTGTCAGTTGCACCTGCTGCCCCTCACTGGTAATCAGTGTCGCATCACTGATCACCTTTTTTTTTTTGTGTGTGTGCTGTGGGGTCTTTTTTTAATTTTTTTTTTTACACACACTGATTTTGTGGGTGTCCTGTGGCCGCTGTGCGCGGATCAGTGACGTACATCACTGATCATCTTTTTCGGCACAGGGTTGATCTATTTTTTTTTTTTTTTTTTGATCAAATTCCTGTTGCCTTTCAGCGCTGTTCAGTGACGGACGTTACTGACCAACATCTGTGCTCAATTTTTGGCGCAGGACCTTTTTTTTTTTTTTTTTTTAACCCCTTCAATTTTTTTTTTTTTAACCCCTTCAATTTTTTTTTTTTTTTTAACCCCTCCATTTTTTTTTTTTTTTTTTTGTATAAAGTATTTTTTTTTTTCTGCACACTACATACACACTACACACTACATACCCCCCGGGTTGAAATAAAGTTTGTACCCCCCCCTACACTATACACGTGTTGAAACATTTCACTACCAGTAACACAAAAATAAAAATGGCATCCCAAATGTCATCCCAAATGTCATCCCAGTCATCCAGAAGAATGTATTCAGCGGAGGAGGCATATGCCCTGCTTGCTTCTGACTCTGACACAGCCAGTGATGCAAGCGGGGAATTTAAAGGATTCGCCTTAAGCTCCTCTTCCTCCTCTGGTGATGAGGGACCCCCTCAAAGACGCCCCCGTAGAGCAGCTGAGACCCCCCCCCCAATAATTGATCTCGTATGGACCCCACCACCAGACAATTTTGAGCCCCAGGTTCCTGAGTTTTTGGCCATGCCAGGAATCCAATTTGATTCCACAGGTCTCATTGAATTGACTTTTTCAAATTATTTTTCTCTGATGATTTTATAAATTTAATGGTGGACCAAACTAATTTATATGCCCAGCAGTTTATTGCTCAAAACCCCACGTCATCATTTGCTAGGTGGACCCCTGTAGATGCAGTAGAGATGATGACGTTTTGGGGTCTGGTGTTTCATATGGGCATAGTAAAAAAGCCAGAAATTAGGCAATATTGGAGTACAGATGTTCTGTACAGCACCCCATTTTACCGTATGGCCATGCCCCGGGCTCGATTTGAGACGATCCTTAAATTTTTGCATTACAACGATAATGCACAGTGCCCACCCAGAGATGATCCCACCTTTGACCGGCTATTCAAAGTCAGGCCGGTCATTGATCATTTCAGTGCCAAATTTGAAGACATGTACATCCCAGATAAATTCATTTGCATAGACGAGTCCCTTATACATTTTAAAGGAAGGGTTAAATTCCGCCAGTACCTTCCCAGTAAGAGGGCAAGGTATGGCATAAAAATGTATAAGTTGTGTGAAAGCACCTCAGGGTACACCCACAGGTTTAGGATATATGAAGGGAAGGATTCAAGAATTGAACCGCCAGAATGCCCCCCCTCCCTCGTAGGTGTTAGTGGAAAAATTGTCTGGGATTTAGTGCACCCCTTCCTGGATAAAGGTTATCACCTCTATGTGGATAACTTTTACACCAGCATCCCCCTGTTTAAGGCCCTTGGTTCAAGAGGTACAGCAGCTTGCGGTACTGTGCGCAAGAACCAAAGAGGCCTCCCAAAAACGCACATTGCCCAAGTAATGAGAAGGGGTGAAAGCAGGGGAATATGCACCGAAAATATGTTGTTGGTCAAATATAAGGACAAGAGGGATGTCCTTATACTGACAACAATTCACGGAGACAGTACCACCTCCGTCCCTGTACGAGGTATCCTGGATTACAATAGGTACATGGGCGGAGTGGATCTTTCAGATCAGGTACTGAAGCCGTACAGTGCCCTGCGGAAAACAAAAATCTGGTACAAGAAGCTGGCCGTGTATATCATCCAGATGGCACTGTATAACGCTTACGTGCTATTCCGTTCTACCGGCCAGAGGGGGACATTTATGCACTTTCAAGAGGAAGTCATAAAGGGCCTAATATTTGGGAACCAGCAGGCTGAGGGCCCCAGTACTTCTAGTACTGGCCCCCGTATTGTACCAGGGCAGCATTTTCCTGATGAAATCCCCTCCACTGGAAAAAAGGGCAGGACACAAAAAAGGCGCAAAGTTTGCTATAAAAAGGCAATAAGAAAGCAAACTATTTTCCAGTGTGACACTTGCCCCGACAAACCCGGCCTATGTATAAAGGAGTGTTTTAAAATATACCACACATCTATGGATTATTAGGTTCATAATTTCACCGTGCTTCGGGGGTCTTGCTAATGCCACATACCACCCACCATTCATTCCACCATAATCTGAGCCGCAAAATCCAAAAATCACTCCTTCCCTTCTGAGTCCTGCCATGCACCCAACTGGTATTTTTTGGTCACATGTGAGGCATTGCCGTACTCGGGAGAAATTGGGGCACAGATTTTGGGGTGCTTTTTCTCCTTCATACCTTCTGAAAATCAAAAATTTTGAGCCAGAACTGCATTTTTGTGTAAAAAAATGTAATTTTTCATTTTCACTGCCCACTTGTATCAAAATTGGTGAAACCCCTGGGGGTTTGAAATGTACACTATACCCCTAGATGAATTCCCTGAGGGGTGTAGTTTGCAAAATGGGGTCACTTGTGGGGGGGTTCCACTGTATTGGTGCTTTGGGGGTCTTGCTAATGCGACATAGCACCCACCATCATTCCACCAGAATTTGTGCTGCAAAATCCAAATATCACTCCTTCCCTTCTGAGTCCTGCAACTTTTTGGTCACACATGAGGCATTGCCGTACTCGGGAGAAATTGGGGCACAGATTTTGGGGTGCTTTTTCTCCTTCATACCTTCTGAAAATGAAAAATTTTGAGCCAGAACTGCATTTTTGTGTAAAAAATGTAATTTTTCATTTTCACTGCCCACTTGTATCAAAATTGGTGAAACCCCTGGGGGTTTGAAATGTACACTATACCCCTAGATGAATTCCCTGAGGGGTGTACTTTGCAAAATGGGGTGACTTGTGGGGGGGTTCCACTGTATTGGTGCAACATAGCACCCACCATTCATTCCACCAGAATCTGAGCTGCAAAATCCAAAAATCACTCCTTCCCTTCTGAGTCCTGCCATGCACCCAACTGGTATTTTTTGGTCACATGTGAGGCATTGCCGTACTCGGGAGAAATTGGGGCACAGATTTTGGGGTGCTTTTTCTCCTTCATACCTTCTGAAAATGACAAATTTGGAGCCAGAACTGCATTTTTGTGTAAAAAAAAATAATTTTTCATTTTCACTGCCCAGTTGTACCACAATTGGTGAAACCCCTGGGGGTTTGAAATGTACACTATACCCCTAGATGAATTCCCTGAGGGGTGTAGTTTGCAAAATGGGGTCACTTGTGGGGGGGTTCCTAACTTTTAGCATCTTATGGTGCCTAGAAACCTACATGGTGCCTAAAAAATAATCTCATAAAAAGGAGGCTCCAAAATCAAGTAGGTGCTCCTTCTATTATGAAGCCTGTGGTTTGGTCACCGTGCACACTAGGGCCACATATAGGATATTTATGAAAACAAAAGAATTGGGGGAATCAATTTTCAGTCACATTTCTCTAGTAAAATGTACTGTGTTCCTTAGAAAAATGTATTAAAATTGCAAATCTGCAAAAAAAAAGAAATTTTGAAATTTCACCTACACTTTGTTTTAATTCCTGTGAAACACCTAAAGGGTTAACAAACTTCCAAAATGCTGTTTTGAATACTGTGAGGGGTGCAGTTTTTGAAATGGCATCATTTATGGGGGTGTCTCACATACAAGTCCCTCAAAGTCACATCAGAACTGAACTGGTCCCTAAAAAAATCAGTGTTTGAAATTTTCTTGAAAATTTGAGAATTTGCTATTCATATTGTAAGCCTCCTAGTGTCCCAAAAAATTAAAAGGAAGTTGAAATAATGATGTCAACATAAAGTAGACATATGGTCTATGTTAGTTATTAACTATTTTGAGTGGTATGATTATTTGTCTCACAAGCAGAAAATTTAACATTTTGCATATTGCTAAATTTTCCATTTTTTCACGATATTTTGGTATTTTTCACAAAAAAATACAGACTGTATCGACCAAAATTTACCACTAACTTGAAGTACAATGTGTCACGAGAAAACAATCTCAAAATCACTGGGATAAGTAAAAGCAAAAAAAAGTTATCCCCACTTAAGTGAGACATGTCAGATTTGAAAAAAAGGGCTCTGTCAGGAACGCAAAAACTGGCTCTGTCAGGAAGGGGTTAAGCCTGTTTATTATATATGTGTGATTTGTTAAAAATAGTAGAGAAAGAGAAAAAAAATATAAATAAAAAGGTGTCTCTCTCTTAGTTCTAGTGAGATTCTTGTGCATGGTTATTTCTAATGTTATACTTTATGTAAGTGAAAGCTGTGTAAGTTTACCATAGTCTCCTTAATTCTTCTAGTATTTACCGTTCCCTCTTGTCCTTCCCCTCTCTGTTCATATATCTCTTCGTTCGTCTCTAAATGGAATTGATGCCACTTCAACAGGAGTAGACATTGATAGGGTTCAGCTATACTTATCAACCTTCGATGTCAGCCAGAGGATTCATCTTCTAAGTGACGGCCGGAGATCAGTTGAAATGACACACACACACACACCAATGGAGTATGCTAGTCAGACAGTGATCTGACGTTTAATCTTAGGGGGGTGCTCATAGTTATACCAAAAATGTGGAATGCAATCCACGTCATTGCTCATAAAATGTTTCTTTTGAAGTTTTGAGCTAAAACAATAAATTCACACTTTTTAATAAGATGTCAAAACAAAAGTTTCTATATTATAGAAATAATTGTATCAATGTCGATAAGCAAGCAGTAACCTTGCCTCCTCCTTCTGATTCTCACAACATTCCAAAACGCTATCTTCATGTCGCAGGTGCGATATCTTCTGACCTTGGTAACAAGTTACAACTCTTACAATCGCCTCAAACTGTTCCATCTTATGCTGAAATTAAAATCTGTTCTGCTAGAAGCATTTTAAGGAAAATACATCTTAAAGTGATAGTTCTGAATAACATATATAAAACTTAAACCTTATATGTATATAAAAGGTGAGAATCATATCTATACTCTATCATTTCCTCCTGTTGATTCTACCTTTTACTGACTTAATATCACTATTGGTTATAATCCAATATAAAAACTAAAGTATATATGCAAAATAGTTGCTTAATATAATGCGGCTTCTCTCAGTCCCTCCTGTTTGTGACAATCTATCAGTACAGTTGGCCTGCCTAACGAGGAGCACACAGTCCACCATAATGGTGCTAATGGCTACTTCTCCACGAGCAGATGCTGTCATCACTTCAGGTGGAGGGTAATGACCGTTGACACATATCCATCATAGTAAACTGTCTACCACTCTTCCCTCTGCAAAGTGTTTGTGTAGTGTTATAAAACCTGGAGGTTTCAAACTGAGGTTTATAGCATTGCATCTCTAGTTTCCCTTATCTTTTTACATGTCATTTTCTTTGTCAGATTTCTCATCAGGGAATCTTGTGAGATTTACTTTCAGAATGAATTGTCCATTTATTAAGTCCATTTGCAATGTCCTTTCACTTATGATTTCCACCATAGTCCAACATGTTTAGTTCTTCTAATACATTGCTGCAATAGTAAAGAACATCTTGTCTATGTTGTGGCGACTTTATCTTGTAACACATCAATAATTAAAATTCATGCGATTGACCAAATCTTGTACATCACAGGGTAGGATTCTTTTTTTCTTGTGTCTGGAACAAAAACCTTTATTTTACCTATCAGTCATAATACAAATTTTACCAGAACATAGGTAACTATAAATAAAACCTTTAAGCCAGGTTACTGGATTTACCATGAGTTTAGCCATTTATTTTCACTATAAACTTTGGCAACTTGGCTTTTTAACTCTTTCACTTGGAATAGGTGGTTCTCAATGGCTTCAACAACTTTATATGTGTCATTAAAGTAAGTAAAACAAGATTCTTTTACACCAATGCACATTCCCACTTATTATGTACAGTTCTGGCAATTGTCATACTGTACTACATTGGATTAATCATCAATGACCAAACAAGGGTCACAATAATCACCATTAATGCAGCAGAAGACATTATACATCCCAAAAGACCCTTATCAGATTTTGAACCTATTAAACTGTATTTCTGCATGATACAGTACAATGATTGGATAATACTTCCTTTGAGGCTTTCTTGTATCCCAGTGTCCTTATTTGCCACTTTTTGATACAATCGGTGCAGTCAGCAGACCTTGGCATAGACTTTCAAATCAGGGATCAAGAACTTTTCTGAAGTATTTCCTTTAGAGTCACTCAGTCTTCAAGTTGCAGCTTGTAACTTATATCTACATTAGTATCTTGGATAGACAAAAAAACTTGACAATGGACATTTAGTCAAATCATCATATATACATTATAACTTCAAATATTCAAATTATGCCTTATATATTAACTAGTATTTTATCTATTTTTCTTCATTTCTCCCATCATTAAATAACCTTTGAATATGTTTTTATACTGCAGCCTCAGTGTTTGCTGACTTGTAAAGCCATTTCTCCAGCCAGTGTATGTATGTCTGTATTCACACAAGGGCAAATTCATATCTTAAGACCCTGGGCAACTGGGTGAAGATCACTTGTTTCCATTAAAAGGGTGGGTACATTGTGTACTTTTACAACCTTTTCTCAGGTACTATAATGCACACTTCAGCCTGTTGCAAAGGCCTGTGTGGACTCTAGGGGTTCTCTATTGTTTCCCACCTATAACTTTATACACATGCTGCCATGCATAATGTGGGCATTTGCCAGTGACTTGTTGGCAGACAGCGCTTTTTCCCAGACACCACTCGTCAAAGCCTTTCTCAGCTCCTTGTTTCTTACCTCCTGCTTAGAGGCTTATTGTAGGAGCAACACGTGTGTCTTCTGGCTTAGCACTTTTGGGTTCTATGTCCATCTGATGGTCGGGTGTATTCAATAACTGTAACACGGCTTACCTGCCTTGCAGGATATTAGCCATACTATTGCCCATAGTCATAAGTGTCTGCTCCTCAGTGTGCTGTGACCTTACACCACAACTGGCTTAGACAGGCAACTGAAAGACAGCATCCTTGTACTAGAGCCTTCAGCTCTGCTGTTTATGTAGACATACAGTATATAAGGGTAGAAATTCCCATTTTTATACATTATGTATAGGATATCATTATCACAATGCCTTGGAAATCTCGGAAAATTTTAAAGGTGCATTTTTTCTTCTTTTTCCTTATGCTGAGATACTGTCACCACGGCATATTTTATACTTATTATGGAGCTCTGCAATTTCTCTGTAACTCCTCCCCCCTTTTGAGCACAGCATACAATACCGCTGAGATCAATATGATGAAACGTAAAACAAACACTATCTATCAGCAATATTATTTACAGTACACATTTCTTTTGTATCTCTTTGGCTGCTTCTAGTGTAACAGTCTGTATGTGAGACATCTGCAGTGTCCCCCCGCTACACTCCCTGATTCTGACTCTAATGTAACAGTCTGTATGTGAGACATCTGCAACGTCCCCCGCTACACTCCCTGATTCTGACTCTAGTGTAACAGTCTGTATGTGAGACATCTGCAACGTCCCCCGCTACACTCCCTGATTCTGACTCTAGTGTAACAGTCTGTATGTGAGACATCTGCAGCGTCCCCCGCTACACTCCCTGATTCTGACTCTAGTGTAACAGTCTGTATGTGAGACATCTGCAGCGTCCCCCGCTACACTCCCTGATTCTGACTCTAGTGTAACAGTCTGTATGTGAGACATCTGCAGCGTCCCCCCGCTACACTCCCTGATTCTGACTCTAGTGTAACAGTCTGTATGTGAGACATCTGCAGCGTCCCCCCGCTACACTCCCTGATTCTGACTCTAATGTAACAGTCTGTATGTGAGACATCTGCAGCGTCCCCCGCTACACTCCCTGATTCTGACTCTAGTGTAACAGTCTGTATGTGAGACATCTGCAGCGTCCCCCGCTACACTCCCTGATTCTGACTCTAGTGTAACAGTCTGTATGTGAGACATCTGCAGCGTCCCCCCGCTACACTCCCTGATTCTGACTCTAGTGTAACAGTCTGTATGTGAGACATCTGCAGCGTCCCCCGCTACACTCCCTGATTCTGACTCTAGTGTAACAGTCTGTATGTGAGACATCTGCAGCGTCCCCCGCTACACTCCCTGATTCTGACTCTAGTGTAACAGTCTGTATGTGAGACATCTGCAGCGTCCCCCGCTACACTCCCTGATTCTGACTCTAGTGTAACAGTCTGTATGTGAGACATCGGCAGCGTCCCCCGCTACACTCCCTGATTCTGACTCTAGTGTAACAGTCTGTATGTGAGACATCTGCAGCGTCCCCCGCTACACTCCCTGATTCTGACTCTAGTGTAACAGTCTGTATGTGAGACATCTGCAGCGTCCCCCCGCTACACTCCCTGATTCTGACTCTAATGTAACAGTCTGTATGTGAGACATCTGCAGCGTCCCCCGCTACACTCCCTGATTCTGACTCTAGTGTAACAGTCTGTATGTGAGACATCTGCAGCGTCCCCCGCTACACTCCCTGATTCTGACTCTAGTGTAACAGTCTGTATGTGAGACATCTGCAGCGTCCCCCTGCTACACTCCCTGATTCTGACTCTAGTGTAACAGTCTGTATGTGAGACATCTGCAGCGTCCCCCGCTACACTCCCTGATTCTGACTCTAGTGTAACAGTCTGTATGTGAGACATCTGCAGCGTCCCCCGCTACACTCCCTGATTCTGACTCTAGTGTAACAGTCTGTATGTGAGACATCTGCAGCGTCCCCCCGCTACACTCCCTGATTCTGACTCTAGTGTAACAGTCTGTATGTGAGACATCTGCAGCGTCCCCCCGCTACACTCCCTGATTCTGACTCTAGTGTAACAGTCTGTATGTGAGACATCGGCAGCGTCCCCCGCTACACTCCCTGATTCTGACTCTAGTGTAACAGTCTGTATGTGAGACATCTGCAGCGTCCCCCGCTACACTCCCTGATTCTGACTCTAGTGTAACAGTCTGTATGTGAGACATCTGCAGCGTCCCCCGCTACACTCCCTGATTCTGACTCTAGTGTAACAGTCTGTATGTGAGACATCTGCAGCGTCCCCCCGCTACACTCCCTGATTCTGACTCTAGTGTAACAGTCTGTATGTGAGACATCTGCAGCGTCCCCCGCTACACTCCCTGATTCTGACTCTAGTGTAACAGTCTGTATGTGAGACATCTGCAGCGTCCCCCCGCTACACTCCCTGATTCTGACTCTAGTGTAACAGTCTGTATGTGAGACATCTGCAGCGTCCCCCCGCTACACTCCCTGATTCTGACTCTAGTGTAACAGTCTGTATGTGAGACATCGGCAGCGTCCCCCGCTACACTCCCTGATTCTGACTCTAGTGTAACAGTCTGTATGTGAGACATCTGCAGCGTCCCCCGCTACACTCCCTGATTCTGACTCTAGTGTAACAGTCTGTATGTGAGACATCTGCAGCGTCCCCCGCTACACTCCCTGATTCTGACTCTAGTGTAACAGTCTGTATGTGAGACATCTGCAGCGTCCCCCCGCTACACTCCCTGATTCTGACTCTAGTGTAACAGTCTGTATGTGAGACATCTGCAGCGTCCCCCGCTACACGCCCTTATTCTGACTCTAGTGTAACAGTCTGTATGTGAGACATCGGCAGCGTCCCCCCGCTACACTCCCTGATTCTGACTCTAGTGGAAACAATGAAGCTGGTTTCAGACTTGTACAGCACTTAAGGATTACATTGGAGGGCGTTAGGAGCGCTACTTCATATTTAGTTTGTTAAATGTTTATAACAGTAAATCATTATCATACTAAAGTAATGCAGTGTACAGTATTGGAATTTTCTGATAACCAATATAAGAGTGTGTCATTACCTTTATGAATACAAGTAGCTGATTTCTCTTAATACATGAAAAAAAAAAAAAACTTTTGTTAAATCAATTAGGATAAAATACATTTTATTTTCTGCTGTGAATCTTTCTGCAGACAAATATCTTATCTGTAGTAACAAATCATCTGCATTGAAAATAATACAATGCACGGGGACTCATAGCCCCTCCCTACAAAGTGCAGACCTGCTGCCACTTGTGTACACTGTGATATGACTGAACACAGTTAAATTAATCAAAATAAAATAGATTTTAGTTGATCTGTTCAGATTTTAACCTAATGTTCTGTTTTGCTCTATTAAATACACACCATACGTTGAGGTAGAAAACTGTTAAGAGATATATACAAGAGTTTTTCACACATTTTCAGAATTAATTATGTATATTTTCAGACTTTAAACATCATACAAGCACCTTGGACAGACAAAAGAACAGCTCCTGCCAAATTCAGGGAACAGTCATTTGCATCGTCTGAGATAACATGTAATATTATTTTGGGGAGTCACTTTTTGACTGTTAAGGGCTTTTTATATTGGAGCTAAAACAAAAAACATTTCTTTAAATTACAGTACTGGTCAAGTGCTGATATGTGATATGTAAATCAGCTGTAAATGCAAAGAACTACATTTCCATCAATCTTTACAGAATATACAGATATCATTCAAATAACTTTACAAATAACGTATATACTTAGCAAAAGAGTTTCATATCATTAAAGATAAATCTGAGGGTTAAAGTATTCAGCACTGATTTTACAGCTTGCATTTCACAGTTAAAGTTCTAGCAACATATGTTATTTTGCTAAGACAGAAGCCAACCCCCCCTTTTTTTAACTCATCCTTGGAATTCCTTTGGTTAGCATCAAAGACACATTATTTAACAGTTTTTCTTAGGGTACCCCGCTGCACCTTACAATTAAAACCAAAATAATAGATCAAAACTGGGTCATAACAGACACACAAAGATTGGAAATCCATAATTAGTTGCAGGAATTATTTCATTTTATATTCAATGTGACTTAAGCTCACATCACATGTACACTGTATTTTAAAGATTTCATTTAATTTTTTGCTAAGTGTTCAAGTGTGTTAACAAATATTCTGGAAAGTATACAATCAGTATCCACTTTAGTGGTGTGATACAATTCTGTGACAACACAACTTGCACACTCTTATCTTTTGAAGATGTTAACTGCTCCTGCTGATTATCTTTCCAAAATCTGTGCATATTCTCATGGGGGTCAAGGATGCTAACTGTCGGTATGTTTCATACCTATATCTTTATGATGTAATTTTCCTTATAATTGATATATCTTGTCACTGTAACCTTGTGACACATCCTGTTTCTTCTAGCTGACAGTCAAATTAACCTTATGAACTACAACAATGTCTAGGGGAACTTAAAATTTGAGATAGAGAAATACTCTTCATTTAGACAAACATAAGAGTTATAATTATGGGCTTTAAACAAAAAATCAACCTAACGTTTCCAGTATATCTGCAATACATGTAAATGAAAAGCAGTTACTACAAATCTCTTATATACACAATACGGCTTTCCCCCCCCTCCCAAAAAAAAAAAATATATATAGCACAGTTCTGTCTAATAATTCAATAACAAGATAATTAAGATTTGGACGCATTTTTAGAAAATAACTAAAATAAACAAAAACCTTATTTTGATAACTGCAATAGTATAAATGTTTAAACAATGAAATCACCAATCAGCAGTTCTCCCTATTTAAGAACACCAGACAAAAATATCAATCTACAATAGTTCTGCGAGTATATTATTTGTTTGCATAAACCTGTGTAATGATCTGTGTAAGTGCATGGACATAGGATGGTGGTGGAGATGATGCTGTTTCTATCTCTCTCTCATTGGTGCACCTAGAAGCGCTGCCTCTGGTGGTGCCCCTGGTATTATGGGCTGCACAGGGTGTAGTAATTGTAATGGGTTGTCATTATCCAATTTTTCCTGATTTTCTGTCTCTATTTCTTTAGCTGCTGTTATCCAAATGGTCACCTGGTCACTGCATTTATGTTTTGCTATACAATTTTTATTACAGGAAGCACATTTTTCCCAACTGTCAACATGTAAACTGCCCTCTGGCGGAAAGCCAGCTCTTTTAAAAACCTTTTTATTCATTTTAGTGCCTTCTCCCCCTCACGCTGCCTAATGACATCTATGGGTTTGTCTGGCTGTGACATCTTTCTAGACCGTGTTCCCATGACTTTATCCTCCCCTTATGGCCTTTTCTCCCCTCACACTGGCGTGAGTACCTTTATGGGAGACCTTATGGCCTTTTCTCCCCTCACACTGGTGTGAGTACCTTTATGGGAGACCTTATGGCCTTTTCTCCCCTCACTGAAGTGAGTACCTTTATGGGAGACCTTATGGCCTTTTCTCCCCTCACACTGAAGTGAGAATCCTTTATGGGAGATATTATGGAGGTTTATGGACTGTATACACGGAACCCTACATTATCTCCCCTCACACTGATGTGAGTACCTTTTATGGGAGACCGAATTAGATGTATTAGTTTACAGTACCTTATGTGAGTACACTGTATGGCAGTATATGTATCCTTTAGTCCTCTCCTTGGGGACCTGTTATGGTCAGTATCTCCTTCACCTTATGGAGGTACTGTATCTTTAAGTTTACAGGAGACCTGCTCTAGTCAGTACTCCTGTAATTCTTTCCCCAAGAGAAGTTTTAATGTCTGTCAGTGGGCAGAATAAAGGACCAGTGGGATCTTTTGCTTCCTTCTGTTCTAGTAATTTTTGCCAGGTATATCCTCCGTACAGCAGGAGTGTAATGGCTTTTCAATGTGGGTGCCTTTTAAAATGGTTATTTTGCTGTATGGGTTAGCCTTTGTTTCTCCCACAAATATTCCTCCTTTTCATTCTTTGCCAGAGATTCCTATTAATACGGGAATCCCACTTTTTTGTGTTTGCAACAGTATATTTGCTGTGCAGGCTGGACAATTAAATCTGGTTCTCCTGTCTATTTGTTCTTTTGCCTTACTCCCTGTGCAGTCAGGCGGGCACATATGCCTGAATGGCCCCCCCTGATCCACCATGTAGTGTCGTAATGTTATCTTTAATTCTCTGGGGGAGGAGGTTTTCTTCTCCCTGTCTGAGTGCGCTGGTTGCTTTGCCTGGGTGATAGGAGTCATGTGTGTCTTATATTTGATATTGGACAAATGAGTGAGGGTCTGATATTTGTCCCATTTTTCTGTGAAGTGGGATATGTCAGTACCTCAAGCCAGGTTCTTCCTATTACTGCTAATAGGTCACCTGCATTTCTACAATGTGTTCCCACAGTTATAGTCAAATTACATCTAACATCAGGATTTGTAGCTGATACACCTCCTACATAAACATCATTTGTGGCAATATGATCAGCCATCCCAACTAGTATAGATATTCTAGTCCCTTGTGTTTTTTAATATTAGATTCCCAGTAACACAGACTTAACTTTTTTTATAAAAAGTGTAGCATACTTCAAAAGAATAGTGATAGAAATATCAACAATACATACAGTGAACATAGCAGTGGTAGTGTGGAGCATATATCATTGATCAGACTTCATACAACTGTATATTTTCAGTTTCACCAAGAAGTTTCTTAATGCCCATAAATCCTTTTGCTAAAATGTATCCCACGTAACCCAGGAAGATAAGAACCATAAACAATAACGTACAGATAGTCATGATTTCAAACAGTTCAGTCATTTGAATTTTCTTTTAGTGTTCTCAAGACAAAAATAAGCTTTTTTTTTTTCATCTGCTGCTTGAGTATGTGGCAGCTTCTTAATATTAAACTGACAAATGGGTTTTAAACCTGGGACTATATGATTCCTGGGCAAATAGATTATGATATTAGAGTAATCATCTTTAATGTATTGTTCCAACAATTCCCTTTTTAAATGATAGCCTATTATGCAGTATACTTCATTATAATTTTCTACATTACCAAATGATACTTTAGTACTTGTACTTGCTACTAAACTTGGTACCACAGATCTCCTATATTCTTAAAACAACAACACAGATACACTGTCTACATACACCCCTTTGATTATATAATAATTCAAATTATTTACAAGCATCATAATCTACTTTATCCATATAACACTTTACAGTAATTACCTTTAAAGAGAATTTCTTCTGACTGACATTGGGTTCTTTGAGATATTCTCTGATCCTCCACACTGACATTCCACAGATACACACAAGAAGCGCTGAACCAAGTGAGCAGGTAGAAATCTACACATTTATTCTCACTTACCGGTTTTTGTTCAGCGGTTCCTGAGAGATCAGAGGAGTTTGTTGTCAGGTGGAGAGATGATGGAATATCCCGGACGAGCCCCCAAACTGATAGGGTTCAGCTATACTTATCAACCTTCGATGTCAGCCAGAGGATTCATCTTCTAAGTGACGGCCGGAGATCAGTTGAAATGACACACACACACACACCAATGGAGTATGCTAGTCAGACAGTGATCTGACGTTTAATCTTAGGGTGCTCATAGTTATACCAAAAATGTGGAATGCAATCCACGTCATTGCTTATAAAATGTTTCTTTTAAAGTTTTGAGCTAAAACAATAAATTCACACTTTTTAATAAGATGTCAAAACAAAAGTTTATTTATAATATAAATAATTGTATCAATGTCGATAAGCAAGCAGTAACCTTGCCTCCTCCTTCTGATTCTCACAACATTCCAAAACGCTATCTTCATGTCGCAGGTGCAATATCTTCTGACCTTGGTAACAAGTTACAACTCTTACAATCGCCTCAAACTGTTCCATCTTATGCTGAAATTAAAATCTGTTCTGCTAGAAGCATTATAAGGAAAATACATCTTAAAGTGATAGTTCTGAATAACATATATAAAACTTAAACCTTATATGTATATAAAAGGTGAGAATCATATCTATACTCTATCAATATGCAATAGGATCTAATCAGATCAAAAATATAAATCACACTCCTAATACATACATAGATACATAATGGAAAAAAAACAAAAAAACAATTTAATACAATTCTAATTAAATTAATAAATGAAATCTCCCCTAAGGCTTATCATCATACGTCTACATTTGTTTTCTTTAATGCAAATTTGTCTAGAACATTTGTATTCTTTTCTTTATTTTATTCACCATTTTCTATCAAATGGCTCCCACGTTATTAGTCTATCAACTTCAAGAAATATTTTAGAACAACAGATTCTATGGAGGTATGAGCGCATTATATGAAAAGGAAAAAGTTGCTACCCGCCACAAAGGGGCACACCGTCCCAAATTAAACAAGATGCAGAGCAAGTAATGAAGCACAACCCCGCTTCACTACCCGCTCTGCAACCGCAAAAATAAAAAGATCAGATTTAATGAAAACGGAAACGGAGTGCCCCCTCTATAATTGTATGTTCTATTCCTACCTCTGTCTATATGTTTTCTTCTTATTTCCCCCATTTATTCAGAAGTCATCCCACTTATTCTAATTTATTCTAATTTAATGGGATTTTATTTACAGAGTTTTATAACTCAGTGGTAGGAATGTCTAATCCAGTCATCGACCTTATTCCATCTGTCCCATTTCTTTTTTACATAACTCTGATATGAGCCTCTGCTCTTGTACATAACCCTCTCGTGTCCTGATACCTCGTTGACCAACGCCGTCCAATGATAGATATTTGGAGATTCAGGGGCCATCCATTTCCTGGCTACAGTATGAGAACATTAGCCAGGGTTGTCAGACAGAGAACATAGATGATAGACTGCTGAAGAGTGTGACTCTTCCAGATCCAACCCAAATATGCATAACCTGGCTGTCATTTTAGGTAGGGTTAATTCTGTAGATCCTATATCTCTCCATACCTTCGACCAAAATGCATATATTGGTGGGCATATCCATAGCATGTGCCAAAAATCAGCTCCTTCCAGTCCACATTTAGCACAGGAGGAGTGCGGTTTTAATTTTTCCTTATATAGAAATATAGGGGTACGATAAACCCTGTGTGTAACATAAAAATGTATCTGCTGATACCGGGCACAAGGAGTAGTATATTTCGTAGAGCTCAATATTTGAGACCATTGTCCTATAGAAATATCCCCCAGATTTAATTCCCATTTGCTTTTAAGTGGGTCAAACAGCTGCAGATTAATACGATTATTAAGTTCACCATATATTCTAGATATTTGCCCACTAGATCTCAATGAATAAAGTGAGGTCTTTACTGGAGATTTTAAGTTAAGGTTGAAGTTACTCTTAATCCGTCCATTTGTATAATAAGTGCCGGTTCATTTGTTTCCCCTGAGCAACCCACCTGTAGCTCTCGTGCTCCCCCATATGAGATCTGAAAATGCCGTCCTCTTCTCTCCCTCCTACAGAACGTGTTACGGGCAACACTTCCCAGAGCTTACAAATATTGTGTCCGACAACTACACGTACTGCTGTATGGTGAGGTTCTTCGGGAACCGCAAGGGGCTGTCTGAGGAGAAGCTGGGAGACATGGAGGAGATTGTCTTGGATCGTGCCAAGGCCCAGGAAATCCTGGACGCCTCCCGAGCGTCTTGTGGTATGTACATCTTCAGTGATGAGAGCTGTCTCTGCTTATACGGCATTGGCCTCTTACTGGCTGTTCCCCTTCTTGTCCAGGCATGGACCTAAGGCCCAATGACCTCAACAAAACGAAGAGCATCTCCGGGCAAATCCTATCATTGTACAGGACGCGGAAGAGGGTGCAGGAAGATCTGCACTCAAAGATGAGCCAAGTGGCCCCCTGCCTGACTGCACTCATTGGAGAACTGGTATGTTCCCCCGCCCCCCGATGGGTGTGGATCGTATTACCGACCCCACTTAGGTCAACAGTCATTAGGTCGACACTGTTGGGTCGACATGGGTCTAGGTCGACAAGAGTTAGGTTGCGAGGTGGACATGGGTTTTTCCACTGTTTTTTTGACCCGAATGTCGACAGTCGACATGGACGCAGTTGGAAGTCAGCCGCAGCCCCTCGCAAAGCTCGCTTCGCTCACAATGTTTCGGGTGCGGTGCCTACTATTTTATTCTCCCACCACGCCCTAGTGGATGGCAGGGCATGAAATACCGCTTGTCGGCACATGTCGGCTCAAAAAACCGTAAAAAAACCTGTCGACCTAGTCCCTTGTCGACCTAGACACATGTCGACCTTTTTGCCTGTCGACCTAAGTGTGGTCGACAATACCACCGTTTCACACCCCCGATCTACTGTATGTTGTAAATGGAGAGAATCTGTGATCTGCTGATTTGCTCTGTGCTTACATTGCTGGAGCGCCACCTTGTGGCCCCTCAGACATGATGTATCGGTAAATCTGTCGATCCTCTGAGACAGCTGCTGAGAGCCTTCCACTGCTGATCTGTGCCATCTGCGTGGCCCATCCAGGTGTACTTGTCCACTGATCACTGTCCTTCCATCCACAGATTGGTGCCCGTCTTATTTATAATGCAGGAAGCTTGAGAGAACTCGCAAAGATGACGGCTGCTACCATCCAGATCTTCGGAGCAAGGAAGTCCCTCTTCAGGTACACTGGCTGGGTATTTGTAGTGATAGCAGGTGACTGGGTGCTGATCTTCTACAAGTGGCATCTCCTGGCTATTTCATGAGTCGGAACAACCCTCTGCTAATTACCACCCTCCATTCAGGTCAGATGTCACTGCTGTGGCCATAGAGTGTGGCGGGGCAGCAGTGTGAGGCTATGGGGCATGTTCAGTTAGTGATTGGATAGTGAGAAATAGAGGCGTCCGGTTGTTAGGGAGAGATCAGTACAGTAATAGCGCAGTGATGTGGAGGCATAGAAGGCAGGCCAATCATAGGACTGTAAAAGGTTGGGGGGGGGAGCAGCAGGACAGAAATAGGCTAGTGGGGGGCATAATAGACTAATGAAAGAGGTACCAGGACAATTATAGGGTAGTATGGGAAAATGGGGAGGCATAGAGGGCGGGTCATTAATAGAGGGGGGGGGGGGGGCAGGACTCGACTAGGCTATTAGGGGGGTTAATAGACTAGTGTGTGTGGTGGGCAGGACAGTAATAGAATGGTGAGGGGCAGGCCAGTAACTGACTAGTGGGGGAGCAGGGCAGTAACAGGCTATTGGGGGAGCAGAGAAAAGCTGGTGAATGGTAGGTGCCGGAGGTGGGGGATGTAGGTGCCGGAGGTGGGGGATGTAGGTGCCGGAGGTGGGGGATGTAGGTGTTAAGCAGCTCACACAAAGGAATCGTCAATTCCTCAAATTTTATATATATATATATATATATATATATATAACTTTTATTGTGCTCAGCAACGTTTCAATACAAGGGGTGTATTTTCTTCAGGCTCAATATAATAGTGAACAGTGCCTTCTATAAATATCAAAACCAAAGTGACGTTTACGAAGGGGGTGGCAACTTCCTACCGCCCCCTAACGTGTCAGGGCCGGGGTTTAGACACTGCTGAATCCAATTAATTAGATCAGCTAGAGTCTTCCCCGCCTATTCACTGCCTCCAACACATAATATATAGAAACATCATAATGTACAAAACAAAACAAAATGTTACATCAAGTGTAAAATACATATATACAAAAAAATGTGCAAAACAAGAAAAATGCATGAAAAACTGTACATTAAAATGCAGTAGGTTATGCTGTCCGCCTGAAGAAGGGGAGAATTGTTCCCCGAAACTGTTGCACCATTAAATTATTTTCTCCTTCATCCACCTTCATCCACTGGAGTTACACTGGGGAATAGAAGGCGACCATAGGGAGCATGGGCACTTTAAAAAAGATTAGAGTGGCTAACTCCTCCCCTTCTACTTCCCCCCCCCAGGCCAGTCTTAGTTCGTGCCCGAAAGGGAGCGGACACACTTTTGCTCTCAGGAGCACTTAGAAAAGATTTTTATTTTTATTTACATTGCAGTACAGGCAGATAGCGTTATACTATCTGCCTGCTTCGTGGGACCTGCCGGAGGGAGCCGCCCGCTGCCCGGGGGTTTGTGTCCGGCTCCCTGGCTGATGAGACCACTGTCTCGGGAGGCAACGGACGCTGCCCTCCAAAGCACGTTGCGGTCCTCCCCCAGCCTGACCGCCGACGGCAGATGCGGGTAAGTAAGCCCGGACGCGCTGTTAGCAGCGGCGTCAGGTTAGACAAAATGGCGGCTAGCAGAGGGTTAATTCCTGGCACCGGAAGAGATGGAGCTGCCGGGCGGGGGGCGGTACAACGCACAAAACTCCCAGCTGCCCCGGCAAACCCAGCGCTTACACACGCGCGGCGGCCATTTTTATTTTTAATACAAGGCACCGCTGCTACACGCTGGAGGCTCTCTGCACCGCTGCAGTCCCACCAAAGGCTTCAAGTGCCTTCTCTTCTCCGGTGACCGTCCTGCTACAAGCTCTCCCGGTACTGTAGTTACAGTGGGGGATTAAGAGCTTAGAGAGACAGTTGGGCTGTATTCAAAGTGAGGCATTGTATAGCGCTCCCTGACTATAGTCCATAGCGCTGTTTAGACCTGTGGCAGCTCCTCTAACTTCACTGTCTCTCCTATCCAGTCCTTCTTGCTGGACTGTATCTATACCTACTCTCCCTTGCGTGTGTGGTAGTGTGTAGTATCTTTGTGTCTTTTAACAATGGCTGGGGGAAGTGTAAAGAGAATTGCCTGTAAGACATGTAATTCCAAATTTACTCCTTCCTCTCCTGAGGTGATTTACTGTGATAAATGTACTGTAAAACCCTCTGAGTCACAAGTCCCTGTGGACCCCCCATTCTGGGCTGCACAGCTTACAGAGGTCATGACTCGCTTGTCCTCTGAACTTACACAATCTCAGAGAGATAGAGAGACAGCCAGAAACCAGCAGAGTGATTTAGCTTCTGCTGTTCAAAGCCTCAGCAAGGCCCTGGGCCCGCAGGCTGAGTCTCGTCCTTCCACATCACAACCTCCTATCCTAGAAAGGAGGTGGGCCTCCCCATTTCACCACTCCATAGGATCTGATGATATGCCTGATCTGGAGGGGGGGGATGCTATGCCTGTGGGGGATGGCACACAGGATGTGCAAGATGAACAAGATATGGGGGTTGCTGACACTCAGGATCCTGTTCAGGCCTCTCAGGGAATTGAGGATCTAATCCAAATGGTTAAGATTGCCTGCAATGTGACGGATGGGGTTGAAATACCCTCACGTCCTTCACTTTTTGGGAAAAAGCAAAAGCTGTCCCCTAACTTCCCCTTAGCGGAGGAATTGAATGAGTATGTGACCGATGCCTGGAAATCTCCAGACAAACGGTTTCAGACCCCAAAGAGGTTTTTGCAAAATTATCCCTTACACCCAGAAGGCTGTAAGAAGGTGGAGATTCCACCCACGGTGGATTCTTCTGTATCAAGATTGTCTAAAAAGAGTGTTCTCCTGGTACCAGGAGCTACCACCCTTAAGGACATCTCTGACCGTAGGTTGGAAATGACCTTAAAAAACATTTTTTCTGCTGCTGGAATTCTACAACGTCCAGCGCAGATTGGATGTTGGGTGAATAAGGCCATTGGGGTATGGGCGTCACAGATATCATCTGAGGTACGTGACGGCTCAGATCCAGCAACTATTATGCAGTTGTCGGATCAGATTCAGGAGGCTTCCACTTTTCTTATTGAAGCGTCATCTGACGTGTGTGCGGTGGCAGCCAGGATTTCTGCACTGTCCATTTCAGGCCGTAGAGGTCTCTGGCTTCGCCAGTGGCAAGCCGACGCAGAGTCTAAACGGGCGGTGGAATCCATGGCTTTTAATGGAGAACTCTTGTTTGGGCCAGAGTTAGATAGGTGGATTTCTCAGGCCACGGGTGGGAAGTCACACTTCCTTCCTTCGGCAGCTCCACCCCCATCCAGGAAGCCCGCGCAGACGTCTTCCTTTCGGTCCTTTCGCCCCTCTAGAGGTTTCAGAGGACGCTCCAGAGGGGGTGCCCCTTCTCAAAGAGGCTACAGAGGTCGTGGCAGGGGTGCAGCCACGCCCGCAGTGGATCCCAAGGCAGCTAAGCCCACAGCATGACGCTCCTCCAACACATCTGGGGGATCCCAGGGTGGGAGCTCGTCTACGGAACTTCAGTCCGGTATGGCTCCAGTCCTGTCAGGACAGTTGGGTAAGAGATCTGATAACCTTCGGTTACAAGATCTGTTTCAGTCTGTCTCCTCCAAACAGGTTCTTCAAGACAGGTCTACCTCTGCCTCCAGAAAAAGGGCATCAGTTACTGACAGCCATTGCAAAACTGCAGGACATGGGAGTAGTGGTCCCGGTTCCTGTAGATCAGCGTACCCGGGGCTACTACTCCAGTCTGTTTCTGGTACCGAAGCCGGACGGCTCGGTACGTCCCATTTTAAACTTAAAGAATTTGAACCCGTACTTGTATGTGGTCAAGTTCAAGATGGAATCCCTGCAGTCTGTGATCCAGGGTTTGGAAGAGGGAGAGTTCTTGGTATCAATCGATATCAAGGACGCTTACCTGCACATTCCCATTTGGCCTCCGCACCAGGCATATCTTCGGTTTGCGGTGCAGGATCGCCATTTGCAGTTCCCGGCACTACCGTTTGGGCTTTCGTCGGCACCTCGGGTATTCACCAAGGTGATGGCGGTCATGATGGAGGTTCTTCGCACACTGGGAGTTACTATCATCCCCTACTTGGATGACCTTCTGTTGAAGAGTCGCTCCCAGGAGACCCTGCTGGAACACATTCGGCTCACACAGAAGATTCTCGCCTCTCACGGGTGGATTCTCAATTTGACCAAGTCACACCTTCAACCCACTCAGCGTCTCTTATTTCTGGGAATGATCCTGGATACCAGCCAGATGCGGGTGTTTCTGCCGGCGGACAAGATCCAATCCCTGCAGGTCCTGGTCAGGCTGGTCCTGAGTCGCAGACGAGTGTCGGTTCATCTGTGCACCAGACTCTTGGGAAAGATGGTGTCCACTTTCGAAGCAATACAGTTCGGGCGTTTTCGCTCCCGCCCGTTTCAGCTGTCGCTCCTCAAGCAGTGGTCGGGTTCTCACTTACACCTGCACCAGATGGTAACTCTGTCCCCTCAAGCTCGTCTGTCCTTACTTTGGTGGCTCAACACCGCCAACCTGAATCAAGGAAGAAGGTTTGCGATTTGGGAATGGACCCTCATCACCACAGATGCCAGCCTCCGAGGCTGGGGAGCGGTCACCCTCGAACGTCAGTTCCAAGGACTTTGGACGACTCAGGAGAGTCTCCTGTCAATCAACGTCCTGGAGCTCAGAGCGGTTTATTACGCTCTTCTCCAGGCCAGGACTCTTCTACAGGGAAAAGCTGTACGGGTGCAATCCGACAACTCAACGACCGTGGCTTACATCAACAAGCAGGGAGGCACCCGCAGTTGTGCAGCCATGAGGGAGGTCAGCAGAATCTTGGTCTGGGCTCAGAACCACGCACTGATCCTGTCAGCCGTGTTCATACCCGGAGTAGAAAACTGGGAGGCAGATTTTCTCAGTCGGCGGGACGTTCATCAAGGGGAGTGGTGCTTGCACCCTCAAATCTTTCAAAAATTGATCCACCGCTGGGGTTGCCCCCAAGTGGACCTGATGGCGTCCCGCCACAACTTTCAGCTTCCCAGGTTCTTCGCAAGGACACGAGACCCTCAGGCCGAAGGGGTGGACGCGCTGGTCGCTCCTTGGCCCTTCCAGTATGTGTATCTCTTTCCACCGTTCCCTTTGATTCCGCGAGTACTTCAGCGAATCAGGAGAGAGGGTGTCACGGCTCTGTTGGTAGCACCAGACTGGCCACGCCGGTCGTGGTACACCAATCTGACATCTCTACTGATAGACGAGCCGTGGCCCCTGCCACCTCAGGAAGACCTGCTCAGTCAGGGTCCGTTCTTTCACCCAGATTTACGTTGTCTTCATTTGACGGCGTTGCTGCTGAAAGGTCCATCCTGAGAAGAGCGGGTATACCTCGAGCAGTTATACCAACTATGCTTAGAGCTAGGAAAGAGGTCACATCAGCACACTATCACCGCATGGATTCAGTATTGAATCCCGGCGGTCGGGATCCCGGCGTTCAGAATCCCGACGCCGGAATCCCGACAGCCGAAATGCCGACAAGGGGGGACGTGGATCGCCCCCCCTTGCGGGCTCGCTGCGCTCGCCACGCAGTGGGCCCGGTGCCTCGCTACGCTCGGCACACTAATTTATTCTCCCTCCAGGGGTGTCGTGGACACCCCAGGAGGGAGAAAGTGTCGGCATTTCGGCGGTCGGGATTCTGGCGTCGGGATTCTGAACGCCGGGATCCCGACCGCCGGGATTATAACTGCATCCCCACCGCATATGGCGTTCATATGTGGCTTGGTGTGAGAGACGTGGGGTTTCCACATGCCTGTTCAAAAAGGCGAGGCTACTTCTTTTCTTACAGGAGGGTTTGACTTCAGGGCTGAGACTGAATACTTTAAAGGTTCAGATCTCAGCTCTCTCCATCTTTTTCCAAAATAAATTGGCCTTCCTTCCAGAAGTACAAACTTTTTTTCAGGGGGTGCTGCGTTTACATCCACCCATTCGTCCTCCAACGGCTCCCTGGGACCTGGATCTGGTCCTTAAGTTTTTGCAAACTTCGGTTTTTGAACCCTTGGAGGAAGTGGACCTTCGCTATCTGACGTGGAAGGTCGTGCTTTTACTGGCTCTGGCTTCGGCTAGACGAGTTTCAGAATTGGGGGCTCTGTCATGTCGATCCCCTTTTCTTCAGTTTCATGCTGACAGAGCGGAGCTCCGTACAAGTCTTACTTTTTTGCCTAAGGTGGTATCGGCTTTTCACTTGAACCAACCCATTGTGGTTCCAGCCCTTACAGAGGATACACCTGATGCGAGATCTCTGGATGTAGTGAGGGCTCTACGAATCTATGTTAGACGTACAGCCCCCATTAGAAAGTCGGACACTCTCTTTGTTACCTACAACCCGATACGTCGTGGATGGCCGGCTTCAAAGCAGACTATTTCTAGGTGGATTCGCTTGACTATCCGTCAGGCTTATGTTTCTTCTTCTCAAACTCCGCCTCAGTGCATCACTGCACATTCAACCAGATCAGTGGGTTCTTCTTGGGCGGCTGCCCGAGGGGTTTCTCTCCAACAGCTTTGCCGTGCTGCTACCTGGTCGGGCTATAGGACTTTCGTCAAGTTCTACAGGTTTGATACCTTTGCGGCCTCTGCTTTAGTCTTTGGCCGCAGGGTGTTATGGGGTTCTCAGCGCTCACCCACCCGGGTTGAAGGCTCTGGGACGTCCCCAGTGTAACTCCAGTGACACCTGGTGGATGAAGGAGAAAGAGGGATTTTGTACTTACCAGTAAATCCTTTTCTCCGAGTCCACAGGTGTCACTGGACGCCCGCCCAGCGCTGTTCTCTCCAATTACTTTAAAGTTCCCTGTTAGGGTTCCTTAGGTTATGTTGTTACGTTGTCTGTTGACTATGAACGTTTGAGTGTTCAGTGTTATTCTCACTGTCTTTTGTTTCTTCTTTACTTCTAGTATGGAAGGATGTATGTGGTATTAACCTCCTCTTGGAAGTGTGTTTTATCTTCCTGCTCCCTTCCGGGCACAAACTTTAGGACTGGCCTGGGGGGGAAGTAGAAGGGGAGGAGTTAGCCACTCTAATCTTTTTTAAAGTGCCCATGCTCCCTATGGTCGCCTTCTATTCCCCAGTGTAACTCCAGTGACACCTGTGGACTCGGAGAAAAGGATTTACTGGTAAGTACAAAATCCCTCTATCTTATGTAACGCCCATAGTGAATAATCTCTGTTGCTGATATTACAGTCTCGGTAATTACTTCACAGTGACGAGAAGGCCGATGGAAAGAAGAAGCACAAGGGCCTGATCTTCCACTCGCCTCTTCTGGAAGGGGCGCCTGCAAAGTACGAGCTCCAGCTCTCCCGCTTGCTGGCCACGCAGTGCATGCTGGCTGCCCGGATGGACTTCTTCTCAGGTGAGCGTCCCGGGGCCAGTTGCTAATTTGGGCCGCGGCACCTTGGACTAAATGAAACTCGAGATGGGTAGCTTTGTAGCAACGTTTCAACGTGTCACATAGGCAAATCAATCACACTCATTTCCAGATGGGCGGATCCTGGAGAGATGACGTCATAGCATAGCCCAAATATAATTATTTGTCAAATAATACACAAATTACCACAAAATAGCAATATGTATACATATATACAGTAATACAAACATAACATGTAGACATCGACTAATACATTATATCAATACAATGTTACATATAGGTTGTCCATAATAAACCTGCTCATATACGCATACCGCTTTCAGACTGCAAATGCAGGGTCGCACTGGGACTTGGAAACGGTTCAGTCCCGGTGCATGTGCAGACTGTTCAGATCGTCATGTGGGGGTGGGGGAGGAGGCAGCGCTTAGAGGTGGCGCTGCTCCGAGCGCTGCCTCCTCCAAAGTGTGAACGGGAAACTGGTAGCTCGACCCGATTAACCCGTTCACACTGCACAGCAACACCGCGATGAACCGGTAAGAACCCTTCTTATTACCTGGTTCGTATTGCCGTGTTCGTACCGGTTACCTGTAACCAGTAATCACATCGCACAAATAACTGGGTCAAACCGGAATTTTGTGCTATTTGACGGGTATAAGCTGGGTCGGCACTACCACTAGGCAGCTGCCTATGGGCACCAGCCACTGGAGGGCGCCGTTACATATGTTATACTAAAAAATGAAGGATGTAAAAAGCATCCTTCGTGTATATTGCGCTAGCCAGCGGTAGCGGGTCTGACACCTCACCAGCAGCCTGTTCCTGTGGTAGAGTCGTGAACGAGAACTGAAGGGGAACTAGCGAGCGTTAGCGGGTCTGTCAACTCACCAGCAGCCTGTTCCTGTGGTGGAGTTGTGAACGAGAACTGAAGGGGAACTAGCCAGCGGTAGCGGGTCTGTCACCTCACCAGCAGCCTGTTCCTGGGGTAGAGTCGTGAACGAGAACTGAAGGGGAACTAGCCAGTGGTAGCGGGTCTGACACCTCACCAGCAGCCTGTTCCTGTGGTAGAGTCGTGAACGAGAACTGAAGGGGAACTAGCGAGCGGTAGCGGGTCTGTCACCTCACCAGCAGCCTGTTCCTGTGGTAGAGTCGTGAACGAGAACTGAAGGGGAACTAGCCAGTGGTAGCGGGTCTGTCGCCTCACCAGCAGCCTGATCCTGTGGTAGAGTCGTGAACGAGAACTGAAGGGGAACTAGCCAGCGGTAGCGGGTCTGTCGCCTCACCAGCAGCCTGTTCCTGCGGTAGAGTCGTGAACGAGAACTGAAGGGGAACTAGCGAGTGGTAGCGGGTCTGTCGCCTCACCAGCAGCCTGTTCCTGTGGTAGAGTCGTGAACGAGAACTGAAGGGGAACTAGTGAGCGGTAGCGGGTCTGTCATCTCACCAGCAGCCTGTTCCTGTGGTAGAGTCGTGAACGAGAACTGAAGGGGAACTAGCGAGCGGTAGAGGGTCTGTCACCTCACCAGCAGCCTGTTCCTGTGGTAGAGTCGTGAATGAGAACTGAAGGGGAACTAGCGAGCGGTAGCGTGTCTGTCACCTCAGCAGCAGCCTGTTCCTGTGGTAGAGTCGTGAACGAGAACTGAAGGGGAACTAGCCAGCGGTAGCCAGCTAATATTCTTGGAGATGGGGGGCGGCATCTGCCTCTACATACACTGCAGGCACTGTGCTGACTCTGCTGAGGATAGAAGAGGCTGGGGAATGGGAAGGGGTATGCACAGTGTATGTGATGGGATGCACAGTGTGGGGGATGGGAGGATGGATGCACAGTGTGGGGGATGGGAGGATGGATGCACAGTGTATGTGATGGGATGCACAGTGTGGGGGATGGGAGGTGGGATGCACAGTGTGGGGGATGGGAGGATGGATGCACAGTGTATGTGATGGGATGCACAGTGTGGGAGATGGGAGGTGGGATGCACAGTGTATGTGATGGGATGCACAGTGTGGGGGATGGGAGGATGGATGCACAGTGTATGTGTTGG
This sequence comes from Crinia signifera, assembly GCF_055691185.1. Classification (NCBI taxonomy): domain Eukaryota; kingdom Metazoa; phylum Chordata; class Amphibia; order Anura; family Myobatrachidae; genus Crinia; species Crinia signifera. Next base: position 10,185,034 of record NC_139217.1, on the reverse strand, counting down.
GATGCACAGTGTGGGGGATGGGAGGATGGATGCACAGTGTATGTGATGGGATGCACAGTGTGGGAGATGGGAGGTGGGATGCACAGTGTATGTGATGGGATGCACAGTGTGGGAGATGGGAGGTGGGATGCACAGTGTATGTGGTGGGATGCACAGTGTGGGGGATGGGAGGTGGGATGCACAGTGTATGTGGTGGGATGCACAGTGTGGGGGATGGGAGGTGGGATGCACAGTGTATGTGGTGGGATGCACAGTGTGGGGGATGGGCGGATGGATGCACAGTGTATGTGATGGGATGCACAGTGTGGGGGATGGGAGGATGGATGCACAGTGTATGTGATGGGATGCACAGTGTGGGAGATGGGAGGTGGGATGCACAGTGTATGTGATGGGATGCACAGTGTGGGGGATGGGAGGTGGGATGCACAGTGTGGGAGATGGGAGGTGGGATGCACGGTGTATGTGATGGGATGCACAGTGTATGTGATGGGATGCACAGTGTGGGGGATGGGAGGATGGATGCACAGTGTATGTGATGGGATGCACAGTGTGGGGGATGGGAGGATGGATGCACAGTGTATGTGATGGGATGCACAGTGTGGGGGATGGGAGGTGGGATGCACAGTGTATGTGATGGGATGCACAGTGTGGGGGATGGGAGGTGGGATGCACAGTGTATGTGATGGGATGCACAGTGTGGGGGATGGGAGGTGGGATGCACAGTGTATGTGATGGGATGCACAGTGTGGAGGATGGGAGGTGGGATGCACAGTGTATGTGGTGGGATGCACAGTGTGGAGGATGGGAGGTGGGATGCACAGTGTATGTGATGGGATGCACAGTGTGGAGGATGGGAGGTGGGATGCACAGTGTATGTGATGGGATGCACAGTGTTGGGGATGGGAGGTGGGATGCACAGTGTGGGGAATGGGAGGATGGATGCACAGTGTATGTGATGGGATGCACAGTGTGGGGGATGGGAGGTGGGATGCACAGTGTATGTGATGGGATGCACAGTGTGGAGGATGGGCGGATGGATGCACAGTGTATGTGATGGGATGCACAGTGTGGGGGATGGGAGGATGGATGCACAGTGTATGTGATGGGATGCACAGTGTGGGGGATGGGAGGTGGGATGCACAGTGTATGTGATGGGATGCACAGTGTGGGGGATGCACAGTGTATGTGATGGGATGCACAGTGTGGGGGATGGGAGGTGGGATGCACAGTGTATGTGATGGGATGCACAATGTGGGGAATGGGAGGATGGATGCACAGTGTATGTGATGGGATGCACAGTGTGGGGGATGGGAGGTTGGATGCACAGTGTATGTGATGGGATGCACAGTGTGGGGGATGGGAGGATGGATGCACAGTGTATGTGATGGGATGCACAGTGTGGGGGATGGGAGGATGGATGCACAGTGTATGTGATGGGATGCACAGTGTGGGGGATGGGAGGATGGATGCATGGTGTATGTGATGGGATGCACAGTGTGTGGGATGGGAGGTGGGATGCACAGTGTATGTGATGGGATGCACAGTGTGGGGGATGGGAGGTGGGATGCACAGTGTGGGGGATGGGAGGTGGGATGCACAGTGTATGTGATGGGATGCACAGTGTGGGAGGTGGGATGCACAGTGTATGTGATGGGATGCACAGTGTGGGGGATGGGAGGATGGATGCACAGTGTGGGGGATGGGATGCACAGTGTGGGGGATGGGATGCACAGTGTATGTGATGGGATGCACAGTGTATGTGATGGGATGCACAGTGTGGGGGATGGGAGGTGGGATGCACAGTGTATGTGATGGGATGCACAGTGTGGGGGGATGGGAGGTGGGATGCACAGTGTGAGGGATGGGAGGATGGATGCACAGTGTATGTGATGGGATGCACAGTGTGGAGGATGGGAGGTGGGATGCACAGTGTATGTGATGGGATGCACAGTGTGGGGGATGGGAGGTGGGATGCACAGTGTGGGGGATGGGAGGTGGGATGCACAGTGTATGTGATGGGATGGGATGCACAGTGTGGGAGATGGGAGGTGGGATGCACAGTGTATGTGATGGGATGCACAGTGTGGGAGATGGGAGGAGGGATGCACAGTGTGGGGGGATGGGAGGTGGGATGCAAAGTGTGGGGGGATGGGAGGTGGGATGCACAGTGTGGGGGATGGGAGGTGGGATGCACAGTGTATGTGATGGGATGCACAGTGTGGGAGATGGGAGGTGGGATGCACAGTGTATGTGATGGGATGGAAGGTGGGATGCACAGTGTATGTGATGGGATGCACAGTGTGGGGGATGGGCGGATGGATGCACAGTGTATGTGATGGGATGCACAGTGTGGGGGATGGGAGGTGGGATGCACAGTGTATGTGATGGGATGCACAGTGTGAGGGATGGGAGGTGGGATGCACAGTGTATGTGATGGGATGCACAGTGTGGGGGATGGGAGGTGGGATGCACAGTGTATGTGATGGGATGCACAGTGTGGAGGATGGGAGGTGGGATGCACAGTGTATGTGATGGGATGCACAGTGTGGGGGATGGGAGGTGGGATGCACAGTGTATGTGATGGGATGCACAGTGTGGGGGATGGGAGGTGGGATGCACAGTGTGGGAGATGGGAGGTGGGATGCACAGTGTGGGGGATGGGAGGTGGGATGCACAGTGTATGTGATGGGATGCACAGTGTGGAGGATGGGAGGTGGGATGCACAGTGTATGTGATGGGATGCACAGTGTGGGGGATGGGCGGATGGATGCACAGTGTGGGGGATGGGAGGTGGGATGCACAGTGTATGTGATGGGATGCACAGTGTGAGGGATGGGAGGTGGGATGCACAGTGTATGTGATGGGATGCACAGTGTGGGGGATGGGAGGTGGGATGCACAGTGTATGTGATGGGATGCACAGTGTGGAGGATGGGAGGTGCGATGCACAGTGTATGTGATGGGATGCACAGTGTGGGGGATGGGAGGTGGGATGCACAGTGTATGTGATGGGATGCACAGTGTGGGGGATGGGAGGATGGATGCACAGTGTATGTTATGGGATGCACAGTGTGAGGGATGGGAGGTGGGATGCACAGTGTATGTGATGGGATACACAGTGTGGGGGATGGGAGGTGGGATGCACAGTGTGGGGGATGGGAGGTGGGATGCACAGTGTATGTGATGGGATGGGATGCACAGTGTGGGAGATGGGAGGTGGGATGCACAGTGTATGTGATGGGATGCACAGTGTGGGGGATGGGAGGATGGATGCACAGTGTATGTGATGGGATGCACAGTGTGGTGGATGGGAGGTGGGATGCACAGTGTATGTGATGGGATGCACAGTGTGGGGGATGGGAGGTGGATGCACAGTGTGGGGGATGGGAGGTGGGATGCACAGTGTATGTGATGGGATGCACAGTGTATGTGATGGGATGCACAGTGTATGTGATGGGATGCACAGTGTGGGGGATGGGAGGTGGGATGCACAGTGTGGGGGATGGGAGGTGGGATGCACAGTGTATGTGATGGGATGCACAGTGTGGGGGATGGGAGGTGGGATGCACAGTGTGGGGGATGGGAGGTGGGATGCACAGTGTGGGGGATGGGAGGTGGGATGCACAGTGTGGGGGATGGGAGGTGGGATGCACAGTGTATGTGATGGGATGCACAGTGTGGAGGATGGGAGGTGGGATGCACAGTGTATGTGATGGGATGCACAGTGTGGGGGATGGGAGGTGGGATGCACAGTGTATGTGATGGGATGCACAGTGTGGGGGATGGGAGGTGGGATGCACAGTGTATGTGATGGGATGCACAGTGTGGGGGATGGGAGGATGGATGCACAGTGTATGTGATGGGATGCACAGTGTGGAGGATGGGAGGTGGGATGCACAGTGTATGTGATGGGATGCACAGTGTGGGGGATGGGAGGTGGGATGCACAGTGTATGTGATGGGATGCACAGTGGGGGATGGGAGGATGGATGCACAGTGTATGTGATGGGATGCACAGTGTGGGGGATGGGAGGATGGATGCACAGTGTATGTGATGGGATGCACAGTGTGAGGGATGGGAGGATGGATGCACAGTGTATGTGATGGGATGCACAGTGTATTCAATGGGATGCACAGTGTGGGGGATGGGAGGTGGGATGCACAGTGTATGTGATGAGATGCACAGTGTGGGGGATGGGAGGATGGATGCACAGTGTATGTGATGGGATGCACAGTGTATTCAATGGGATGCACAGTGTGGGGGATGGGAGGTGGGATGCACAGTGTATGTGATGGGATGCACAGTGTGGGGGATGGGAGGATGGGATGCACAGTGTATGTGATGGGATGCACAGTGTGGGGGATGGGAGGTGGGATGCACAGTGTATGTGATGGGATGCACAGTGTGGGGGATGGGAGGATGGATGCACAGTGTATGTGATGGGATGCACAGTGTGAGGGATGGGAGGTGGGATGCACAGTGTATGTGATGGGATGCACAGTGTGGGGAATGGGCGGATGGATGCACAGTGTATGTGATGGGATGCACAGTGTGGGGGATGGGAGGATGGATGCACAGTGTATGTGATGGGATGCACAGTGTGGGGGATGGGCGGATGGATGCACAGTGTATGTGATGGGATGCACAGTGTGGGGGATGGGAGGATGGATGCACAGTGTATGTGATGGGATGCACAGTGTGGGGGATGGGAGGTGGGATGCACAGTGTATGTGATGGGATGCACAGTGTGGGGGATGGGAGGATGGATGCACAGTGTATGTGATGGGATGCACAGTGTGGGGGATGGGAGGATGGATGCACAGTGTATGTGATGGGATGCACAGTGTGGGGGATGGGAGGTGGGATGCACAGTGTATGTGATGGGATGCACAGTGTGGGGGATGGGAGGTGGGATGCACAGTGTGGGGGATGGGAGGTGGGATGCACAGTGTATGTGATGGGATGCACAGTGTGGGGGATGGGAGGATGGATGCACAGTGTATGTGATGGGATGCACAGTGTGGTGGATGGGAGGTGGGATGCACAGTGTATGTGATGGGATGCACAGTGTGGGGGATGGGAGGTGGGATGCACAGTGTGGGGGATGGGAGGTGGGATGCACAGTGTATGTGATGGGATGCACAGTGTATGTGATGGGATGCACAGTGTATGTGATGGGATGCACAGTGTGGGGGATGGGAGGCGGGATGCACAGTGTATGTGATGGGATGCACAGTGTGGGGGGATGGGAGGTGGGATGCACAGTGTATGTGATGGGATGCACAGTGTGGAGGATGGGAGGTGGGATGCACAGTGTGGGGGATGGGAGGTGGGATGCACAGTGTGGGAGATGGGAGGTGGGATGCACAGTGTGGGAGATGGGAGGTGGGATGCACAGTGTATGTGATGGGATGCACAGTGTGGGGGATGGGAGGTGGGATGCACAGTGTATGTGATGGGATGCACAGTGTGAGGGATGGGTGGTGGGATGCACAGTGTATGTGATGGGATGCACAGTGTGGGGGATGGGAGGTGGGATGCACAGTGTGGAGGATGGGAGGTGGGATGCACAGTGTATGTGATGGGATGCACAGTGTGGGGGATGGGAGGTGGGATGCACAGTGTATGTGATGGGATGCACAGTGTGGGGGATGGGAGGATGGATGCACAGTGTATGTGATGGGATGCACAGTGTGAGGGATGGGAGGTGGGATGCACAGTGTATGTGATGGGATGCACAGTGTGGGGGATGGGAGGTGGGATGCACAGTGTATGTGATGGGATGCACAGTGTGGGGATGGGAGGATGGATGCACAGTGTATGTGATGGGATGCACAGTGTGGGGGATGGGAGGTGGGATGCACAGTGTATGTGATGGGATGCACAGTGTGGGGGATGGGAGGATGGATGCACAGTGTATGTGATGGGATGCACAGTGTGGGGGATGGGAGGATGGATGCACAGTGTATGTGATGGGATGCACAGTGTGGGGGATGGGAGGTGGGATGCACAGTGTATGTGATAGGATGCACAGTGTGGGGGATGGGAGGTGGGATGCACAGTGTATGTGATGGGATGCACAGTGTATGTGATGGGATGCACAGTGTGGGGGATGGGAGGTGGGATGCACAGTGTATGTGATGGGATGCACAGTGTGGGGGGATGGGAGGTGGGATGCACAGTGTATGTGATGGGATGCACAGTGTGGAGGATGGGAGGTGGGATGCACAGTGTGGGGGATGGGAGGTGGGATGCACAGTGTGGGAGATGGGAGGTGGGATGCACAGTGTGGGGGATGGGAGGTGGGATGCACTGTGTGGGGGATGGGAGGTGGGATGCACAGTGTGGAGGATGGGAGGTGGGATGCACAGTGTATGTGATGGGATGCACAGTGTGGGGGATGGGAGGTGGGATGCACAGTGTATGTGATGGGATGCACAGTGTGGGGGATGGGAGGATGGATGCACAGTGTATGTGATCGGATGCACAGTGTGAGGGATGGGAGGTGGGATGCACAGTGTATGTGATGGGATGCACAGTGTGGGGGATGGGAGGTGGGATGCACAGTGTATGTGATGGGATGCACAGTGTGGGGGATGGGAGGATGGATGCACAGTGTATGTGATGGGATGCACAGTGTGGGGGATGGGAGGTGGGATGCACAGTGTATGTGATGGGATGCACAGTGTGGGGGATGGGAGGATGGATGCACAGTGTATGTGATGGGATGCACAGTGTGGGGGATGGGAGGATGGATGCACAGTGTATGCGATGGGATGCACAGTGTGGGGGATGGGAGGTGGGATGCACAGTGTATGTGATGGGATGCACAGTGTGGGGGATGGGAAGATGGATGCACAGTGTATGTGATGGGATGCACAGTGTGGGGGATGGGAGGATGGATGCACAGTGTATGTGATGGGATGCACAGTGTGGGGGATGGGAGGTGGGATGCACAGTGTATGTGATAGGATGCACAGTGTGGGGGATGGGAGGTGGGATGCACAGTGTATGTGATGGGATGCACAGTGTGGGGGATGGGAGGTGGGATGCACAGTGTATGTGATGCGATGCACAGTGTGGGGGATGGGAGATGGGATGCACAGTTTGGGGGATGGGAGGTGGGATGCACAGTGTATGTGATGGGATGCACAGTGTGGGGGATGGGAGGTGGGATGCACAGTGTATGTGATGGGATGCACAGTGTGGGGGATGGGAGGTGGGATGCACAGTGTATGTGATGGGATGCACAGTGTGGGGGATGGGAGGTGGGATGCACAGTGTATGTGATGGGATGCACAGTGTGGGGGATGGGAGGTGGGATGCACAGTGTATGTGATGGGATGCACAGTGTGGGGGATGGGAGGATGGATGCACAGTGTATGTGATGGGATGCACAGTGTGGGGGATGGGAGGTGGGATGCACAGTGTATGTGATGGGATGCACAGTGTGAGGGATGGGAGGATGGATGCACAGTGTATGTGATGGGATGCACAGTGTGGGGGATGGGAGGTGGGATGCACAGTGTATGTGATGGGATGCACAGTGTGGGGGATGGGAGGATGGATGCACAGTGTATGTGATGGGATGCACAGTGTATGTGATAGGATGCACAGTGTGGAGGATGGGAGGTGGGATGCACAGTGTATGTGATGGGATGCACAGTGTGGAGGATGGGAGGTGGGATGCACAGTGTATGTGATGGGATGCACAGTGTGGAGGATGGGAGGTGGGATGCACAGTGTATGTGATGGGATGCACAGTGTGGGGGATGGGAGGTGGGATGCACAGTGTATGTGATGGGATGCACAATGTGGGGGATGGGAGGATGGATGCACAGTGTATGTGATGGGATGCACAGTGTGAGGGATGGGAGGTGGGATGCACAGTGTATGTGATGGGATGCACAGTGTGGGGGATGGGAGGTGGGATGCACAGTGTATGTGATGGGATGCACAGTGTGGGGGATGGGAGTCATAGTTGCCAACTTTTACGCTGCGCTCTCCGTGAGAGAGCAGCCTGTCGGCCACTGAAGTAGGGGGGCGGGGTCATCACCGGGAGGGGAAATGGCGGTTCGGGGGTGGAGCCACGTGCGGGCTGCTCTATCGGGGGCGTGACTACGGCGATCGCGTCATTTCACCCGCGGACCCCCCCGCCGGGTGGGGGTTCGCGGGTGATAGGGGGATATGCGGGAGGGTTTGCAACCCTGATGGGAGTTGGGATGGAAGTTGGGATGCACAGTGTGGGGGATGGGGTGCACAGTACGGGGCGTTGGAGGCACAGTAGGTGAGATAAGGGATGCAATACACAGTGTGGGGGATGGGGTGCACAGTACGGGGCGTTGGAGGCACAGCAGGTGAGATAAGGGATGGAATACACAGTGTGAGGGATGGGGTGCACAGTACGGGGCGTTGGAGGCACAGTAGGTAAGATAAGGGATGGAATACACAGTGTGGGGGGTGGGGTGCACAGTACGGGCGTTGGAGGCACAGTAGGTGAGATAAGGGATGGGATACACAGTGTGGGGGGTGGGGTGCACAGTACAGGGCGTTGGAGGCACAGAAGGTGAGATAAGGGATGGAATACACAGTGTGGGGGATGGGGTGCACAGTACGGGGTGTTAGAGGCACAGTAGGTGAGATAAGGGATGTAATACACAGTGTGGGGGATGTGTTCAGGTGCACAGTATGGGGTGTTGGAGGCACAGTAGGTGAGATAAGGGATGGGATACACAGTGTGGGGGATGGGGTGCACAGTACGGGGCGTTGGAGGCACAGTAGGTGATATAAGGGATGGAATACACAGTGTGGGGGATGGGGTGCACCGTACGGGGCGTTGGAGGCACAGCAGGTGAGATAAGGGATGGGATACACAGTGTGGGGGATGGGGTGCACAGTACGGGGCGTTGGAGGCACAGTAGGTGAGATAAGGGATGGAATACACAGTGTGGGGGATGGGGTGCACAGTACGGGGCGTTGGAGGCACAGCAGGTGAGATAAGGGATGGATTACACAGTGTGGGGGATGGGGTGCACCGTACGGGGCGTTGGAGGCACAGCAGGTGAGATAAGGGATGGAATACACAGTGTGGGGGATGGGGTGCACCGTACGGGGCGTTGGAGGCACAGCAGGTGAGATAAGGGATGGAATACACAGTGTGAGGGATGGGGTGCACAGTAGGTGAGATAAGGGATGGAATACACAGTGTGGGGGGTGGGGTGCACAGTACGGGGCGTTGGAGGCACAGTAGGTGAGATAAGGGATGGGATACACAGTGTGGGGGATGGGGTGCACAGTACGGGGCGTTGGAGGCACAGTAGGTGAGATAAGGGATGGGATACACAGTGTGGGGGGTGGGGTGCACAGTACGGGGCGTTGGAGGCACAGAAGGTGAGATAAGGGATGTAATACACAGTGTGGGGGATGGGGTGCACAGTACGGGGTGTTGGAGGCACAGTAGGTGAGATAAGGGATGTAATACACAGTGTGGGGGATGTGTTCAGGTGCACAGTATGGGGTGTTGGAGGCACAGTAGGTGAGATAAGGGATGGGATACACAGTGTGGGGGATGGGGTGCACAGTACGGGGCGTTGGAGGCACAGTAGGTGAGATAAGGGATGGAATACACAGTGTGGGGGATGGGGTGCACCGTACGGGGCGTTGGAGGCACAGCAGGTGAGATAAGGGATGGGATACACAGTGTGGGGGATGGGGTGCACAGTACGGGGCGTTGGAGGCACAGTAGGTGAGATAAGGGATGGAATACACAGTGTGGGGGATGGGGTGCACAGTACGGGGCGTTGGAGGCACAGCAGGTGAGATAAGGGATGGAATACACAGTGTGGGGGATGGGGTGCACCGTACGGGGCGTTGGAGGCACAGCAGGTGAGATAAGGGATGGAATACACAGTGTGGGGGATGGGGTGCACCGTACGGGGCGTTGGAGGCACAGCAGGTGAGATAAGGGATGGAGTACACAGTGTGGGAGATGGGGTGCACAGTACGGGGCGTTGGAGGCACAGCAGGTGAGATAAGGGATGGAGTACACAGTGTGGGGGATGTGTTCAGGTGCACAGTAAGGGGCGTTGGAGGCACAGTAGGTGAGATAAGGGATGGAGTACACAGTGTGGGGGATGGGGTGCACAGTACGGGGCGTTGGAGGCACAGTAGGTGAGATAAGGGATGGAATACACAGTGTGGGGGATGGGGTGCACAGTACGGGGCGTTGGAGGCACAGTAGGTGAGATAAGGGATGGAATACACAGTGTGGGGGATGGGGTGCACCGTACGGGCGTTGGAGGCACAGCAGGTGAGATAAGGGATGGAGTACACAGTGTGGGGGATGGGGTGCACAGTACGGGGCGTTGGAGGCACAGTAGGTGAGATAAGGGATGGAACACACAGTGTGGGGGATGGGGGGCACAGTAGGTGAGATAAGGGATGGAATACACAGTGTGGGGGATGGGGTGCACAGTATGGGTTGTTGGAGGCACAGTAGGTGAGATAAGGGATGGGATACACAGTGTGGGGGATGGGGTGCACAGTACGGAGCGTTGGAGGCACAGTAGGTGAGATAAGGGATGGAATACACAGTGTGGGGGATGGGGTGCACAGTACGGGGCGTTGGAGGCACAGTTGGTGAGATAAGGGATGGAATACACAGTGTGGGGGATGGGGTGCACAGTACGGGGCATTGGAGGCACAGAAGGTGAGATAAGGGATGGAATACACAGTGTGGGGGATGGGGTGCACAGTACGGGGTGTTGGAGGCACAGTAGGTGAGATAAGGGATGTAATACACAGTGTGGGGGATGTGTTCAGGTGCACAGTATGGGGTGTTGGAGGCACAGTAGGTGAGATAAGGGATGGGATACACAGTGTGGGGGATGGGGTGCACAGTACGGAGCGTTGGAGGCACAGTAGGTGAGATAAGGGATGGAATACACAGTGTGGGGGATGGGGTGCACTGTACGGGGCGTTGGAGGCACAGCAGGTGAGATAAGGGATGGGATACACAGTGTGGGGGATGGGGTGCACAGTACGGGGCGTTGGAGGCACAGTAGGTGAGATAAGGGATGGAATACACAGTGTGGGGGGATGGGATGCACCGTATGGGGCGTTGGAGGCACAGTAGGTGAGATAAGGGATGGAATACACAGTATGGGGGATGGGGTGCACAGTACGGGGCATTGGAGGCACAGTAGGTGAGATAAGGGATGGAATACACAGTGTGGGGGATGTGTTCAGGTGCACAGTACGGGGCATTGGAGGCACAGTAGGTGAGATAAGGGATGGAATACACAGTGTGGGGGATGGGGTGCACAGTACGGGGTGTTGGAGGCACAGTAGGTGAGATAAGGGATGGAATACACAGTGTGGGGGATGTGTTCAGGTGCACAGTACGGGGCATTGGAGGCACAGTAGGTGAGATAAGGGATGGAATACACAGTGTGGGGGATGTGTTCAGGTGCACAGTACGGGGCGTTGGAGGCACAGTAGGTGAGATAAGGGATGGAGTACACAGTGTGGGGGATGGGGTGCACAGTACGGGGCGTTGGAGGCACAGCAGGTGAGATAAGGGATGGAGTACACAGTGTGGGGGATGTGTTCAGGTGCACAGTAAGGGGCGTTGGAGGCACAGTAGGTGAGATAAGGGATGGAGTACACAGTGTGGGGGATGGGGTGCACAGTACGGGGCGTTGGAGGCACAGTAGGTGAAATAAGGGATGGAATACACAGTGTGGGGGATGGGGTGCACAGTACGGGGCGTTGGAGGCACAGTAGGTGAGATAAGGGATGGAATACACAGTGTGGGGGATGGGGTGCACCGTACGGGGCGTTGGAGGCACAGCAGGTGAGATAAGGGATGGAGTACACAGTGTTGGGGATGGGGTGCACAGTACGGGGCGTTGGAGGCACAGTAGGTGAGATAAGGGATGGAACACACAGTGTGGGGGATGGGGGGCACAGTAGGTGAGATAAGGGATGGAATACACAGTGTGGGGGATGGGGTGCACAGTATGGGTTGTTGGAGGCACAGTAGGTGAGATAAGGGATGGGATACACAGTGTGGGGGATGGGGTGCACAGTACGGAGCGTTGGAGGCACAGTAGGTGAGATAAGGGATGGAATACACAGTGTGGGGGATGGGGTGCACCGTACGGGGCGTTGGAGGCACAGTTGGTGAGATAAGGGATGGAATACACAGTGTGGGGGATGGGGTGCACAGTACGGGGCATTGGAGGCACAGTAGGTGAGATAAGGGATGGGATACACAGTGTGGGGGATGGGGTGCACAGTATGGGGCGTTGGAGGCACAGAAGGTGAGATAAGGGATGGAATACACAGTGTGGGGGATGGGGTGCACAGTACGGGGTGTTGGAGGCACAGTAGGTGAGATAAGGGATGGAATACACAGTGTGGGGGATGTGTTCAGTTGCACAGTACGGGGCATTGGAGGCACAGTAGGTGAGATAAGGGATGGAATACACAGTGTGGGGGATGGGGTGCACAGTACGGGACGTTGGAGGCACAGTAGGTGAGATAAGGGATGGAATACACAGTGTGGGGGATGGGGTGCACAGTACGGGGCGTTGGAGGCACAGTAGGTGAGATAAGGGATGGAATACACAGTGTGGGGGGTGGGGTGCACAGTACGGGGCGTTGGAGGCACAGTAGGTGAGATAAGGGATGGGATACACAGTGTGGGGGATGGGGTGCACAGTACGGGGCGTTGGAGGCACAGTAGGTGAGATAAGGGATGGGATACACAGTGTGGGGGGTGGGGTGCACAGTACGGGGCGTTGGAGGCACAGAAGGTGAGATAAGGGATGGAATACACAGTGTGGGGGATGGGGTGCACAGTACGGGGCGTTGGAGGCACAGTAGGTGAGATAAGGGATGGAATACACAGTGTGGGGGATGGGGTGCACCGTACGGGGCGTTGGAGGCACAGTAGGTGAGATAAGGGATGGGATACACAGTGTGGGGGATGGGGTGCATAGTACGGGGCATTGGAGGCACAGTAGGTGAGATAAGGGATGCAATACACAGTGTGGGGGATGTGTTCAGGTGCACAGTACGGGGCGTTGGAGGCACAGTAGGTGAGATAAGGGATGGAATACACAGTGTGGGGGATGGGGTGCACAGTACGGGGCGTTGGAGGCACAGTAGGTGAGATAAGGGATGGAATACACAGTGTGGGGGATGGGGTGCACAGTATGGGGCGTTGGAGGCACAGTAGGTGAGATAAGGGATGGAATACACAGTGTGTGGGATGGGGTGCATAGTACGGGGCATTGGAGGCACAGTAGGTGAGATAAGGGATGGGATACACAGTGTGGGGGATGTGTTCAGGTGCACAATGCGTGGAATAGGGGGGTGTAGCGCACAATGGAGTGGAATAGGCTGAAGTGTATATATGCAGGTGGAAAGTGTATAACTCAGTTTACACTGTCCTCTGAGGGGCCTGCTTTATCAGCCCCCTGTGTTCCATCCCAAAGGGATGTCCCTGCTGCCTTCCCTAATTTATTTTTCCTCTGTATTATGTAGGGTACACACCATGACGACCCGCTCACGATGCACATCGTGAGCGGGTCGTCAGTGTCTCGTCCGACCCGCTCACGGTGACGCAAGGGGGCACCGTGACCGGGTCCGATCCAATGGTGACCCGCACACGGCAGTATGGTCATCCTTGAGATCCTACCTGCAGCAGGTAGGATCTGAATAACGACCGACCGACCCGCGGGGCGGCGCATCGGATCGGTATCGGTCCACACCAGGACAGAAAAGGGCCCAATTACCACACAATCTACATCCAATTGGTCGGAATTGGATCTAGATTGAGGGGATCGGGCCCTAGTCGTCCTGGTGTGTACCCAGCATTACTGCTACCACTGGGTGACAGAGAGATCGTTAGATCTATGCAATAAAAGGCACCCCCTTGTTTTCTTCCAGAAAGATACTGTGTTCTCAGATTACAGTTTATGGGGGGACAGTTTGCAGCCAGCTAGGTCATACAGAGGACAGCAGGAAGTCTTATACCCTGCTATCAGAGTGACACAGAGGTCACTGCCTTAAGGCCCCCATACATTAGGCCGACTTGTCCTAGGGACAAGTCGGACCCAATTTACCTGCGAGCCGCCCGGCAGCTCCCCGGGAGGCTCACATACAATTTGGCACTTGATGTGCCATTTTTTACATGGGATAAATCGCATGCGATTTATCCCATGTTAAAAAAAAACCGGGGAGCTGCAGGGCGGTGAGCAGTAGTGGGGGCGGGCAGCGGCAGTAGTGGGGGCGGGCAGCGGCGGCTGCGGTGGTGGGGGCTGGCCTGGCCGGGCAGTGTACTTACTTACATAGCAGCAGCGGGGACGGGCAGCGCAGTGGCGGCTATTATATTTTGAAAATACTTGTCAAATGACCGGCCGCTCTCTGATTGGCCGGAGAGCTCTCAGCCAATCAGAGAGCGGCCGGTCATTTGACAAGTATTTTCAAAATATAATAGCCGCCACTGCGCTGCCCGTCCCCGCTGCTGCTATGTAAGTAAGTACACTGCCCGGCCAGGTCAGCAGCGTTCACCGCACCCGCCGCCCGCCCCCACCACCACCGCTGGCCGCCCGCCCCCACCACCGCTGGCCGCTGCCCGCACGCACCACCGCCCGGCCAGGTCAGTCAGCCGGTGCTCAGGGACCCGCTGCCCGCCCGGTGTCTGCATGCATATGCCTGTCAGGTGGCAGGCATATGCATACAGGGAGGTCGGATGATCTTATGTGCTGACCGTCCGACCTCCCTGATCCGGTCCGATGCGCACGGGACCGCGCATCGGATCGGATCAGACATCACACACATACGATTTTGGGCCGATTTCATCCGATTATCGGCACCAAGTGCCGAAATCGGATGAAATCGGACCAAAATCGCATAGTGTATGGGGGCCTTTACTCTAATGCACAGATACTGAGGGTAACATTGCACTGTCACATACAGAGCTGGTTGTGGTGTGTACTCACCATACAATCCAGTGTGGGATCTGACTATGTAGTTGGAATTACATTAGGATCACATGCAGATTGCACATTTGAGATCATGATGCGTTCTCTTGGCAGGCCACAAATGTCTATATGAAGTCTAATGCAGATAGCAGGACTTGTATGTAACAACTCATGAGTTAGCAAAGATTTCTATAGCAAGTCAAATAGCAAAGGAATCTCACAGTGTGTGCAGCCATTACAGTTCTGGTCCAGACACTTATAAAGTGTAAAAGACCTCTGCAAACTTTCAAACCCTGTCGGCCATAGTCCAGGTCTGTTTAAACCTAATAAAGAGCGTGGACCCTGAAGTATAATTTCTCCACAGGATAACCTTCGGTATTCCTGCTCAATGGAAGTTGGAGAATAATTTGACTTAGTATTCCTCCAGGCCTCTAGTAGCCTTGCACCCCAGCCGGGTAGCACTTTCGGGGGAAGCAGCTATGCAGCTGTGGAGGTGCGGTACGAATTGTGTAATGGTTAACCATTCAAACAACGCCATTACCCTAACTGTGTGGAGTTTATGTATATTCTCCCCGTACTTGCGTGGGATTACTCCAGGTACTCCCGTTTTCTCCCACAAACAATTCGGTTTGTCAATTCTTACGGTTTTCCACTAAGTTATGTTAGCCGAGTAACACTGGCTGCAGCTTTTATAATTAATAGTGAAGTACAGATGGTGTAGTGGTTACATTACCGCCTCACAGCACTGAGGTCATGGGTTCTATCCCCACCATGTGTTATATATACAGGGCAGTACAGATGGTGTAGTGGTTACATTACTGCCTCACAGCACTGAGGTCATGGGTTCTATCCTCACCATGGCTCTAACTGCAGAGTTTATATATTCTCCCCGTGCGTGCGTGGGTTTCCTCCGGGTACTCCGGTTTCCTCCCACAAGATATGGCCTTGACTACACATCCCTTCGGGGACGCATTCTTACTTTGGTACAAGTTTTACTGGTTACCAATGTTGACGGCCGTGTTCACTTCAGCGCCACCATATGCTATATACCAATATGCTGCCTTTTATCTGTACGACCTATTATATGAAGGTACATATATAAAAATGCTGAAAAGGCTAAAGCAGGCGGGCGGCAGTAGAAAGAGCTGCTCCCTGCACACACTGTCCTCCTCCTGCGACCTGCCCCCTCTTCCTCACGGACACCTGTCTGTGAATGCCTAGATGACATGTCATGTCCGGATCCACCCCCTACCCATTGCTCCCTGCACCTAACAGGCAGCAGCGCCTTCCTTCCTTCCCTCTTCTCAGTGTGCTGTGCCAGTGCCACTGCCAGTCCTCAACACTCGACCCCCTCTTCTTCCATCTCCGCCTTCTCTCCTCCTTTCCTCCTCCGTCACGAGAGGGGTGTAATGGCGTCCTCAGCATCCTGCTACGCAGATAGAAGAGGAGGGACTGCACAAGAGTTAAACAGCAAAAGAACAGTGAGGGTCAAATGTAATAGGGTGAGAGTTTCAGAAAGTGAGAGATTTTGGGAGAGTTTTCCCATGGTTTTTAAAGTAGCAATCAATTACATGGCAAAATCAACCTGGTTTTGCAGTGTAAATGATTGCTGCTTTAAAAAACATGGGAAAGCTCTCCCAAAATCTCTCAAATGTTTAGAACCATTTTTTTTTAAATTATAGATTTTTTTAAATTAATTTAGACACTTTTTAAATAATGGGCTGGGTTATGTGCCTAAAGGTGGTCATACACGCTGCGTGCGATGCGATGTGCGCTCGTGTGGGCATTGCATCGCACAGTACAAAAAAGTATGTGCTACACATACTTTTTGTACTGCTTTTGGATTGCTTCGCACACACACATTGCATGCATGCTGTGCGATGCGATCTAGCACATAACGTATGTGATTCTCGCAGCGTGTATGGGCACCTTTAGCGCCTGCAACATTTTTGCGGACACAGCACTGAGATGGTGTATGCATACATGTACATGCACCCGAGATCCTCCATTGGATCGCATGTTGCATACGCACCAACAATCTGGCTGCAGCTTATTGCAATGGCAATGTGAAAGGGCGCAAAATGTATGGTTTGCAGGAGGGCGCTGGACACCCTAGCACCGGCCCTGTTTCTAATGTATCTACATGCAAATACATTATAACCAAAACTGATCCTTTTGGTAAATCCTTGTTTTATACACGCAACAGTACATCTTAAGGCATAGACTGGGTAATGCTATTATGCACAAGCTGCTTCTGTCTTGAAACCAAAGTAAAAAGGGCAGTCCTGCGGGATCTCCGCCAGGCAGAGCCTTGGTTTCAAGGTCACCCAGGGCAGGTCCAGTCGGCCGACGTAAAAAAACGTGGTTTTTATCAACCACTAGGGTGGCACTCTGAGTGGGCCGGCCATGACAAAGGCCTACTGCTTCTTTTAATGGGTGCAGGGCAAGATCCCGGTCTTGTTGGCAAAAATATGGATGCCGGCGGATGGACCCTCCCTTCGGAGGCGTTCCTGTGGTTGGTAGGCCATTGGGGTGGACCAATAGTGGATTGATGGTTTTACGCCACATTCACCGGGTCACCCTGTATGGGTCCAGGTCTCGAGGCCCAGCAGTTTACAGGGTCAATGCTCTATCAGCCCAGTGGCTGTTCGTTCTGAGGTATGGTATTTCCCATTTCTCCTTCATCCACTAGGTGTCACTGGAGTTACACTGGGGAATTTTGCTCCTCCTAAAAGTTTTTCGTACGTTAAAGGCGGAGATGGGGCACCTTGATCCAGGAGATTCTGGTTCTCGGATCTGCGGACCCTGTCAGGGGCCTCTCTGATCCGTTGGCCTCTAGGGCCAGAACCGCTCACGGGGCTGTTGAGACCACCTCATTAGGAGCCACGGGCTTAACTTCGGGGTCATATCACCTATGCTCAGGGCCCATCAGCCTTCTTTGGCTGGAGCTTATCGCAGCTGGCGTGATTATTATTTTTCATGGCGTCTTCCAGGATTTACCATTTGTCTAGGGTTTTGTCCTTTCGGTTAAAGTAGTGGGGGCGGGCTCCGCCTGTCTTCGTTAAAGGGACAGGGCTCGGCTCTCTCCTTTTTATTCCACAGGCGATGAGCTTTGTTGCACGATCTCTGCTCCTTCTGGCAGGGGGTCCTGCAGATCCAACCTCTGGTTGTTACAAACATGGTGGTTTGATAGGATCTTTCTCGGATTCTTTAGGCCCTTTAGGGCTCTTTACAGGCTAACCGGGACAACGGTTTTCCTGTTGACCGTTGCTGTTGGGTGTCTGCCCGGTAGGCTCTGTCAGGTCAGTCGCCTTTCATAGTCTTTCATTCTCATAGGACGGATTCTTTGAAACGTTACTTTACACCTCACAAGGTGGTCCCTTAATTTCAGGTCATCCAGGAGATAGTGATCCCTGCCCTTTGTAGGCCGGCGGTCTCTCCTAGGCAGCAATCAACTGGATGTGGGCTGTGCTTTGCACGTCTATATACATCACGCTGGAACATTTCGGCGATCTGACTCTCTCTTTATCCACTAGAGAATTCCTAAGAGGGGCTGGTCTGCTACCACGCAGACTATGGCCAGCCGATAGCTGCGGTCAGTTACCAAGTAGGCCTCCTTGTTCTTGCGGGGGTCCGGGCTCATTCCGCTACATCTGTGGGTGTGTTTCGGGCTTTTACAGGTGGTGCAACTGCAGAGCAACTTGGCAAGGCGGCAACTTGGTTGTCTGCCAACGATTTCTTACGCTTTTTTGCGTTTGTTATGTTTGCCTCTCAGAACTCGGCATTCGGCCAGAATATACTGGCCGCGGCACAGGCGCGTCCCCACCCTTAGGTGGCTGCTTTAGGACATCCCAATGTAATCCCTCTGGCCCCTGACGTCTGCCGCAGAAGAAACCGAGATTTATGTCTTACCTGTTAAATCTCTTTCTTCGAGGACGTCAGGGGCCACAGGGATCCCTCCCTGCCGCGCCTGCTTCATGGTATTGAAGTTCATAGTTCCTCCGTGAGTGAACTTAGTTAAAAGTTCCTTTGTTGAGGTACTAACACATGTTACAGTTATGGTTCCTCTATTGAGCAACCACACACACACATATGTTTGTTGAATGTGTTTCTGTATGGGTTTCTCTTCCTTCTATCTTGTCTCCTGCCTGGCTTTGGGAAAAACTGAAAGTAAGCTAGCCTAGGAGGCGGGGTAGAGGAGGGGAGGAGCCAGGGCTGTCTCTGGGCAGTCCAGAAGTTTTATCCTTTCTGGTGCTGGAAAGGTCGTGACCTCACTCTCTACCCACTGTTATCCCTGTGGCCCCTGACGTCCTCGAAGAAAGAGATTTAACAGGTAAGACATAAATCTCGGTATCTGCACAGCAGAGTATACAAAGCAGTGGGCAGTTTTTTCTGCAAGTAGGAGCACACGGTACCACGTTGCGGGGTAAGTGTGGCTTCTTTATTTCCTGGAATTATGGTGATGTCTGGTACTAAGCATATGATGTGTTTTATTAGACTACTTATCCTTTAAGATGGAGGAGGAAAAGAGGCAGACCACGCAAAAGTCAGGGTAAGCCACTACTTAAAGATTTTGGTTTCTGGTGGAACAGTGGTTTTTAGTCATTATAACGCATGTATTATTATGCAGGTCACACAACAGTAAAGAGAAAGGCGAAGGGAAGGCCAGACATAAGAAATTGCACATAGCGAAGTGTTTAATGTGTAACAAGTCTTTACCAGACAAGCATGTGGGTAGCGTTTGCGATGCATGTAAAGCTCCACAGCAGATACCCTTGACACAAATGTCAGGGTTGGTAGACATGCTTATAACAGCTCTTGCTGGCACGTTTGTGACTAAGGAGGACTTAGCGAAGATTACAGGAAAAGGAGTCGTTCCAGGATGAGCGAGGGCTCGGCAGATTCTGGAGATGAGGCAGGAGGTTCGACTGGGGAGGCAGCGGACGAGGCAGAGGATTCGGCTCTGGACAAGGCAGAGAGTGAATTTAGTGCAGATATGGTGGAAAATTTACTTTCTCTTATACATAAATCTCTTAATATAGAGGATGCACAAGAAGAGTTAAAACTACAGGAATTACTCTTAGGGATAAGAAGAAGAAGGGTAAAACCTTTCCCTGTCCCAATCATTGAAAGATATGGTGATAGACGAATGGAAGCATCCCGATAAAAGGGCTATGGTTCCAGCGAAGATGAATAAGATGTATCCCTTTCAAAAGGATCAAATATCCACATGGGACGAGTTACCAAAAGTGGACGCAGCAATTGCGAGGATTTCAAAGAAAACAACCTTACCACTAGAGGACGCCAATATATTTAAAGATCCTATGGAGCGACGGATAGAACTAGGACTAAGGAAGCAACACCTCACAAATGGTGCAGCGCTGAAACCAGCGGCTTCAATGGCCATTACATCTAGAGTACTGAGAGAATGGTGCCACCAATTAGAGGCGGACATGCTGGATGGCATAAGAAGATCAGACTTGCTTAAGACCATGGGTCCTCAAACTGCGGCCCTCCAGATGTTGTGAAACTACAAATCCCAGCATGCCTTGCCACAGTTTTAACACTCCCTTATAGCAAAACTGTGCCAAGGCATGTTGGGATTTGTAGTTTCACAACATCTGGAGGGCCGTAGTTTGAGGACCCATGCTTAAGACGGCTCAAAATGTTCAATTAGCGGTCGAGTTTTTGTGTGAAGCTTCTTTAGACTCAATGAGACTGGCAGCAAGAGCCAGCGCGATGGCGGCGGTAATTAGACGGGCCCTCTGGCTTAAGCCGTGGTCGGCCGACATACAATCAAAAAATAAATTATTGTCGCTTCCCTTTCAGGGAGATTACTTATTCGGGACTCAATTGGATCAAATTATCACTTAAATTTCAGGGGGAAAATCCATCTGGTTGCCCCAGGAGAAAACAAATAAGAAAATTCTGGGAGCCAGGACTTTTAAATACCAACCTCAAGAGTTTAGAGAAGCGAGAAGTTACCGTCCAGGTAGAGGCTACAGAAGAGGTAATTGGCTATCAAGGGCAAATTTTTGTACCCAGAGGGGTAGAGAGAATAGGTTCGCCACCAAACAAAATCCGCAATGACACCGAGCCCCAGGCGGTAGGGGCCAGGTTGGTAAAATTCAGAAGCACCTGGGAGAGGTGGGTCCTCGAAATTATAAAGACCGGTTACAAGATAGAATTCAAAAAGCTTCCAGGGACATTCTTCACAGAGTCTCCAATACCAAGAGATCTGGTGGAAAAGGAGGCATTACTGTCCAGTTTAAAAGACATGATAGACCAGAAGGTGGTGGTGAAAACACCACAATCGCAAATAGGAGGCGGTTGGTACTCCTGGTTTTTCGTGGAGTAGATGCTAGGGCTGATGGCTTCGGCCTTGGAAACTGTATAATGGGCGAGATTACATACAAGGAAACTTCAGAGGTGTTTTTTAACCCAATGGAACGGCAACTACAAGGCTCTGACACAGAAGATCATATTGTCGAGAAAAGCGAAAGAAGACATAAAGTGGTGGTCAAGCAGAGACAGATTGGAGAGGGGAAGATCAGGTGGTAGTTACCACGGATGACAGCAGGGCCAGTTGGGGGGCAGTATGCGAAGGTCAGACAGCCCAAGGTCGATGGACAGATTAGGAGAGAATGATGCATTCCAACCTCAGAGAAATTAGGGCGGTTCTACAGGCATGCAAAACCTTCAGAGAAAAACTGATGTACAAGGAAGTGATCATCAGATCGGACAATCAAGCCGTTGTATCATATATAAACAAGCAAGGGGGCACTCGGAGTTCAAGTATGATGCAGGAAGCAGAAGGGCTCCTGGTTTGGGCAGAAAACAATGTAAAGAACATGAGATCGGTATACTTGGCAGGGAAGGACAACAGTATTGCAGATGGTCTGAGCAGGACTATGTGCCTACCAGGAGAATAGGGCCTAAACAGAGATGGACCTGATAGAGAAATGGGGCAATCCTTAAGTGGATCTCATGGCAGAACAGGAAAGTCCACAGGTACTTTTCAAGGTTCCAGGATCCACAGGCAGAACAATGGGATGTACTAACAGCAGTATGGCCAAGACAGCTAGTCAGTGCGTTCCCTCCCTTTCCAATAGTTCCAAAGTTCTTAAGAAAGATACAAAGGGAAAACGCGACAGTGATTGCGGTGCTACCTTTTTGGCCCAGGAGGTCCTGGTTTACTCAGCTACTCCATCTTGCAGTGGATGGGCCATGGAGGCTGCCGCAGAGGCCAGACATGCTGGTACAAGGCAAAGTACAACAGCATCAGCCGGTGGCCTGGAATCTGACGGCGTGGCTACTGAAACCAAGACGTTGTTAAGCAGAGGTTTTTCTAGACAGGTGGTGGACACCTTGCTTAAAGCTAGGAAAGCTACCACATCTAATACTTATTATAAAGTCTGGCTAAGATATGTTTCTTGGTGCAAAGAAAAAGAGAAAAGACCCGAGCAAATATTGACGATATTAGATTTTTTACAGTGTGGTTTAGAAAAACGATTGGCAGTCAGTACACTGAAGGTACAAGTGTCAGCACTGGCAGCCATGCTTGACAGTAATATAGCAGATAATCGTTATATTCAGAGATTTCTTCAAGCAGCAAAGAAGATAAGACCCTGGTTTCACCAACCATTGGCACCATGGGACCTGAATCTGGTGCTGAATGCACTTACAGAGGGGCCATTCGAGCCGTTGCAAGAAAGTTCACTTAAGATGCTCACCTGGTGGAGATAACGTCAGCCAGAAGGGTATCGGAACTGCAGGCATTATGGGCGGAAGAGCCGTTCATGAATATGTTTGAGGATCAAGTAGTGCTGCGCACAAATCCCCAATTCTAGCCCAAAGTGGTTTCAAGTTTTCATGTTAATCAAGAAATAGTCTTGCCCTCTTTTTTGTGCTAACCCAGTAAACAGTAAGGAAGCCCGGTTGAATACGTTGGATGTGGTCAGAGCGCTGAAAATATATAAGCAAAGAATGTAGAAAGACTAAAAGTCTATTTATACTAACAGAGGGCAAGAACAAAGGGCAAGCAGCATCGAAGATAACGATTGCCCGATGGAGAAGAAGTTGCATTGTGGAAGCCTATAAAGCAAGTAATCAAGCGCCCCCAAAAGCAAGTAATCAAGCGCCCCCAAAAGAGTTAAAGGCACATTCGACGAGGGCAGTAGCAACCTCTCGGGCAGAGAAGGGTGCAGCTTCCATTACGGACCTGTGCAAGGCTGCAGGATGGGCCTCGGTACACACCTTCGCCAGACACTACAGACTAGATGTCATGGCGTCAGCAGATGCCAAGTTTGGATGTAAGGTATTGTCTGCAGTAATATAAAAAAAAAAAGATAAAAAAAGGGCATGTTAATTAGTACCGTGCAAGTTGCAATGTTTATGTTCGGGTTCCCAGCCCAGTGACTTAACTGCTGGGGTATGACCCACAGGTGATGGCTGCCATGGGGGAGGTAGAGGAAATATGAGATTCTTACCTGATAATATGTTTTCCTCTACTCCACCGTGGCAGCATAGTTCCCAACCCAGTATTATGTTGTTATGCAATTAGCTGTTTGTTTGAGAGCTAAAAACAAAGACACAAGAGAGGAGGAGGAGGAGCCTTTTATGGAGGAGGCATCTTTTTTTCCTTTCCAAATGCTACACAATCAGGGAAAGAACCCACAGGTGATTGCTGCCATGTTGGAGTAGAGGAAAACATATTATCAGGTAAGAATCTGATTATTTTCTGGTTTTTGGAATATAATTTTTTTAACATACTTACCTGGTCCCACGACGGCCTTGGGGATCTTCTTCAGCGGACCTAGGGGCGCATTGGGCGAGTTTGCTCGCAGTGCACTCCTGGGACTACTGAAGAAGATCCTGAAGGACACCGGGGGACTTGGTGAGTATGAAAATAGGGGTGGGGTTTGGAATATTTCGGATAACAGCTCTTCGGATACAGGAGATTCGGCCTGTATTCATTTTGCCTGAACTTTTGTGACTGTATTACCACAGGGAAGTCTGACCATGCCTATGGGGCTGTCTCTAAACTAGAATGCTGTTCGTACTCCTGCTCCCCATGCCACGTCTGGTACCTCTCTGATGGTTCCGTCACCGCCTACTCGCTCTGAGCTGACCCCCACAGGTGATCCCCATTCCTCCTTTTTGATCAGATCCTTCAGGCCATTGTTGCTTTGGAAAGACAGCATGGTCGGGTGCAGCTGGATGTTTGGTTGATTTTGAAGATGAAGGAGAGAGTTGGGTCGGCTGATTGTCGGATCTCTGCCATGGTGGACCACACTGCGTCTGTGCCAGGGCAAATTGCAGCACTCTCTGCTGAAATGGCCATATGTTATTCAAATTGATCTGGCCTAGAGGGTGGGCTTAGGAAAAACAATCTGTGCCCTTTAGGCCTTCCGAATTGAGCTGATGAATCTAGTACACACGGTGCGATTGGCACTAAATTTTCTTTCGATTTTGACTAAATAGTCAAAATCTAATCAAATTCTAATGGTTTCAAGCTGCATTCTGTCCCGATGCACGCTCCCATTTAGTGGAAATTGTACAGAAAAATAGACTTTGCAGACAAGACTACATAGTATGGATCTGTACTATATAGTCAGAATCAATCAATCTCGATCGATTCGCAAGGCAGCCGCACCGGGTGTACACCCCTTAAGATGTTCCTTAGAAAATGCCTGGTGGAGCTGTTTGGCAGGGAAACCTTTCCTCTACGGGCACATCTCCTTTCCTCTATTCCACCACTTTCCATGGCAGAGCCCCAGGCGTTTATTTCTTACACACTGCTGTGACATTAGGCCATCTGCATGGTCCCCTCAAGTTGGACAGCCATTTGGTGACCGTCTGTTCTGATTTTGCCTTGGATGTGCAGAAGAGCCCCTCTAGATTTCTTCCAGTTGAACACAAGCTTCGTGACCAACAACTTCTGCAATACGTCTCATATTCATGTGGCGGTGGATGGTAGTGGCCTCCTCCTCCTCAATACTCCTGCTGAGGCCGGATCATGGCTGGAATGGTGTCTGCATCATGGATGTACCTTTGTGGGCGTTTCTGATCTCGTTTTAGCCCGGGGGACTCTCACAATATGTTTTGGGTTGTTTTTTCTTATTTTTTAATTATTTTTTCTCATGTTAAGCTATTATCTTTGGAAAAGTGGAGAGGGAATGAGTAATTATGAATTTTTGGGAGTTAACGGCTCATTAACTTCATAGGAGGGCCATGCTAGTGATGGCTTAGTTACGTGCCCTTTCTTCTATCCTTAGGTCCGGGTTTGTTGCTGCCTTTCCTCAGGTGGCATTGCTGCTCATTGATGTAAAGATTTTGGCAAATCTGTTGACTTGACTGGCTTAATTCTATCCCTGATACTGTTGTACACCCTGATCAAGGCGGGTTATGCCTGGTAACACCATTACCCCAAATCATAGGTTATCTCTTCTGTCATATGCCAATTGATGTCCCTGAGATGGTGGCGGTCTCTCTCTATCTCTCTTTCTCTCTCCCTCCCCCTCCCTCCCCCTCTCCCTCCCCCTCTCTCTCCCCCTCCCTCCCCCTCTCTCTCCCTCTCTCCCCCTCCCTCCCCCTCTCTCTCCCTCTCTCCCCCCTCCCTCTCCCCCCTCCCTCTCCCCCCTCCCTCTCCCCCCCTCTCTCCCCCCTCCCCCTCCCCCCCTCTCTCCCCCCCTCCCCCCCTCTCTCTTCCCCTCCCCCCCTCTCTCCCCCCTCTCTCTCCCCCTCCCCCCCTCCCTCCCCCTCTCTCTCTCCCCCTCTCTCTCTCCCCCCTCCCTCTCTCTCTCCCCCCTACCCCCTCTCTCTCTCTCCCCCCTCTCTCTCTCCCCCCTCTCTCTCTCCCCCCTCCCTCTCTCTCCCCCCTCCCTCTCTCCCCCTCTCTCTTCCTCTCCCCCCCCTCTCTCCCCCCCCCTCTCTCTCCCCTCCCCCCTCTCTCTCCCTCTCTCCCCTCCCCCCATCTCTATCCCCCCCTCTCTCTCCCTCTCTCCCCTCCCCCCATCTCTCTCCCCCCCTCTCTCTCCTCTCCCCCTCTCTCTCTCTCTCCCCCTCTCTCTCTCGTATGTCTAAAAGCACCTTCACTTGACTCAATATTTTAAAAAACAATGTACTGAATTCTTTATATACCCAATGTAACATTGGCTAAAAAAAGACATTAATCCATCGAGTTCAACCTATCTGACTTGTAGCTACTGACTTTGACTGAAGGTACCCATACACGGTCCGTTCGTCGGATCCATTTGGTACTTAATTAGTACGCATCGCATGCATTGTGCATGCGATGCGATGCAAAAGAAAGCTAGTACAAAAACTATGTGTAGCACATACTTTTTGTACCGTACGATGAGATGCGCGGGAGCGCGCATCTCATAGTACAGAAAAGGACTGCGCAGAACGGAGCGTCTATGGGCACCTTAAGTAATATCTATAGGATTCCCTCAGTGGCCAGAAATGTATCCAGTTTTGATGTAAATTCATGAACAGTAGTTGCTGTAATCATCCCACCGGCAATGAGTTCCAGAATGTTACTGCTCTAATGGGGAAGAATCCTCTTCTTAATTCAGGACAGAATTTATTTTCCTCGAGCCTCAGTACATGCCGCGTGTCCTAAGTATAGGCCTGTTAGTGACCAATCATCTCCCAGTTCCATATGAGTCCGAATCCTGTATTTGAACATACCAATCATATCACCTCTCAGCCTCCGTTTCTCCAGTGATAACATATTCAGCCTGGTTAACCTATCTTTGTATTCTAGTGATTCAAGACCTTTTACTAGCTTAGTCGCCCTTCTCTGTAACCTGTTCCAATTCATTTATGTTCTTTTTAAGGTGCGGTGCCCAGAACTGAACACAGTATTCAAAGTGTGGTCTCACCAATGCCTTGTAAAGAGCTACTATCATATTTGCATCCCTTGAATCCATTCTCTGGTTTTAATGCATGCCAGTGTCCGGTTTGCTTTTGCTATTGCACTTGAGCAGTGCGCACTATTACCCAATTTTTCATATATGATGACCCCCAAGTCCTTCTCTACAGCAGAATTCCATATAATAACTCCATTTAGCCTATGAGTAGCTTGTTCATTTTTGTTCCCATAATGAATTACTTTACATTTATCAACGTTAAACTGCATTTTCCACCTTTCCAGTTTAATTAAGTCACTTTGTAGTGTTTCCACATCCTCTCCTGAGTTAATTTCCTTACTCAATTTTGTGTTGTCGCAATTTTACTCACTATGTCACTTCCAATATCATTAACGAATGTATTAAACAAGGTGGGTCCCAATATTGAACCTTGTGGGACTCCACTTTGGACCTTACCCCAGCTGGAATGTATGCCATTTACCACCAATTGTTCCTGATTGTGGAACCAGTTTATAATCCAATTACAAATTTTATCTCCTAACCCTAAATTACCCAGTCTCATTAAAAACCTTTTATGAGGCAAAGTGTCAAAAGCTTTAGCGAAATAAAGCAGTATTACATCAACAGATTTCCCTAAGTCCAGCCTCCTACTGACTTCCTCATAGAGGCTAAATAAATTAGTCTGACATGATGTATTTTTGCCAAACCCATACTGAGCCTTATTTATCAC
Source organism: Crinia signifera (assembly GCF_055691185.1). Lineage (NCBI taxonomy): Eukaryota > Metazoa > Chordata > Amphibia > Anura > Myobatrachidae > Crinia > Crinia signifera. Next base: position 10,157,436 of record NC_139217.1, on the reverse strand, counting down.
TTTCTCCTGATCTAAGAAATTTTGGATACTATCTCTTATTATTCCTTCTAATATTTTCCCCACAATGGATGCAAGGCTGACCGGTCTATAATTTTCAGGGTTAGTTTTGCTACCTTTCTTCCATATTGGTACTATGTTAGCTATGCGCTAGTCCCTTGGTACCATCCCTGAGTTTATTGATTCCTTGAATATCAGGTATAACGGTAGTGCTATGACAGAACTCAATTCTTTTAGTATCCTAGGGTGTATTTATCCGGGCCAGGAGATTTGTTACTATTTAGGTTCTGTAATCTATTTTTGACTATTTCCTAATTCAAACATACAGTTTGGGAGCAATCAAGAGCAGAGCATTTAGGGGGGTATTCAATCATTGTCGTGCACCCGCAGCCATCTCCCGACGGGGGAGATGGCTGCGGGGCCCTATTCAATGCTGTCTTCCCCGACAGCATTGAACAGGGTTTCACCGCAGAACGAGCCCGACATCAAAAGCTGTCGGGCTCGTTCTGCCGAGAACAGCCGGAAATAGGCGAGCTCCTGGCCGGAGCTCGTCTATTTCCGTCATCAACTCGTGGCCACGCCCCCTTCTCGCCGCTCGGCGGCCGGGACATTGAATCCCGACTGCCGAGCTCTGGGCGAGCTGACCGAGAACGGGACAGGGGCACGGCTGTCGAGCTTGCTCGACAGCCATTCCCCTAACATTGAATACCCCCCTTAATCTGTGGGAGATCTTCTGAAGATTTTCCCTTGTAAATACGGAAGCAAAACATTCATTGAATAATTCTGCTTTCTCTTTTCCTTCTATTACCAGGGTACCCTGCTTATTGTTTAGTGGGCCAATATTTTCCTTCCTTAACCGTTTCCCGTTTATATAACTGTAGAATTTTTTGAGATTAGATTTGCTATCTGCGGCTATTTTACATTCAGTCTCTAATTTAGCCATCTTCACTGAGTTTTTCTTATTACATTCTTTATATGCGGCAAATGATTTGGGTGTCACATCTTGTTTTAACGCTTTGAATGCCCTCCTTTTTTAGCTACTTCACATTTGACTTTGCTGTTAAGCCACATAGGTTTCCTTCTGACATTTTTTTTTTTAAAGTTTGCCACCTTTTAGTAGTATCCATACCTCTAAATAATTCCTCCCAGTTTATATACTTTAAGGACTCCTCAAACTTACCAAAGTTTGTTTTTCTGAAAATTAAGGACCTAGTTGCTCCAATATAATTATCTTTGTTAAAATCTAAATAAAATGTGATCATATTGTGATCACTGTTCCCCAATGTCTCCCTTATGGTTATGTCCCCATTGTCGCTTAGCAAGAGATCCAGGATATTGTTATTTCTGGTTGGACTTTCAATAAATTGATACAAATAGTGGTCATTTAGGGCATCTAATAAAACATTTCCCTTAGCGGTACTACTTGACCTATCTTTCCGATTTATTTGTGGGTAGTTACAGTCACCCATAATAATAATGTCCCCTAAGCTGGCCGCTTTTCCCACCTGTAGTAAGAGGCCTTTTTCCTCCTCCGTATTTATGTTGGGTGGTTTATAACCTGTTCCTACTACAAGTTTTTAGCCCCCTACCTGTGATTTCTACCCATACAGATTCTACCAACTCCATCGTGCTCTCGTATATGTCTTCCCTTATGTATGTTTCTAAGGATGGTTTAACATATAAACCTACCCCCCCCCCCCCTGTGGACCTAGTCTAGTTTTAGGTTCTTGTAGGCTCAGATCTTGACTAATAACCTCTTCCTGAAAGGACCATGGATGGAATTAATGACCAATGTGTTTTCTTATATTTAGAAACCCCAAACAGGGTGTATGGTGATCAGCTGCGGGAGCAGGTGGAGAAAAGACTTCTAGCCTTTGAGACTGACGAGGCTTCTTGCAAAACAAAGCTTGTGATGAAGGAGACGCAGCTAGAGGTCAGTAAGTGTGCAGAAAGCTGGGTCGGACATGTGGCACCGTACCGCTGGAGTGGTTGGGAATGATGTACCGATTCCTCCCTGACAATGCCCACTGGAGGCAAACACTGGTTTAATGAGTCTGATCCAACAAGGACTCAGACTGCGGGATACGCGGGTAACCTGGAAACTACCAGAATGAGACATATTTACTTCTGTTTCAGAAATTAGATGAGACCGCAAAGATGAAGATAATGGAAAAGGGAAAAAGTTGGAAATGGAGCCAAATGAAGAAAAACCCACAGACGACGGTAACCTAAATATTCTCCCAATTCATGTCCTCAGTAAAATGCCCCAAGTGGAGTGTCCCAGAATCCTTTTCTCCCTCTGTCAGGGCTTAAATACGGTGGAGATACAGCAAAAGCCGAAGGAGTGTGAACAGACGAAAGAAGAAGAGCAGAGTAGATTACAGGAGATGGTAACGGAGGAGGACTGTGAGCCGTCGTCTGACAGAAGCAGAGATGAGGTGAGTCGGGCACTTGCCAGGCTGCCACCTGCTGGCTGAATGTGTGTGGATAGGTTGGTGTGACGCTGGTCCGCGGTGTGACGAATAGACTAATAAGGAGAAAGTGAAGATTCTGTACCACGTGCTCTGTAAGCAGCTGGGATTCCTTTCAAAGGTTCATCTAGAACATAGAAAAATTATCATAAATGTGCATTAAAATAGTCCAGTAAAAAGTCCAGTTTTGAGAGAGGACATCTGAGTATATGCAAAAAAGTGTCTCTCCAAGCTGCCTGGGAGAATAGTCTGGAACGGACTGTACACTGCTCCGTGTGTCCGCAAAAAAGTGTCTCTCCAAGCTGCCTGGGAGAATAGTCTGGAACGGACTGTACACTGCTCCGTGTGTCCGCAGCACTGGAGTTCCTGTACGCTAGCACCTGTGCATTCCTTTCAGCTGTATTACACTACAAAGTGTTATCCCGTGACCTCCTTTTATTGTTGTAGACATCAGAGGGCTCACAGAGCACCGCAGCGCTGGTGCCCTTATTGTAGTGCACTTTTATGATGAGTAGACTGTTCATCCATTATGTTTTACACTGAAATGCTAATGCCAGGTGGCGCTCTAGAGCTGACGTATCTCCTCTCTCCTCAGAAGGAAGAGCCAAGCCAGGAGAAGGCTGTGGACTGTGTCTTTCAGATCGGGTTAGAGGAAGAACCGATTCCGTCCAAAAAGAGGAAGAAATCTGCCTCTGTAGAATCTCCGGTAACAGAACCCAATAAATATAAGTAACGTGAAGTGCGACAGTGGGAGGGCGAGGACGGCATAGAGACGGGTCACTGCTCAGTTGTGCAGTACATTATATAAGGGTCTTAGATCTTATATAGAGTCTGTACAGGCAGAACCAGAGGCTCCTGGGTTAGAAGCGTCACTATGTCCATGGCAAGGGAATGTGCAATACGGAATAACCTTTTTCTATGACATGTCCCAGAATGCTTTTCTCTGTATATTAGGATTCAGAGTTGATGGCGGAAATATTGAGGGGACAGGAGAATAGAGACCGGCAGGAGACAGAAGAGGAGAGGAGATTACAGGAAATGGTAACAATGGAGGATGATGAGACGTCATCTGACAGAGATGAGGTGAGTCAGATGCTGACCAGTGCGCCACCTGCTGGCTGTATGTGTGAGAAGCTTTTGTGGGGGTTCCACTGTACTCAGACTCCTATAAAAATGCATGCAATGTTCTATTAAATGTTAGTCCTATGGCCGTGATGATCACAACCTCAGCGGGACTATCCCTGTCACCCTGTGATATAAATGCCTCCCGTATAAATCACCACGGGTGAACACTTGTAGTGGAGCCAATATCCTGATAAGTCAGGATTTATTAACAATTAGTTAGAGGTCAATGTTTGAGGCTGAGTATGGAATAATGCAGTTATTGGATGTAGGGTGAACACTGTGCAATAAGAAAAGCTCCTTCAGTTGGCCGCATTAATGCAGCAAAGACATACCGGTTCTCCTGATCGGGCCTATGATATTGTTGGAAAGACCGAAGCTTTGAAAGACATTTATTACGTGTTGCATTGAATGTGTTTCTGTACTTTTTATGTTGCCCAAAGGGCATCTTTTTATTAAATACACCCTTTTTTTAAATTGTGTATAATTATTCAATGCGTACCCTGAAACCGATTGATTCATAGGTTAGGTTTTTTTCCCACGAAGACCATGCACCAGCTCCCTCATCCATAATTGTTGCGGCACATGAATTGTTGCCGCATCCACTGTACTCGCCCGACTTGGCTCCCTGCAACTTCTTTCTATTCCCACACCTTAAAACCCGGCTCACGGGGGAAAAAATTCAGCTCAATCAAGGAGACGGAAGCCCATTTGATTTTGAGAAATCATATTTTTTAGAGGGTTTAAAAAAATGGCAGGGACGTCAGGAAAAGTGTATTGGCGTGAAAGGAGATTTTATAATGAGCCGGGCTGTAGGTGCCACTATTGGCTAACAGACGTCACATGACCTGAAAATACTTAACCTGAAATAAAAACCCAGAGCAGAGAGCAGCGGTCATGAAAAAGGATATCCGGGTATATCCGAAACACGTGGATCATCAGCCAAGCGGCTCGGGGTAATCGGCAGGAATGGACTGTACCGCTATCTCCATGTATGTGCCGTGCCGGAGTTCCTGTACGCTAACGTCTGTACGTCCCTTTGAGCTGTATCACACTCCCGAAGCTTTGTCCTGGGACACTCTTTTATTTTTTCTTTTTTTATGAATCCTGCTGTATTGTGGACCTGCGTGACGTGTTTTCAACCGACCGCCTCCAGCTTTGTATAAAGAAACCATGGTACTTGTTTCCTAGCACGGCGCCACCGATTTTAATTGTAGCCATCAGGTCGGAAAAATCGGGGCGACCAAATCGCATGCGATGTTATGCAACGCGATCGATTTTTTTACATTGGAACCAATGTAAAATGGTCCCTGAGACCCCAATTTTCATTGTATACCCACCCTGATGGGTCAAATGCCCCCCCATTGTTAACGCCACCCCACGATGAACGCCAACCCGAAGCGTGGCGAGCGGCGGCGGTACGCGTCCTCTGACCTTTTCATACCCCCACTATCCACGTCGGCGTGGAGTTGATTTTATATAGTGTGGCGAGCGCAGTGAGCCACCGAGCCCGAAGCAGACACGCATCACTTCACAGGTATTACGCATCCTCTCGCGGGGCTTGCCACGCTTCGTGCTCGTGGTTTACTGCGCTCGCCACACTATATAACATCAACTCCATGCCAACGTGGATAGTGGGGGTATGAAAAGGTTGTAGGAATCGTACCGCCGCCCCTCGCCACGCTTCGGGTTGGCGTTCATCGTGGGGCGGCGTTAACAATGGGGGGCATTTCACATACAAATTACTTATCAGGGTGGGTATACAATCAAATATCGGGTATGTTGGGCCATTTAATATTGTTCCCTATGTAAAATCGGGTCCATCGCATTGGTCGCATTGTATGCGATTATAATGGCATACAATGGACCCGATTTTACAATTGTCGGGAAAGCAGTAAAAAAGCCCGAAATAGGGTCGGTCGGGTCTTAACTTAAGGTATGCGATGGGACCCGATGGGCGCCGTGCTAGGAAACAAGTACCGAAACCATACTACGCATAAAATACAGTGGTAGATCGGGATCCTACTTCTAAGTGATAGCCGACTGTATTAGGTACAGGAACATCCTTTTTCCAAAGATACCTTTAGGTGCACTCATGGGTAATGGAAGTGTTTTATTACACCTCTAAAAAGAGCGACTTTCAAATCCGCTGCTGACCCTGAAGGGTAAATCCACCTGTGTGAGATGGAATGGAAGTGCGATTAGATCGGCCTGACATCGCAGGACTCACCGAGAATAATGTGCGCGCTGTCGCGCTGGTGCCCTTATTGCACTGCACTTTTATGATGAGTAGACTTTTACACTGAAAAGCCAATGCCAGGTGGCGCTCTAGAGCCGACATATTTCCTCTTCCACTTTCCATTTATCTATGACATACTGTACAGGGCATTTAACCACATATGTCTACTTAAACGTATCCTGAATCCCAATCTCACCTTAAAACCATTTCTCTTTAACATTTAACTCTCACCAGCCGATTACCATTTAGGCAATAATTAGCAAGATAGCTTCAGTAAATCACCTACTTTCAATCAGCCACCCTAGCTGACGAGAACAGCCAATTAACGGCTCATATAAACCCCCCTGTGACCAACAACGTCACAGGCACTGAGTAAGCACAACCCCCAGCGAAACGGCCGTCTGTCCTGACCTAAGCCGCACTAGCGGCTCATTCCTACACTCTGCCGTATTTAACGGCAGTTAGCAGATCCGGACCATAAGGAGACTGGTACAGCTGACGGGTAAGCGGCGGTAACCGCTACTGTATTTGTACATTCATATTGGCGCACTGCTGACTGCTCTGATTGTCACAATTGCAAAAAATACAGCAGATCTGCGCACACTCTCTCTCTCTTTCTCTGCTCCCCACCTTGTGGGATCTTACTCTCTACTCACGCAGACAGGTGGCAGGTGTCGCTCATCTGCTATCAATGCTTCAGCAGACAAGCACATAGCAGAAAGCAGCACGCCTACCCCCGAGAGTAAGACGCCTCCTATACCTCTCTCTATATACACCTACCTACTTACTATTAGGGGAACTCTCATCTCTGACAGGTACAGAATTCACTTAACCCTGCACTGACCAGATTACAACAGGGTATTTGATCTACCTAAAAGAGACAGCAGATTCCCCATTTTTGCTCCTTCTGACACTCTGTACATACAGAAAGAATATCACTGACCGCTCACTGACTTTCAGGGAACCAGTACGGTTGCGAAAGCCAGCAGCAGCTTCAGTGATCTTTACCACTGTGAGTGTGACCCATTTATACTTATATTGTGAGCACCTATACCCTGCATCTTTGTTTGAGCGGTTACCATCACAACCCTATACCCAGCACCAGTAACAAGATTTACGGCAACAAAAATATACAGTCACAATCATAACAAGTATATTGCCAATTTCTGGACTGCACCAGAACAGGACTATTCCTCTCTGGTCACAATACTGTTTATATATATTTTGCTAGCTTCATCCAGATAATAATAGGAACCTCAATATATGGAAAAGCAGACACTAAGTACAGCTGTCTGCATTGCTCATACTAGTGTTCCCCAAAATCTGGTAATTTCAGGAGTCTATAAAATCCATAGGAAAAGTACACAATTATTCTATAAAATTACCCGTACTCGACCTATGATATCTATGTTTGGTGTTGTATGTCTGTTAATTTGTATTTTAAATGATTATTAAAAGCTAAATTTTACAGTCACTTTTTGTTAAATACCTTTGACAATTTAAATGAGTGCCCCCAAATAAAAGAGTACTTTTTCTCTTCTACTTTGGTACTTATAATTACTCTCGGGAGCACCGCCACGTCACTATCTACCATACTACAGGTGGATTATCTAACTCAATTGCGGTATTACACAGATTCAAAACCCATGCATGTATATTTGTAAAACATCTCGGTGTCACTTGTGCTCAGGTCACATCCCTCCCCCTTTCCCCTCAAAAAATATTTCCTCTTCCCTCAGAAGGAAGAGCCAAGCCAGGAGAAGGCTGAAGACCTTATCGTGGAGAACGGGTTAGAGGAGGAGGAGAAACAGGCTCCATCTAAGAAGAAAAATAATAAATATCTGGTAACAGAACCCAATAAATATAAGTAACCCCTACGGGCACTCCTCACACCGTCGTAAGGGGCTCCGCCCTCTTAACCTGTGAGCGGCTTTATTGCGTGAAATATGGTTTGTGCTGGAGGGGGGAGGGGGTTGGGGGAGTTGGGGAAATACTGCGGGTGTGGGAGGGACGGGTGTAGTGTTTTTACAGGTGGATGTGGGGGTGCTGTGGGTAGTGGATGTGGGGGTGGTGGGTGCGGCGGTTGGGTGTTCTGGTGGCATGGGTGGGTAAGGGTCGGGTGCGAGGGGCAGTGGCGGGGTTGCTGTAGGTGCGTGAATGATGGTGCTGTGGTGTGGGAGGTATGGGTGCGTGAATGATGGTGCTGTGGTGCGGGAGGTATGGGTGCGTGAATGATGGTGCTGTGGTGCGGGAGGTTTGGGTGCGTGGGTGTTGGGCAGGTGCGGTGTTTTGGCTGGCTGTGGGGGTACTGCGGGTTGAGGAGGAGAGGTGGTGGCGCATTAGTGGGAGAGTCGTGGGTGCAGGTGGGGGAGGGTGTCCAGTGGTGGTGTGGGAGAAGCTGGTGTGCTGTGAGTGATGGAGTTGCAGTTGCGGGGGTGAGCTGGGTGCAGGGCAGATGCTGGATATGGGGTGCTGACCATTGTGTGTGCCCACAATGTATACATTACATAAGGGGAGTAATGACCCTCATTGTGCATTAATGACCCCCTCCCTCCACTGACAGGCGGTCCTGGCACTGCCTGGCTGCAGCGGTGACGGTCCCCACGTCCTACTGAGACACACGCCACTGCTGTCATTATGGTGGCGGGGCGGGTGACAGAGGGCTGCTGCTTCGCCACACAGGGCCGGACGGCATTGTGGCTGGCAGCGGTGACCGTGCTGCTGTGTGGGGCGGGCTAGGCTAAGGTCAGGGGTGGGGGGAGCAGAGTGCCATGTACCCACTAACTTTACCCTGGACATTATAATCCCTATCGGTGGGCAGCCCATGTTATTAGTGGGTACAGCTCCCCCTGGCGGCCAGTAACCCGCTCCATGAGGGGGAGGGAGTGTGTTCCGCTGCTTCCCCGCCTAACCTGTACTGGGGGGTTGGGCTGCTAACCCCGGCTACCACAAACCAGCTCTGGGTGAAAGGGGGGGGGGTGTGGACAGTACCGCTCACCTCTCACCCTGATGTCCATGAGAGACTTGCTAGAGAAGCGGGGATGGGGGAAGAGACACACTGGAGGCAGCGGGTACGGGGGAAAGAGACGTGCTGGAGGCAGCGGGGACGGGGTAAGAGAGGCGCTGGAAGCAGCGGGGACGAGAGGAGAGACACGCTGGAGGTATCAGGGATGGGGGAAGAGACGCTCTGAAGGCATCGGGGATGGGGGAAGAGACGCGCTGGAGGCAGTGTGGACGGGGGAAGAGACACGCTGGAGGCATCGGGGACGGGGGAAGAGACGCGCTGGAGGCAGCGGGGACGGGGGAAGGGACGCGCTGGAGGCAGCGGGGACGGGGGAAGAGAGGCGCTGGAGGCAGCGGAGAAGAGGGGAAGAGACGCGCTGGAGGCAGCTGGGACGGGGGAAGAGACGCGCTGGAGGCAGCTGGGACGGGGGAAAAGACGCGCTGGAGGCAGCGGGGACGGGGGAAGAGACGCGCTGGAGGCAGCGGGGACGGGGGAAAAGACGCGCTGGAGGCAGCGGGGACGGGGGAAGAGACGCGCTAGAGGCAGCGGGGACGGGGGAAGAGACGCGCTGGAGGCAGCGGGGACGGGGGAAGAGACGCGCTGGAGGCAGCGGGGACGGGGGAAGAGCGGCGCTGGAGGCAGCGGGGACGGGGGAAGAGCGGCGCTGGAGGCAGCAGGGACGGGGGAAGAGAGGCGCTGGAGGCAGCGGGGACGGGGGAAGAGACGTACTTTAGGCAGCGGGGACGGGGGAAGAGACGTACTTTAGGCAGTGGGGATGGGGGAAGAGAGGCGCTGGAGGCAGCAGGGATGGGGGAAGAGAGGCGCTGGAGGCAGCGGGGACGGGGGAAGAGAGGCGCTTTAGGCAGCGGGGACGGGGGAAGAGACGCGCTGGAGGCAGCCGTGGGCTATTTACAGGCATTGTCTGACAGCATATGGGCCAGCACGGGGAGGGAGAGGAGGCAGAGGGTGGCGCTGTCTACCACTGTGTTCTCTGTCACTGTGTGAGTGTGTGTGGGCGGAGTCAGAGGTGCTGACTCCACCCAGCATTATACACACACTGACTGACAGTTCTGCCTAAGTATATAAGATGTGAAGTGTGACAGTGGGAGGGTGACGATGCATGGAGTCCAGTCACCGCCATCTTGTGCACTTCATTATATCAGTGTCTTAGGTCTTACTGTATATAGATCCAGGACAGGCTGAACCGGAGGCTCCTGGGTTAGAAGCGTCACTATGTCCATGCAAGGGAATGTGCAATACGGAATAACCTTTTTCTGTGACATGTCCCAGAATCCCTGTTTCTGTCCAATAGACCTCAAAGGGGACATCGGAGATATTAAGGAGTTTGGAGATGTGGAGATTACAGGCGATGGTAACGAAGGAGGAAGATGAGACGTCACCTGGCAGAGATAAGGTGAGTCAGATGCTGACCAGTGCGCCACCTGCTGGCTGTATGTGTGAGAAGCTTTTGTGGGGGTTCCACTGTACTCGGACTCCTATAAAAATGCATGCGATGTTCTATTAAATGTTAGTCCTATGGCCGTGATGTTCAGAACCTCAGTGGGACTTGTCCTGACACCCTGTGATATAAATGCCTCCCGTATAAATCACCACGGGTGAACACTTGTAGTTGAGCCAATATCCTGATAAGTCAGGATTTATTAACAATTAGTTAGAGGGTCAATGTTTGAGGCTGAGTATGGAATAATTCAGTTATTGGATGCAGGGTGAACACTGTGCAGCATTAATGCAGCATTGTATCTCAGAAAGAGATACATTACTGGTTCTCCTGAGTTTTGTGAAGTAGCTGGTTACTGTATGGTAGTGTCTAGATACCCTTTTGACAATTTTCCCATCATGCTCTGGGTCCACATATACCTGGAGGGGGGGAGAATATATCTTTGGCGAGCGAAGCGAGCCCCCGTGCCCGAAGCGTGCGAGCCCGCAAGGGTACAGTGCAGCTAAAATAAAACAGATTAACCTACACCTACGTGAATTACAGATAAAATAAAAAACTTTGTGAGGGCATCTAACAACTTCCACCCTCACCAAACCTCACATCCTCCTTATGTTCCTCCTGCAATGCTTCCTATCCTGTGGAGGAGAGGGGTATATGGAGATAAGTATGTGTATGAGCTGCTATGTTCCTCCTGCAATGCTTCCTATCCTGTGGAGGAGAGGAGTATACGGAGATCAGTATGTGTATGAGCTGCTATGTTCCTCCTGTAGTGCTTCCTATCCTGTGGAGGAGAGGAGTATATGGAGATCTGTATGTGTGTGAACTGCTATGTTCCTCCTGCAATGCTTCCTATCCTGCGCAGGAGAGGGGTATATGGAGATCAGTATGTGTATGAGCCGCTATGTTCCTCCTGCAATGCTTCCTATCCTGCGGAGGAGAGGGGTATATGGAGATCAGTATGTGTATGAGCTGCTATGTTCCTCCTATATTACTTCCTATCCTGCGGAGGAGAGGCATATATGGAGATCAGTATGTGTATGAACTGCTATGTTCCTCCTATATTACTTCCTATCCTGCGGAGGAGAAGAGTATATGGAGATCAGTATGTGTATTAGCTTCTATGTTCCTCCTGTAGTGCTTCCTATCCTGCGGAGGAGAGGAGTATATGGAGATCAGTATGTGTATGAGCTGCTATGTTCCTCCTGTAGTGCTTCCTATCCTGCGGAGGAGAGGGGTATATGGAGAGCAGTATGTGTATGAGCTGCTATGTTCCCCCTGCAATGCTTCCTATCCTGCAGAGGAGAGGAGTATATGGAGATCAGTATGTGTATGAGCTGCTATGTTCCTCCTGTAATACGTCCTATCCTGTGGAGGAGAGGGGTATATGGAGATCAGTATGTGTATGAGCTGCTATGTTCCTCCTGTAGTGCTTCCTATCCTGCAGGGGAGAGGTGTATATGGAGATCAGTATGTGTATGAGCTGCTATGTTCCTCCTGTAGTGCTTCCTATCCTGCGGAGGAGAGGGGTATATGGAGATCAGTATGTGTATGTACTGCTATGTTCCTCCCTATATTACTTCCTATCCTGCAGAGGAGAGGCGTATATGGAGATCAGTATGTGTATTAGCTCCTATGTTCCTCCTGTAGTGCTTCCTATCCTGCGGAGGAGAGGAGTATATGGAGATCAGTATGTGTATGAGCTGCTTTGTTCCTCCTGTAGTGCTTCCTATCCTGCGGAGGAGAGGGGTATATGGAGAGCAGTATGTGTATGAGCTGCTATGTTCCCCCTGCAATGCTTCCTATCCTGCAGAGGAGAGGAGTATATGGAGATCAGTATGTGTATGAGCTGCTATGTTCCTCCTGTAATACGTCCTATCCTGTGGAGGAGAGGGGTATATGGAGATCAGTATGTGTATGAGCTGCTATGTTCCTCCTGTAGTGCTTCCTATCCTGCAGGGGAGAGGTGTATATGGAGATCAGTATGTGTATGAGCTGCTATGTTCCTCCTGTAGTGCTTCCTATCCTGCGGAGGAGAGGAGTATATGGAGATCAGTATGTGTATGAGCTGCTATGTTCCTCCTGTAGTGCTTCCTATCCTGCGGAGGAGAGGCGTATATGGAGATCAGTATGTGTATGAGCTGCTATGTTCCTCCTGTAGTGCTTCCTATCCTGTGGAGGAGAGGTGTATATGGAGATCAGTATGTGTATGAGCTGCTATGTTCCTCCTATATTACTTCCTATCCTGCAGGGGAGAGGGGTATATGGAGATCAGTATGTGTATGAGCTGCTATGTTCCTCCTGCAATGCTTCCTATCCTGCGGAGGAGAGGGGTATATGGAGATCAGTATGTGTATGAGCTATGTTCCTCCTGCAATGCTTCCTATCCTGCGGAGGAGAGGAGTATATGGAGATGAGTATGTGTATGAGCTGCTATGTTCCTCCTGCAATGCTTCCTATCCTGCGGAGGAGAGGAGTATATGGAGATCAGTATGTGTATGAGCTGCTATGTTCCTCCTGCAATGCTTCCTATCCTGCGGAGGAGAGGAGTATATGGAGATCAGTATGTGTATGAGCTGCTATGTTCCTCCTATATTACTTCCTATCCTGCGGAGGAGAGGAGTATATGGAGATCAGTATGTGTATGAGTTGCTATGTTCCTCCTGTATTGCTTCCTATCCTGCGGAGGAGAGGAGTATATGGAGATCAGTATGTGTATGAGCTGCTATGTTCCTCCTATATTGCTTCCTATCCTGCGGAGGAGAGGAGTATATGGCTCACAGTGGTTAGTGCATTGCATACAATTACTCAGCAGGACAATAATCGGAAACGCTGAACATATATTAATATCATAGACAAATCATAAGGGTTAATAAAGTGAAAGCGCCCGCCCACAGCTGGTATGGTCAGTGCATGCTTCGCAGGGATTTCATAGTCAGGGAATCTCAGGAGAAGGGTCTAGATGTGATAAACAAGGGGCAGCACGGGGTCAGTATGTCTGCAGCACCAGAGTGGGTGAAAGGATGCCTTGCCCCCTCCCTGGCCATGCCCGCTGGAGGCAAACCCTGATGTAATGAGTCTGATCTATGGACGGCTTTGGCTGCAGACATGGGGGTATCATGAAACTACCAAGATGACAAATGTTTCTTTGTTTCAGGTCTCATGGAAGAAGACTTGGATACGGGAGAAAATAAAGTGTCTTGAAATGTTCATTGAGAAACGCGAGAAGACTCTGCAGGCATTGGTAACCGAATACTCCAGCAGATTGTTCTGTGATGAGTGCACGCAATACAGAATACCGTTTTCTGTATCATCCATTGGGGACGCTGGAAAGCAGGTTTACATTGGGTATAGATGGGCGATTTGGGGAGCCAGCACTTTATTACACGATGGCGCTCTCTGCTTGGCGTGCACTATGGCTTTGCCAATGTCAGGCAGATATGAAATCGATATGTGATGGTCAGGTGATGCTCTTTTTAGGCCAGCATTAGATTGATGGATCTTGCAGGCTACAGGTGGTAAGTCCACGTTTATGACCTCCGCAGCTCCTCCTCCTTGTTGAGTGGCTTATTTGAGTCCATCCTTTCGGTCCTTTTGGGCACTGACCAGGTTTCAGGGGAAAGCCATGGGTGCTTCCACCTCTGCACCTAGAGGTTCCAGAGGCCATGGACCATCTTCAGGTTCAGCCTCCGGGTCAGATACCACGATTTCTAAGTGGTTGGGGTCTCATCTGTTTCTGCATCAGTTGGTTCGTCTCTCACCTTGGGCGAGAATATATCTGCTGTGGTGGGTGCGGGAGGATCATCTCCTGGTGGGTGGTTCCTTTGGCATGTGGGATTGCGTTCGTCTGCACGGTTGGGCAGCAGTGACCAGAGATTCGCAACTCCAGGGTCGCCGGTCTCACAAATAATCTCTTTTGCCACCAAACATTCTTGAGCTTTGAGCAACATTTCGAGTGTTGGGTCAGATTTCCTATCTACTCCACGGTCACGCAGTTCAGGTCCAGTCGGCAAATGCCAACAAACAAGGCGGAAACCACAGCCGTGCGGCAATGAGGCAGGTGGTTCTCATCCTTCAAGAGAGGTATGTGCTGGTAATTTCAGCTGTCTTTATCCCAGGAGTCCACAACGGGGAAGCAGAGTTTCTGAGTTGCCAGGATTTCTATCCAGGGGAATGGGCTCTGCATCCTCAGGTGGTTTTAGCAGTCTTGCCAGCATGAATCTCATGGTGTCCAAGCACAATGCGAAGCTTCCTATTTATGTCTCAAGTGTCTGACCCGGGTAAAACAAATACTTTTTTTACCTCTAAAGTGTCTCTCCTGACTCTCACTGTGCTCCAGGTCTGGATATACAGATTCCCCCACAGTCTATCCAGTGATTACCTGATGCTGCAGCTGTGCAGCATATCCCACAGTCTCCCCAGTGATCACCTGATGCTGCTGCTGTGCGGCATATCCCGCAGTCTCCTCAGTGATCACCTGTTGCTGCAGCTGTGCGGCATATCCCACAGTCTCCCCAGTGATCACCTGATGCTGCAGCTGTGCGGCATATCCCGCAGTCTCCCCAGTGATCACCTGGTGCTGCAGCTGTGCGTCATATCCCGCAGTCTCCCCAGTGATCACCTGGTGCTGCAGCTGTGCGTCATAACCCGCAGTCTCCCCAGTGATCACCTGATGCTGCAGCTGTGCGGCATATCCCGCAGTCTCCCCAGTGATCACCTGGAGCTGCAGCTGTGCGGCATATCCCGCAGTCTCCCCAGTGATCACCTGGTGCTGCAGCTGTGCGGCATATCCCGCAGTCTCCCCAGCGATCACCTGATGCTGCAGCTGTGCGGCATATCCCGCAGTCTCCCCAGTGATCACCTGGTGCTGCAGCTGTGCGGCATATCCCGCAGTCTCCCCAGTGATCCCCTGATGCTGCTGCTGTGCGGCATATCCTGCAGTCTCCCCAGTGATCACCTGATGCTGCGGCTGTGCGGCATATCCCACAGTCTCCCCAGCGATCACCTGATGCTGCAGCTGTGCGGCATATCCTGCAGTCTCCCCAGTGATCACCTGATGCTGCAGCTGTGCGGCATATCCCGCAGTCTCCCCAGCGATCACCTGATGCTGCGGCTGTGCGTCATATCCCGCAGTCTCCCCAGCGATCACCTGATGCTGCGGCTGTGCGGCATATCCCGCAGTCTCCCCAGCGATCACCTGATGCTACGGCTGTGCGGCATATCCCGCAGTCTCCCCAGCGATCACCTGGTGCTGCGGCTGTGCGTCATATCCCGCAGTCTCCCCAGCGATCACCTGATGCTGCGGCTGTGCGGCATATGCTGCAGTCTCCCCAGTGATCACCTGGTGCTGCGGCTGTGCGGCATATCCCGCAGTCTCCCCAGTGATCCCCTGATGCTGCTGCTGTGCGGCATATCCTGCAGTCTCTCCAGTGATCACCTGATGCTGCTGCTGTGCGGCATATCCTGCAGTCTCTCCAGTGATCACCTGATGCTGCTGCTGTGCGGCATATCCTGCAGTCTCCCCAGTGATCACCTGGAGCTGCAGCTGTGCGGCATATCCCGCAGTCTCCCCAGTGATCACCTGGTGCTGCAGCTGTGCGGCATATCCCGCAGTCTCCCCAGCGATCACCTGATGCTGCAGCTGTGCGGCATATCCCGCAGTCTCCCCAGTGATCACCTGGTGCTGCAGCTGTGCGGCATATCCCGCAGTCTCCCCAGTGATCCCCTGATGCTGCTGCTGTGCGGCATATCCTGCAGTCTCCCCAGTGATCACCTGATGCTGCGGCTGTGCGGCATATCCCACAGTCTCCCCAGCGATCACCTGATGCTGCAGCTGTGCGGCATATCCTGCAGTCTCCCCAGCGATCACCTGATGCTGCAGCTGTGCGGCATATCCCGCAGTCTCCCCAGCGATCACCTGATGCTGCGGCTGTGCGTCATATCCCGCAGTCTCCCCAGCGATCACCTGATGCTGCGGCTGTGCGGCATATCCCGCAGTCTCCCCAGCGATCACCTGATGCTACGGCTGTGCGGCATATCCCGCAGTCTCCCCAGCGATCACCTGGTGCTGCGGCTGTGCGTCATATCCCGCAGTCTCCCCAGCGATCACCTGATGCTGCGGCTGTGCGGCATATGCTGCAGTCTCCCCAGTGATCACCTGGTGCTGCGGCTGTGCGGCATATCCCGCAGTCTCCCCAGTGATCCCCTGATGCTGCTGCTGTGCGGCATATCCTGCAGTCTCTCCAGTGATCACCTGATGCTGCTGCTGTGCGGCATATCCTGCAGTCTCTCCAGTGATCACCTGGTGCTGCTGCTGTGCGGCATATCCTGCAGTCTCTCCAGTGATCACCTGGTGCTGCGGCTGTGCGGCATATCCCGCAGTCTCCCCAGTGATCCCCTGATGCTGCTGCTGTGCGGCATATCCCGCAGTGTCCCCAGTGATCACCTGGTGCTGCGGCTGTGCGGCATATCCCGCAGTCTCCCCAGTGATCACCTGGTGCTGCGGCTGTGCGGCATATCCCGCAGTCTCCCCAGTGATCACCTGATGCTGCAGCTGTGCGGCATATCCCGCAGTCTCCCCAGTGATCACCTGATGCTGCAGCTGTGCGGCATATCCCGCAGTCTCCCCAGTGATCACCTGATGCTGCAGCTGTGCGGCATATCCCGCAGTCTCCCCAGTGATCACCTGGTGCTGCGGCTGTGCGGCATATCCTGCAGTCTCTCCAGTGATCACCTGGTGCTGCGGCTGTGCGGCATATCCCGCAGTCTCCCCAGTGATCACCTGATGCTGCAGCTGTGCGGCATATCCTGCAGTCTCCCCAGTGATCACCTGATGCTGCAGCTGTGCGGCATATCCCGCAGTCTCCCCAGTGATCACCTGATGCTGCAGCTGTGCGGCATATCCCGCAGTCTCCCCAGTGATCACCTGGTGCTGCAGCTGTGGGGCATATCCCGCAGTCTCCCCAGTGATCACCTGGTGCTGCGGCTGTGCGGCATATCCCGCAGTCTCCCCAGTGATCACCTGGTGCTGCGGCTGTGCGGCATATCCCGCAGTCTCCCCAGTGATCCCCTGATGCTGCGGCTGTGCGGCATATCCCGCAGTCTCCCCAGTGATCACCTGATGCTGCGGCTGTGTGGCATATCCAGCAGTCTCCCCAGCGATCACCTGATGCTGCGGCTGTGCGGCATATCCCGCAGTCTCCCCAGCGATCACCTGATGCTACGGCTGTGCGGCATATCCCGCAGTCTCCCCAGCGATCACCTGATGCTGCGGCTGTGCGGCATATCCCGCAGTCTCCCCAGCGATCACCTGGTGCTGCGGCTGTGCGGCATATCCTGCAGTCTCCCCAGTGATCACCTGATGCTGCAGCTGTGCGGCATATCCTGCAGTCTCCCCAGTGATCACCTGATGCTGCAGCTGTGTGGCATATCCCGCAGTCTCCCCAGCGATCACCTGATGCTGCGGCTGTGCGGCATATCCCGCAGTCTCCCCAGCGATTACCTGATGCTGCGGCTGTGCGGCATATCTCGCAGTCTCCCCAGCGATCACCTGATGCTGCGGCTGTGCGGCATATCCCGCAGTCTCCCCAGCGATCACCTGATGCTGCGGCTGTGCGGCATATCCCGCAGTCTCCCCAGCGATCACCTGATGCTGCGGCTGTGCGGCATATCCCGCAGTCTCCCCAGTGATCACCTGATGCTGCGGCTGTGCGGCATATCCCGCAGTCTCCCCAGTGATCACCTGATGCTGCAGCTGTGCGGCATATCCCGCAGTCTCCCCAGTGATCACCTGATGCTGCAGCTGTGCGGCATATCCCGCAGTCTCCCCAGTGATCACCTGATGCTGCAGCTGTGCGGCATATCCCGCAGTCTCCCCAGTGATCACCTGATGCTGCAGGATATCCTGCAGTCTTGCCTAATGCCATTCCTCAGCTCACTGCAGCTGTCCTCGTTACTGCTTTTGTTATAGGTCTCAGTCATGCGGCAAACAAATGCACTTTCCCTCCACAGACAAACATGGGTGCAGCCATGTTTGCCAGTATCACATGGACTTTCCCAGCTAATCCACCGCAGATTCCCACCTGGTAATTGGTCAGCCAATCCTCCTGCTACCTGCAGGTATAATAATACTCCTGCACTCTGTCAGTGCTTCAATTGTCAAACCTCCAGTTGGATGTTCCTGTCCCCCAGTATTACCAGCTCCAGCACAGCCTGACTTCTAGTAGTGCTACTACATGCACTCCTGCTGCTCCCGGGCGGCCTCCACTCCTGCTGCTCCCGGGCGGCCTCCACTCCTGCTGCTCCCGGGCGGCCTCCACTCCTGCTGCTCCCGGGCGGCCTCCACTCCTGCTTCTCCCGGGCGGCCTCCATTCCTGCTGCTCCCGGGCAGCTTGCACTCCTGCTGCTCCCGGGCAGCTTGCACTCCTGCTGCTCCCGGGCAGCTTGCACTCCTCCTGCTGCTCCCGGGCAGCTTGCACTCCTGCTGCTCCCGGGCAGCTTGCACTCCTGCTGCTCCCGGGCAGCTTGCACTCCTGCTGCTCCCGGGCAGCTTGCTCTCCTGCTGCTACCGGGCAGCTTGCTCTCCTGCTGCTACCGGGCAGCTTGCTCTCCTGCTGCTCCCGGGCAGCTTGCACTCACTATCGGTTCCCCATTGTTGTCTGCAACCTCTACACTTCATCTACTGCTGCTGCTCATCTACCCGGTACCATTAAGCTTCTACCAGACACCTCGCAGAAAGACATCATCTATACAGCCACCATTGGTGATCCATCATCGACCAACTGTTATCATCGGTGTTCTCTCCTGTGCCTGTGTTATGGTAATCTGGTGAGCTTCTACTTCTTACCTGCAGTCATTGTTGTCTCCGATATCCAATCGATGGTTCACATCGTATCATGCTAATGAACATTTCCTCTTCAAGTATTGTTGTCTCCAATATTCTATCGATGGTTCACATCGCATCATGGCAATGATCATTCATTTGTCCGTATCACCGTTCTAACATCGATACCACTGTCCTTCAAACATCCATTCTACTCATACATGTCAGTACTGCTACTACTATGTCTGAGCTGCTACCATCGATGTTCTATCATCTATGCATCATCTCCACCACTGTTTATGGAGTCATATTGTGTTTGTGACTGTAATGTGTGGAGAGATATACAGTATATATTCATTGAAAGTAATTCACGCCTTTGGGGCCCTCTTTCATGTGTTAGTGCAGCAGTTCTCAAACTGTGGATCCTGACCCCAAAGTGGGTCGCGACCTTCTCAGCAAGGGGCCATGACTACATGTTGCTGACCATCAGGCTGATGAATTTTCTAATCTCAGTCAGTGATTCAAGGAGTCCCATCAGTCTGTGCCTCCACAATGCTGCCATGTATGTGCTGCCTGCTGACTACACGTGTGATGTGATGGGTTATGGTATATCAGACTCCTCCCATCACTCTGTGCCTCCACAATGCTGCCATGTATGTGCTGTCTGCTGACTACACATGTGATGTGATGGGTTATGGTATATTAGACTCCTCCCATCACTCTGTGCTCCCACAGTGCTGCCATGTATGTGCTGTCTGCTGACTACACGTGTGATGTGATGGGTTATAGTATATCAGACTCCTCTCATCAATCTGTGCCTCCACAATGCTGCCATGTATGTGCTGTCTGCTGACTACACGTGTGATGTAATGGTTTATGGAATATCAGACTCCTCCCATCACTCTGTTCCCCCACAATGCTGCCATGTATGTGCTGTCTACTGACTACACGTGTGATGTGATGGGTTATGGTATATTAGACTCCTCCCATCACTCTGTGCCTCCACAATGCTGCCATGTACGTGCCGTCTGCTGACTACACGTGTGATGTGATGGGTTATGGTATATCAGACTCCTCCCATCACTCTGTGCCCCCACAATGCTGCCATGTATGTGCTACCTGCTGACTACACATGTGATGTGATGGGTTATGGTATATCAGACTCCTCCCATCACTCTGTGCATCCACAATGCTGCCATGTATGTGCTGTCTGCTGACTACACCTGTGATGTGATGGGTTATGGTATATCAGACTCCTCCCATCACTCTGTGCCCCCACAATGCTGCCATGTATGTGCTACCTGCTGACTACACATGTGATGTGATGGGTTATGGTATATCAGACTCCTCCCATCACTCTGTGCCTCCACAATGCTGCCATGTATGTGCTGCCTGCTGACTACACATGTGATGTGATGGGTTATGGTATATCAGACTCCTCCCATCACTCTGTGCCCCCACAATGCTGCCATGTATGTGCTACCTGCTGACTACACATGTGATGTGATGGGTTATGGTATATCAGACTCCTCCCATCACTGTGTGCCCCCACAATGCTGCCATGTATGTGATGTCTGCTGACTACACATGTGATGTGATGGGTTATGGTATATCAGACTCCTCCCATCACTCTGCCTCCACAATGCTGCCATGTATGTGATGTCTGCTGACTACACATGTGATGTGATGGGTTATGGTATATTAGACTCCTCCCATCACTCTGTGCCCCCACAATGCTGCCATGTATGTGCTGTCTGCTGACTACACGTGATGTGATGGGTTATGGTATATCAGACTCCTCCCATCACTCTGTGCCTCCACAATGCTGCCATGTATGTGCTGTCTGCTGACTACACGTGTGATGTGATGGGTTATGGTATATCAGACTCCTCCCATCACTCTGTGCCTCCACAATCCTGCCATGTATATGCTGCCTGCTGACTACACGTGTGATGTGATGGGTTATGGTATATCAGACTCCTCCCATCACTCTGTGCCCCCACAATGCTGCCATGTATGTGCTACCTGCTGACTACACATGTGATGTGATGGGTTATGGTATATCAGACTCCTCCCATCACTGTGTGCCCCCACAATGCTGCCATGTATGTGATGTCTGCTGACTACACATGTGATGTGATGGGTTATGGTATATCAGACTCCTCCCATCACTCTGCCTCCACAATGCTGCCATGTATGTGATGTCTGCTGACTACACATGTGATGTGATGGGTTATGGTATATTAGACTCCTCCCATCACTCTGTGCCCCCACAATGCTGCCATGTATGTGCTGTCTGCTGACTACACGTGATGTGATGGGTTATGGTATATCAGACTCCTCCCATCACTCTGTGCCTCCACAATCCTGCCATGTATATGCTGCCTGCTGACTACACGTGTGATGTGATGGGTTATGGTATATCAGACTCCTCCCATCACTCTGTGCCTCCACAATCCTGCCATGTATGTGCTGTCTGCTGACTACACGTGTGATGTGATGGCCTTCTGTAGTGATTTGCTGGGGTCCTTTGCGGCTTTAGAAGTGCAATTTGGTTGAGATGTTGTGCATGGAACACAGAGCTCTCCTGACCAGGATGGGAGCTTTGCGACGTCCCCTTTGGATGATGAAAAAAACAGGATTGGGGTTCTTGCTGGTAAATCCCTTTCTCTGATTCCATAGGGGACGCTGGCCGCCCATCCTGCGCTGTTTAGTTTACATTTTTCTGCTGTAGTTTAAGTTTCATGGCAGCTGTTGCAGCATCTTTGCCTTACTGTATGTTCTGTGTGTTTTGTTTGGTCTGGATTCTATCCTCCTCTACAGTTGGCTTTAACGTCTCTGCTCGTAGAGTTTCGTAACTGGTGGAGGGAAGGGGTATAGAGGGGGAGGAGCCTGCCACACACTACAAATTATATAAAGTGCCGGCTCCCCTAATTACTAGTGTATACTCGATGTGAACCTGCCTTTCAGCAGCCCCTATGGAATAAGAGAAAGGGCTTTAACTGTAAGTACCAAAATTCTGTTTTTGTATGACCGAGAATCCTTTTCTCTGTCCATCAGAGCTCAAATGTACCGGAGAAGATCAGGCGTAAAATGGAGAAGGGACTATTTCAGATGCAGAAGCGATTGATGAAGCTACAAGAGGGGATGGCAATGGTGGAGGACACTGAGTCATCACCTGACAGAAGCAGGGATGAGGTGAGTCAGAGGACGACCATGCCGCCACCTGCTGGCTGTATGTGAGAGAAGAGGCTTCCTAGGGGACCACGGTGCTGACTAGATTGTTCATCCATTACACTGAAATGCTAATGCCAGGTGGTGCTCTAGAGCTGATATTCCTCTTTCCTCAGGGAGAAGGGCCAAGCAAGAAGAGGGTGGAACTAAAGTCTCAGGGTGACGGATTGGAGATGGGGTTAGAGGAAGAGGAGGAACAGA
Organism: Crinia signifera; assembly: GCF_055691185.1. Lineage (NCBI taxonomy): Eukaryota > Metazoa > Chordata > Amphibia > Anura > Myobatrachidae > Crinia > Crinia signifera. Next base: position 10,134,891 of record NC_139217.1, on the reverse strand, counting down.
CTCCACCCACAAGGAAAATGAAGAAGAAATCTGCCCCTGAAGAATCTCCGGTAACAGAACGCAATAAAATTAAGAACCGTGAAGTGGGGACAGCAGAGGGACGAGGACTGCGTAGCGATGGGTCACAACTAAGGACAGTCCCTGATGATGTGCACGTCATTTAATGAGTGCCTTAGATCTTGGAGGCTCCTGGATTAGAAGCTTAAATAGATGCATGCAATTGTGCAATACGTAATAATCTTTTTCTATGACATATCCCAGAATCTCTTTCTCTGTACAATAGGCCTCAGAGGTGACATCGGATCAGGGTTTGGAGAAGAAGGACCAGATGGAGAGAAAAGAGGAGCGGAGATTACCGGAGATGGTAACGGACCAGGACAGTGCAACCTCTTCTGATGGAGGCGCTAATGAGGTGAGTCAGACCCTGACCAGGGCGCCACCTGCTGGCTGAATGTGTGAGAAGAAGGCCATTAGGGGTCCATAGTGCAATGAATGCTAATCTTTCCTATCTGATGGACACGGCCAATCAGTGGGGGGTGGGGAGGGGGACACCATAGAGGTGTCTCTGATCTACAAGCGCTGGAGAAATCATTCGGTGGTCGCGGACCATTGAATGACGTCTCCCTGGCAACGAATGGATGGTGATGCACTGCGACTGTGGCGTTTGGTCCACGTTTGCAGCTGTGCATGTGGACCAGAAGAAGATCCATAGTAAACAGATCTGAGCTACCAGCTGAAGTGAGTCGACAAAAATTCTTCCCTCACTGTCAGGCACAGTAGTGTCCCCCCCCCCCCCCCGCGCACCCCCACCCACTCCCATCCGCCTCAGGACACCCTTAGGTAGTGGGCAGATGAAAGAACTATGTAAATTATGTTGGTTTGTTCCCTTTTCCATAACTTTTATATGTGCTGATATTAGTGTGATATTCAATTCTTCCCCATCAAATGTTTGCTGATAAGTTTCACGCTTCTAATAGTTTTCTAAACTTGGTCATTTTCTCATCATTTATTCACCTGGGTGTTGGGTGGTGATTTAAGTGTGATTTAAAAAAATATATTTTTTAAAACTTTCAGCAGCTCCAGACCAGCCTTAGCTAAGTACTGTCTGTATCCCCTCACCACCCATTAATTTGCTGTGCAGATTCACGCACCACCGCCTTGCACAATGCGCCCCCCCCCATCATCCTGTCGATGGCTACCACCCTCTCCCTTTCCTATTTGATGAATTCCCCCAGCCCCTGGTGTGCTCCCCTCCACTGCCCCCCTGTATGCCCAGCCCCTCCTGTGTCCGCTCAGGTGGGCGAATCGGCAATCACCGGGGGTGTGCCCAGCTCCATGGGGGGACCAGATCCCGGCACCCCTGGGCTGGGCACATGGCCACCCACGGCCGCTCTTTTGAAGCCCTGCCCCCCTCCCCGGCTTACATGGCAGATGTGGTCGGGGCCTCTCCCAGGCCACGTCCAGGCCTGAGCACAGTACTCTCAGGTTGGCCCTGCGGCAGCCCTCCCCCTCCTGGTTTTCGTGCCTCCACAGACCCCAGCGGGGCCGGAGGCTTGGTGGGTCACCCCTGTTGCCCCCATTGTGGGACCGCCGCATCCCCTTCAGCGTCCCCAGGTGTCAGCGTTAGGACTGGCACCAACACCTCTGCCTAACGTTGCCCTGTGGGTTTGGATCCAGGCTGGTTGGGGAGTTGCCCCCCCCCCCCCCCCCCCGCCGATTTTAGCGCCACGGACAGGGTCTGGGGGCCTGCATCTGCAAGACATGGGTTCAAGGGTCATTGCCAGGCCTGGTTGGGTAGGACCTGGCGCCTACTGCAGCCCCGGCAGGGGTGTTGCAACTGATATCTGCCTCAGGTCCGGGCTACGGCCAAGGCAATTGGGACCACCCCAGCATTTATTCCTCCCAGCAGCAGACGTTCCCCGTCTCCATGACCTCATGGTTGGCCCCGTTGCTTGCTACCTGTTTTCCCTTGTCCCACGGGCCCCAGACCACTTGGTCCTTAATGCCCACATAGTGTGCCGCAGTCGCCGGCATTTTTGGGTTACCCCTTTGGTGGCCATGTGGCGCCTTGGCAGCAGCACAATTGTTGACAGCAGCCTTTCGGGCTGGTGGGACCTCCCCGTGGGTGCCGCCATATATCATGTCGGCCGGCGGTGGTGCCACTCCTGCTCCAGTCGATTGCGGTGCAGCCTCGGGGGATGTGGGTAGAGGGCCATGAATGTAACATCTTCTTTTGTTTCCCACAGCTGACTGCAATGGATATGAATGTGGCAGTTACACCTGTCGTTCCGGATGCTGAACCTGCTCCCTTGCCAGTACCTCCCGTGGTGCTGGGGCCAACCGGGGATGACGTCTGGTCGGATGGTCCTTCTGCTCTGGTTCCAATGTCTGGTCCTCCCATTGTCGTTCCCTCCCCTGGTGTGTCGGGGGCCGCTGGAGCGGCCGAAGCTGGGGCTTCCGTCAAGCCTACAGATAAGGGTCCCGCGTCAGGAACCGGTGAGCTTAATACTGCACATGTCTCCACTTCAGTGTCGTCCTCTACAGACAGCTCCGCTAGCAGCGACGAGAAAGCTAGGTGCGCGGAGGTCCCAAAGAAAGTGGGGAAGGCGAACGCGCCTAATCAGGCGGCAGCTCCCAAGGAACCCTCTTTGCATGGGGAGATGTGCATTGCTCAAACACCGCAGTGACTAGGGGTCTGCGTAAAAGGGTCAGGGATAAGATTAAGGCAGGTAAATTTGTGGACGTGTTCACAATTACCGAGGATTTAAAGTCCGGGCTTGACACGATTAAGAAGCCTGGGGTAATTGGCGAACATGCATATCGCAGCTTCCACCATTGGCTCAAGAGGTTTATGTTTTTTTCCTCCTGTTATCTGGATGAGAAGCCAGAGGAACACCCCAATGTAGTAAGGTACATCTTCATGATAAATGTAGATGTTTTTGAAGTACAGGGGATTCGTCTGTAGGGATTACGACTATTCGTTTCGTCATAATCAGGAGGGTAATACTCTCGGTTTCAAGGATGAGGAAATTTGACTGGAGGTCACCAGCCAGACCCCCACTGCCGAGTCACTAGTTAAGAATCCCTTTCCTGGAAAGAAGGGGGCTGCATATAGTGACTCTAAGTGCACAAGAGGTGCGAGTTGTCGGTTCCGACACACCTGTCGAGTGTGCGGAGCTGGTCACCCTGCCAAAGAGTGCAAGTCTGCCCCTTCTGGTGCCCCCGTAGGCCCACTCCCCCATTAGTGTTCCCGCTATCATGGTTGTCCCGGTACCCAAATAGGCAGGATGCGGAATTCCTTCTCAAGGGTTTTAGTTTGGGGTTTCATTTGCCCTTGGAGAGGAGGTTACGGTGGTTTTATGCAGGAATATGCGTTTGGATGCGGAGTATCCCCATTTGGTGACACAAAAGGTGGACACTGAGATAGCTTTGGGCCGCATGTGCGGACCTTTTGACTCCCATCCTTTGCCCAACTTGTGCATTTCCCCACTAGGGGTGGTGCACAAGAAGATCGCGGGCAAGTTTTGGCTGATCCAGCACCTGTCTTATCCACACGGGTGATCTGAGAATGACGCCATTCCTGCTGAATTCTGCCGTGTCCGTTACCAGCTTTTCGATGCGACCCACAACATAATCCGGGGTTTTGGTTCAGGTGCCCTTTTGACCAAACTGGATGTGGAATCTGCTTTCCGCCTCTTGCCCCTCCACCCCACTTCATTTCCGTTCATGGGCTTCCGGTTAGAAGGGTATTTTTATATTGACCATTGCTTGCCCATGGGTTGTTCCATCTCTTGTGCCTATTTTGAGAAATTGTGTACGTTTTTACACTGGTGTATTCAGGAGGGCACCGGCCATGATGGCGTTTCCCGCTATCTGGATGATTTTCTCTTTGTAGGCACACGGGATGGTTCTGCTTGCCAGGAGTTGCTTAGTTTTGCGGGTTGCTCTTTAAGAAATTGGGGGTCCCTGTGGTGGAAGATAGTGGCCCATCCACTTGCTTGTCTTACCTCAGAATAGAAGTGGACACGGTGGCCGGTTGTTGCCGGCTACCTGCGGACAAAGTTGCCCGTCTTCAGGGACAGTTGGAGGAATGTCTGGGATCAGTCAGGGATAGGCTCCACCAAGCGCAGTCCCTGTTAGGGTCCCTAAACTTTTCCTGCCCAGTCATCCCGATGGGGCAGGTTTTTTGCCCGAAGCTTGAGAGGGTCACCATTCACTTGTCTGGGGAGATGCAGGGTGACCTCTGGGTGTGGTCCTCCTTTTTGGAGGACTTCAACTGGGAGTTGTGGCCGCCACGGCTCGTTTCTAGTACCCGTTTGCAATTACACACAGATTTTTTCCAGGGGCGAGTGGTGCGTTGGGTCTCCTGGGGTTTTACAAGGAATATTCTTCTCTTGTAGCGGTTTCCCATTATAGTTGCCGTAGAGTTGTGGGGGCATCAGTTACCGGGCAGGACTATTTTTTTTTCTCCTTCATCCACTAAGTGTCACTGGAGTAACAGTGGTGAATAGAAGGGCGACTGCAGGGAGCATGGGCACTTTTAAGAATTTTCAGAGACAGTATGGCCAGCTCCTCCCCTTCTACTTCCCCCCAGACAGTCTTATTTTGTGCCCTGCGGGAGCTAGGCGCACTTCTGTCTTGCTCCAGGGCAAGTTCAGGAGAAATCTATATTTTTTAATTTTTTACTCTGCAATCAACAAGAGGGAGGGTCAGACAGCCTCTGCCCCTGTCTGACCCCGCCGTTGGGGCGGCCGGGTGGACCAGTTCGCAGATGCATGCGGCTTGTGCTCTGGTCTCCGGCTGGGGAAACCACTGTCTCCGGAGTGGACAGAGACACCGCTGCGTGCGGCGCGTGTCCTGATCCCCCACCAGCCGCACCGGCCAGCATGGCAGGGGTGAGTAGAGCCCGGTACCTCTACTAGAGAGGTGTCCGGGTTATTCTTAAAAGTGGCGGTCCTTGGCGCTTTAAAATGCGAGCCATTGTAAAAGGAGATCGCCGGGGAGGGGAGTTAGACGTCACTCCCAGCTTCCCCCGCGCTCCCCAGCACACGAGGCCGCCATTTTGGAAATCGGCGCTTCACAAGCTCGCTGATCTCGGAAGCATATACTGTGTCTTGCATATAATATGTCAAGCATATACTATGCTGTGTCTTATACCCATCATCCACCCCAGGATCCGTGAGTTGGACAGTGGGGTATAGAGGTGCGGGTCAGCTGCGGCTGTATGCAAATTAAGTCAGAGCGCTCACATAGCGCTTTATCTGACTGGGCAGCTCCTCTGTCACACTCTGTCCCAGCAGTCTATTACCCTTTTCTTTTTCTGCTGTGTCTGTGTATGTCGAACATGGTTAAGAAAGTTGGGTACTTGTGGAGTATCACGGCTCCCACGACCTGCATTGTATGCAGATCGTATGCTAAAAATCGCATCGCATGCGATGCGTTGCGATCACACCCGATTTTACACTGAAATGGATCAGAATGCATTGAAATGTGTAGTAAACTTGTGAAATGCCCCCAAATGCCATTTTTCATAGTGCACCACCCCCACTATCAACGTCAACCCGAAGCGTAGCGAGCCCGCGAGGGGCGGCGGTACGCGTCCTACGACCTTTTCATACCCCCACTATCCACGTCGGCGTGGAGTTGAGAATAGAATAGTGTGGCGAGCGGACGCGGATACCTTCACAGCTATATGCATCCCCTCGCGGGCTTCACAGGTATCCGCGTCCCCTTGCGGGGCTCGCTGCGTTCGCCACGCTTCGGGCTCGGTAGCTCGCTGCGCTCGCCACACTATTTTATTCTCAACTCCACGCCGACGTGGATAGTGGGGGTATGAAAAGGTCGAAGGACGCGTTCCGCCGCCCATCGCGGGCTCGCTGTGCTCACCACGCTTCGGGTTGACGTTGATAGTGGGGGTGGTGCACTATGAAAAATGGCATTTGGGGGCATTTCACTAGTTTAATACACATTTCAATGCATTCTGATGCATTTGAGTGCAAAATCGGGTGCCATCGCATCGCATGCCATCGTATGGCATGCGATGCGATCGCAGACGATTTTTGAGCAAAAATGCTCAAAAATCGGTAAAAATCGTATCGCATCGTATGCCACTACATATGGCATACGATGGGAGCCGTGATACTCCACAAGTACTGAAAGTGGTATGTAAGAAGTGCACAACTGAGTTTGTGCCTTCCGCAGAAGGAGACCTATGCTGTGATAAATGCACAGCAGACATGGTGGCTACACCGCGGCAGGCTGCTCCAGTGACCCCTATCTGGGCTGCACAGCTCACAGAGGTCATGTCTAAGCTGGCCACAGAGCTGGCAGCCTCTCAGGACAGGGTGGAATCTAGATCACAGCAGGCTAATTTAGCCATGGCTGTGCAGGGTCTCACCAAGGCTCTAGTGCCGGATCCAGCAGCTGCTTGCGAGCTCCAGGCCTCCCCCATTATTGCAGAGCAAAAGAGCATTTCCTCATATACTGGAGGATAATGACTCTGATGACGACATGCCATCCCTAGAGGGTGATTACTATGACCCTGACCCTGAGCCAGACCTTGTTCAGGTAGAGCCATAACCGGTAACACAGGGCCTGGAAGACCCTATTATTATGGTTCTCCAGGCTCTTAAGGTAGAGGATGGTGACACTGCTCCCTCTCTGCCTTCTATGTTTGGGAAGCGCCAAAAACAGGCAGTCTGTTTTCCCTTATCTGAAGATTTAGATTAAGAACACTTACAAATTGCTTGGCGCCACCCTGATAAAAAAATTCCAGATTTCCAGGTATTTTTTGTCTCCATATCCTTTTTCAACAGAGGGGAGAAAAATGTGTGAGACTCCTCCCACAGTAGATTCTTCAGTGTCGCGTCTTTCTAAAAAGACGGCACTGCCGGTCCCGTGTGCTTCCTCTCTCAGGGACCCCTCGGACAGGAAGTTGGAAACCACACTGAAGTCTATATACTGTATGTGGCCGCAGGGGTTAATTACGCGCCCTGCACAGGTAGGGTGCTGGGTCAACAAAGCCATCGGGGTGTGGTCCACACAGATTGCCTCTGATCTCCGCACCGATCTGTGACCGGACTCCTGCCCTTAAGCTCTGGCTACGCCCTTCGGGTCCACAGATAACGTTTCTCACGGGACCTGGCCAATAGGGGATTCCCTGTTACCATCAGCAACCGCCTGTTGCTGACTCCGCCCACTATGCAGTAGGCGCGGTTATCGCTGCCACCACCAGACTCCTCCTACGTGGCGTCTGGAACCACGGATACTGACTCCGGCCCAACCGCTGGCGCCGGAGTACTACCTGCTGTTGGGTGTGCGCCAACACGCTGTTGACACACCCCCGACTGGCGTCGCTTGGTTCCCCACTGGTCACAGACCAGGCCTCTGCTTGGGTAGCTGGCAGAGCGGAACTCGGAGACGCTGGATGCTATGCCCAGAACAGCCGGAGAACGGAACTAGTGCAATCAATTCTGTTGGTCGCAAGATGAAGTAGACGTATTTGGCAAAAGATGGTTTATTGCCAATGGATCTGAAAAGATCCCTTCTCCTTTCAGAGGTATACAGCATACAGAGGTTTACAGCATTCAGATACAGGCAGAAGTACCCAAAATCCCAGGGCAGCAGCCCTCCCTTTATGCTACTCCAACATACAGTACCACAGGGGGTACGCCCACCCTGTGGTCTTTAACCAATCACCTTAAGTGCATGAGACGTGCATGCACTAGGCACATGCACATTCAGTATTGACTCCTATGGACAGAGGGGAGTGGTTACTCCTCTGAGCCACAGCCCATCTGGGGGGCCAGGTACCACCCAGGTGCCGGTCTGTCTAGTTAGGGGAAGGTTTCCCTCCAAAACGTACTTCCAGGATTTGGTCAGGGGAACAGCTGAACAGCTCTGGCCCAGATGTGAGCTCCAGAGATGGGCAGCCCTGATCCCCTGCCAGGGTCTCCTGCCCGCCGACGGAGAGCCCCAGGGAGCTCCAAGGAACCACTCAGCTTGTTTGAAAGCTGAGGTTCCCTGCTACCATCCCAGCAGCTCCAAGCCTGAAGGCTGCCTGGGAAAGTATTCCATTTTGGGGTTAAAGTTTGGAGGGGGGTCCAGCAGCTTACACAGAACCCTGGATCCCCTGGGGACAAACACAGACAGTAAGTGCATTTTTACCTTACAATACATTTTAGATACATTGTACATTTTATACATTGTTTGAAGCCTGTGCCCCTGCACAGACTTCATACCCCTGCAGCACTGCAGCATGGGACCTGTAGTCCCAGCTCAATGCCTGCACATATAATGTACAATATGGCTTGTTTTTTACACTGTGCTCAGCGCTCAGTGCTGGGCTCCCTTATCCCTGCAGCTCAGGAGAGCCCTCCTGACTGCAGGACTTCTTTTGGTGTGCTGGGAGTGGGTAAAGGTTCCCCCCCCCCCCCCCCCCCCAGCGCCTGGGGCTTTTGCGGTACAGCCGCTTCTCCTTTTGCGGTACAGCCGCTAACTTTGATGCTGGACGCCGCAGCCTCTGAATGGGCTTTGTCGCTCCCATGCCCCTGCTTGCGGTCTCTCCTCTCTCCTGACTCCCGGGGCTGTGCAGCGTAGTCACCGCTCACTGCCCTCCAGCGTGCCAGGGGTTAATGGCGGTGCTTCGTTACAGCCGCCGGAGCTGACCCGGCGGCTGCAGCGTGGGTGAGTCGCACCCCCTGGCGGGCGCCGTGCACCAGGAGCCGGGGGATCCAGACTCCTAGCGCCGGCCAACTCTGCAAGGGGTGCACAAGGGGTGCCTGCGGCCATCATCGGGGGACTGGGGCCGCGGTGCCCAACATAATACAACAGAAACAGTGAGTCTTTTAACTTTTTGGCGCCAAGCGCCCTATGTCCATCTGGCAGCCGGGGCTGAAGGGGTTAACCTGTAGTCTCGCGGCCGCCATTGTCCTTTGTTCTTCTGTGTGCCGGGACCTCCGACCACACAATCCTAACGAGGAAACACTCGTCAGGCTGGCAGATCACATCCGAGAGTCTTCTGCTCATTTAGTGGAGGCATTCTCGGACATCTGCATCATGGTGGCAAAATGGTCTGCCCTGTCCATTTTTACCCGCAGGGCTCTATGGTTAAGGCAATGGCAGGCAGATGCGGAGTCAAAGAGAGCAGTGGAAGCTCTGCCTTTTTAACGGGGAAGTTCTGTTCGGGCCCGAACTAGATAAATGGATTTCCTAGGCAACAGGAGGTAAATCACATTTTTTACTTCCTACCTCTGCCCCAAGGAGGACCTTTCAGGGACCCTCTTTTCGGTCCTTTTGCCCAGGGTCTAGATTTCGAGGACGTGCCAGAGGCAGTTTCTCACAGCGTGGAACGAGAGGATGTGGACGAGGTGCCTCCACCTCCCAGTCAGAGCCAAAGACTACCTCTACGACCACTGCATGATAGCTTCCGGCTACAAGATCATCTTCCAGAGTACACCTCCTCAAAGGTTCTTCAAAACCGGTTTGACAGTTTCTCCAGAGAAAGGCATTCCATTGATGAAGGCTATAGAGAAGCTGGAAAATTCAGGAGTGGTGATTCAGGTACCTTGGGACCTTCAAAATCAGGGATTTTACTCCAGCCTGTTCCTGGTGCCAAAGCCGAACGGTTCTGCACGTCCGATTTTGAACCTGAAGGACTTGAACCCTTACTTGAAACCGATAAAGTTCAAGATGGAGTCTCTACAATCGGTGATTGTCGGTTTGTAGAGGAAGGAGTTCTTGATGTCTCTCGACATCAAGGATGCCTACCTACATATCCCAATTTGGCCTCCGCACCAGGCATTCCTGCGCTTTGCGATTCGGGACCAACATTGGCAGTTCCAGGCACTTCCGTTAGGCCTCTCATCTGCACCCAGAATTTTCACCAAGGTCATGGCTGTCATGATGGAAATTTTGAGGTCGCAGGGGGTCATGATAATACCGTACCTGGAAGACTTTCTTCTGAAGCTTGTTCACAGCAGGAGTTGTTGGATAGTTTCCACCTCTGATACAACATGGGTGGATCCTCAACTACACAAAGTCTCAACTTCAACCCACCCAATGGTTGCTATTCCTGGGGACGGTACACCTTTGCACCAGACTGCTCGGAAAAATGGTGGCATCTTTTGAGGCAGTACAGTACGGTACGGGCGCTTTCGCTCTCGGCCTCTTCAGCTTTGCCTTCTGAGTCAGTGGACAGGATCCCATCTGTGTCTCCACCACCGGGTGATTCTGTCACCCAGGGCTCGCCTCTCCCTCTTGTGGTGGCTCAACTCAGTGAATCTGCAAGGGGGAAAGAGTTGCGGGATTTGGAACTGGACAATCCTCACCACAAATGCGAGTCTGTGGGGATGGGGAGCTGTCACGGATCAACGGTTCCAGGGGATCTGGTCCCCTCAGGAAGCTCTTCTGCCCATCAACATCTTGGAGCTCAGAGCTGTGTACTATGCCTTACTACAGGATCAACATCTTCTGCAACATCAGCCCATTTGTGGCCAGTCCGACACCGCCACGGCAGTGGCATATATAAACAAGCAGGGCGGCACTCGCAGCCATGAGAGAGGTCAGTCGGATTCTCCTCTGGGCCCAGGACAACGTTAAGGCTATTTCCGCAGTCTTCCTCCCAGGGGTCGAAAACTGGGAGGCAGACTTCCTGAGCCGATACGACATGCACCCCGGAGAGTGGTGTCTGCATCCTCAGGTGTTCAAGCAACTGGTGAGGAGGTGGGGTCTCCCTAAAGTCGACCTCATGGCGTCTCGACACAATCACCAGCTGCCACTATACGGTGCTCGGACTCGAGATCCAGGGGTATTAGGAGTAGATTCCCTGACAATGCCTTGGCCCTACCGGTTTGTGTATCTGTTCCCTCCATTCCCTCTGCTTCCGCGACTACTACAGCGCATTCGGAGGGAGCTGGCCATGGTTCTTCTGATAGCTCCGGATTGGCCGCGCAGGTCTTGGTACACAAACCTCATGTCCATGCTCGTAGACGGGCCATTGCCTCTGCAGGAGTACCTGCTCAGTCAAGGCCCTTTCTACCATCAAGGCCTGGAGCGTCTTCATTTGACGGCGTGGCTACTGAGAAGTCCATCCTGAGGAAGGCAGGGATTCCTTCTACAGTTATCCCTACGATGTTGAGGGCCAGGAAAGAGGTGACATCTCTCCACTATTACCGTATCTGGAGAGCTTACATCAATTGGTGCGAGGGGAGGGGTGTCTCACCTAGGTTGTTTAAAAAAGCGAAACGCCTTCTTTTTTTACAAGCAGGTCTATCGTCAGGCTTGAGGCTGGTCTCCCTCAAGGTACAAGTATCGGCCTTGTCTGTATATTTCCAGAGCCGCTTGGCCTTACTACCGGAGGTACAGACTTTTTTCTAGGGGGTCCTCCGTATTCAACCCTCTTTTAGGGCTCCTACCGCACCATGGGACTTGGATTTGGTTTTAACCTTTCTCCAATCCTCGTTGTTTGAACCTCTAGAATCGGTGGAATTAAAATATCTTACATGGAAGACTGTGCTCCTTTTGGCCTTGGCCTCCGCAAGGAGGGTCTCTGACCTAAGGGCTCTGTCTAAACCACCTTTCCTGATCTTTCACCCGGACAAAGCGGAACTTCACACCTGCAAGGCTTTTCTGCCTGCAGTGGTTACAGCCTTTCACATAAACCAGCCCATTGTAGTCCCGGCTTTTGAGGGGGATTCGCCGGCTGACGAATTTTTGGATGTGGTGCGGGCCCTCCATATCTATGTCCATTAGGAAGACGGATGCTTTGTTCGTGATCTACGATCCGCTGAAAATAGGTTGGCCTGCAACCAAACAGACGCTATCTCGTTGAATTCGTCTGACCATCAGACAGGCGTGCATCGCGGAGGCTCGTCCTCCTCCTTCTACCATATTGGCGCACTCTACATGCTCGGTAGGTCCCTCTTGGGCGGCTGCCGGAGGGGTTTCCATTCAGCAGCTCTGCCGGGCTGCTACCTGGTCGGGTAGGAAGCCCTTTGTCAAGTTCTACCAATTTGATACCATTGCAGACCCTGCTTCTCAGTTTGGCTGCGTGGTTTTGAGGGGATCTCAGCGCTCTCCCGCCCGTGTTGGGAGCTCTGGGACGTCCCCACTGTTACTCCAGTGACACCTAGTGGATGAAGGAGAAAACAGGATTTTGTACTTACCGTTAAATCCCTTTCTACGATTCCACAGGTGTCACTGGACGCCCGCCTCGTCGCTGAAGTTCTTGTTTAGCTTCATTCAGACCAGTTTGTTTTCTTTGATTTTCTACAGCACCATAGGTCTGTTCTAGTTAGGTTAAGATTTTCTACCATTTGACTTTGCTGAAACTCTCCTCGATGGTATGTGTGGTCTAGTTTGTGTTTCTGAAATTTTTCATGTTCAGTTCTTTTCTTATACTGTTCTGTGTAAGAGAGTGTTTTAGTTTGTACTAACCTCCTCCTGCGAAGTGTTTTCCTATCTTCTAGCTCCCTCCGGGCACAATTCTGTTGACTATCTGAGGGAAGTAGAAGGAGAGGAGATGGCCACACTGGCTCTGAAATTTTTTAAAGTGCCCATGCTCCCTGCAGTCGCCCTTCTATTCCCCACTGTTACTCCAGTGACACCTGTGGAATCGGAGAAAAGGATTTAACGGTAAGTTAATTTTTTTTATGGTGCAACAAAAATGGTTGTTCATGCGATAAACAATCAGCGCGCGTCATTGCAGCAGGCCTTGCGGCTGCTGCAATACGTAGTGCTGAAATGCCTGCAGTAACAGATAGTATTTCTGTAGCACATGTTCCGGCGTGGACAACTGCATAGCTGATGCGCTTTCCCGCTTTGATTTTGGGAGTTTCCGGGAGTTGGTGCCAGCAGCATCTTTTGTCGGCCTTACGTGTCCGAATTCTGTCTGGCAGATTATAGAACAGGGATGACAGATTTATCCCAGGAATCCTTGGCTCCTTCTACTCCCTGGGCCTACTCATCTGTCTGGCAGGATTGGGAGGCGCATCGCCTTTGGTTTGAGGTTCAGGGTAAGTCGCATTGCTTGCTGGTTTTCGTTTGGGATCATTACTGCTGGGGCAGGTCCAAGGCGGCCATGGGTGGAGCCTTGGCAGGTATTGCTTTCCACCGAATGCGGGGGATGCAGGATCCCACTAGGTCATTTATGCTGGGTAAGGCTCTGCATGGATGGGCTAAGGAGCGCACCTCCACGGCCGATTCGCGCAGGTCTATTTATCTGCGAATGCTGCGTGATTTGATAGGGGCACCTGCTGACTTTCTTTTTGAGTCCACGCTTTTTAGTTGGCCGTTTTCCCTAGCTATCTTTAGCGCATTCTGGATTAGCGAGCTGGTGGTGGCCAGCAAGGGGTCGTTAACCATGGGCCTTCTGTACGCAGACATGGTTTTTGCAGAGGGTTCACTCATGTCAGAGATACCTCGGTCTAAGACAGACCAGCTGGGCCATGGCAAGTGGGTCACACTGCGGGCTCATGTGGAGCCGGCAGTGTGCCCTGTGACTATAGCCACTAGCTACGCTCCTTCTAGGCCTCCGGGCAAACCTCACTGATTGTTGCATGGAGACGGGGCTCTGCTTACCAAGTATCAGTTTAATGCAGTGTTTAAACGTTGCTTGCTGCATTTGGGCCTAAGGGAGGAGGAGTACAGGACGCACTCCTTCCGCATTGGGGCAGCCACCTGCACGGTGGCTAGTGGGCTTCCTGACACTTCCATTCAGGCAATCTGGTGTTGGAAGTCCGCTGCTTTTAAGAAGTATATAACATTAGATAAGATGGTACTCTTTACCTAGAAGGGCGCCCATCGCGTGCATTGCATGCACTAAAAAATCGGGTGCGATGCAACCGACGCGATGCCCTCGATTTCCCATAGGGAACAATGTTAAATGCCTCAATTGACCCGATTTTCCTGTTCAATGTCTCAATTGACCTGATTTTTCCATAGGAAACCATGTTAAATGGGCCACAGAGGCCAAATAGGCACCCTGAAGTGTGAAATGGCCCCCACAATTGTTAACGCCACCCCACGATCAACGTGAACCCGAAGCGTGGCGAGCGCAGCGGTACGCATCCTACGACCTTTTCATACCCTCACTATCCACGTCGGCGTGGAGTTAAGAATAGAAAGTGGTATCCGCGTCCCCTCGCGGGCTTCACAGCTGTCCGCGTCCCCTCCCGGGGCTCGCTGCACTCGCCACGCTTCGGGCTCGGTGGCTCGCTGCGCTCGCCACACTTTCTATTCTCAACTCCACGCCGACGTGGATAGTGGGGGTATGAAAAGGTCGTAGGACGCGTACCGCCACCCCTCGCGGGCTCGCTGCGCTCGCCACGCTTTGGGTTCACGTTGATCGTGGGGTGGCGTTAACAATTGTGGGGACCATTTCACACTTCAGGGTGCCTATTTGGCCTCTGTGGGCCATTTAACATTGTTTCCTATGGAAAAATCGGGTCAATTGAGACATTGAACAGGAAAATCGGGTCAATTGGGACATTTAACATTGTTCCCTATGGGAAATCACGCATTTCACCCGATTTTTTTAGTGCATGCGATGCCCGCGATTTTTTACTAACGATGCCCACGATCAAAATCGTGGGCGCCGTTCTAGGTAAAGAGTACCGATAAGATTTAGATGTAGTGCGCCTGTTGCGCTGACCCAAAACCGCTGTTTACCCGCCTGTTTTGGAACAGCTAGTGTTCCGGAATTGGGGGTGTGAAGGACTTTCTTGCATTTTTTTACTGCCATGGATCCTAATTAATTTCAATTTGGCCCACCTCCCCCTTCCGGAACACACGAGAGGTGTTTTACCAAGTTTTCGGCTTCACTTGGGTCCACTGTACTAACTTACCTTGCTTTACTAATACTTGGAAATGTATTCCTTTTTACTGACGTTAGGTCCTTTTTTTCTTTCAGCTTCCCCTTCAATACCTCCAGGAGAGATGTGGGTAGTCGGCAACTCGTTTGTTTTTTGGGCCGAACAGCACCCTTCAGCTAGGAGGGCTTTTGAGTTGTCCAGTGGACGTACAGTTAGGTGGTTCGGAGTCAGGGGCCTTAGGTGGTCCGGTTTGCTGGCCCTCCTGGATAGAGAAGAGACGGCATGGGGACGTCCTGCGGTAGTGGTGATTCATCTAGGGGGGGACGATCTGTGCCATATGCTGAGCAGTAAGGTTATTACGGTGATCAAGGAGGACCTCCTTGAGCTTTTTCAACGTTGGCCTTCGGTCCATTTAGTCTGGTCAGATATTCTTCCCCGCACGGTTTGGCAGGGGTGCTTTGATGTCTCCGGGATCAATAGGGCCAGCAAGAAGGTGAACTATGCTGTGTCTAAGTTAGTTTTGGCTATAGGGGGTTCGGCCATTCGTCACCCTTTGCTGCTGCAGGCCAGCCCACCGTATTACGCTAGCGATGGTGTCAGCTTGACTACTTTGGGTTTAGGGGTGTTTTTGGGGGA
Organism: Crinia signifera; assembly: GCF_055691185.1. Taxonomy (NCBI): domain Eukaryota; kingdom Metazoa; phylum Chordata; class Amphibia; order Anura; family Myobatrachidae; genus Crinia; species Crinia signifera. The sequence continues at coordinate 10,119,445 of NC_139217.1, read as the reverse complement.
TATTTTTTCGTGCATAGCTTAGGTTGGTCTTCATTGGGTGGCATGCGTTGGCTCTTAGATCCTCTCAAGGATGTATCTTAGAGCCTGGCAGTCCGGCGTCACGGTCCAGCAGTCACTTGCGGCATAAGTGGGCATTGGGAGGCACTGCCCCTCGAAAAGATGGCGGGTGTGCCCTGGCTTTGCGGGGGGTGGACAATTTGGGCACTTCTTCACGGGAGTGTCCACACCGGCCAGGTAAGGGGTGATGAGACTTCCCAATGTTAGGTTGTGCCTTTGTCAGATGGGACGTCTCGGCAGTCACTATATTAATATTTAATAGTTGGGGCATTTAAGTCACCGCCAATGTGATGTGACTAGAGCTGGATATTACATGGTACCTTATTGCAGGCCCTTTAAGAGGGGTCATACCATGTAATAAATTTATATATATATATATATATATATATATATATATATAACCTTTAAATCTAATGCTTTGGTGTCGGTGTCTTTATTGCGTCAGTGTGAGTTATTTTAGTTAAGCTAGATTAAAGTGTGTGTGTTAAGGTTGAAACCTAATTAATGTATAGACGCCTTAATGAGTTTTCCTTTTTTTTTGTAAGGGGTTAAGGATAAACTTAAAAAAAATAATTAAATACAATAGAGTATATGCACACATTAAATACGATAGAGTAAAGGCACAGATCCCCCCAATAGAGTATAGGCACACATCCCCCCTATATAGAGTATAGGCACACATTCCCCCCATAGAGTATAGGTGTCACGACCACCATGGCTGCTACCCAGTTCCCCTGTGCTGTGCCTAACCCTAGGTCCTGCATCAGCGTGTCTACTACCCTGGCACTCACCTCTGCTCCTGTTCCTTGTGCTGGTGGGGTGCATATTCCTGCACTGTCACCGCGTGGTGACAGTGGTGCTGTGTGCTCCGGTGCCATGCAGGGCTTAGGTGGCGTGAGACGTGAGTCACCATGTGTGTCTGTGCCTGGTTAGGCCTCTGGCTGGAAACGCCGGCAACTGCGCAGCTGCGCACACTCACCACCGGCTGGTTTCTGTAGCCTCCGCTGGCGACCGCCATCTTTTGGGATCCTGCAACCTGTACTGTACGGCTCCACCTCCTACTGTCAAACGGCTATCCAATTGCCGCATAGACTTGCCGGGCAAGACCGCCAGTCAGTACAATGATGTCCATGCCTATGCATCATTGCTCACTCCTGGCTGTCTGTGGTAGTTACTACAGTTCCTGCGTCTCTGGTGAAGTTCTCTTCTACTCCTGCTGATCGTCTCACTGCTACACCTGTGTACCACAGAACCTGCTGCTGCCAATATGGACTGGACAAGGTTAGCCCCCCAAAGGGGTATTGTCTTTCTCCTCACTCCTGATGGTTATTCTCCACGGTTACTCCTGGTTCTGCAGCCACGATCCTATTCAGCAAGGACATTCAGACTTCATCATTTAACCTTCATCCAATTGTTCTTCTAACCATCCAATCTTCATCCAATTGTTCTTTCAACCATCCAATCTTCATCCAATCATCCAATTGTTCTTTCAACCATCCAATCATCCAATTGTTCTTTCAACCATCCAATCTTCATCCAATTCTTCATCCAATCCTCATTCAATCATTCAACTCTTTATTCAATCATCCAATTCTTCATCCAATCGTCCAACCCTAAAACCAATCATCCAATTCTTCAACCAATCCTCCAATACTTCTTTCAATTACCAAGCATCTCCATCCTCTTCAATAAAGTGTTGTATTATTGACTTTTATCATTCCATAACTTACAGTATATTATTGTGCCATCATTTACAACCTGTATCGCAGTATCTTCATTAAATAAGGTTTTACTTTATCTCATTGCTTCACTCCCTTCTGTCGTTAATGCAACAACCTTATATCAAAGCACCCAGCCTCCGTTACACTCCAGTTGGTGCTTCACGAAACGTGACAATAGGCACACATTCCCCCCTATATAGAGTATATGCACACATTCCCCCCATAGAGTATAGGCACACATTCCCCCCCATAGAGTATAGGCACACATCCCCCCCATATAGAGTATAGGCACACAATCCCCCCCCCCCCCCCCCTGTGACCGGACTCCTGCCCTTACGCTCTGGCTACGCCCTTTGGGTCCTCAGATAGCGGTTCCTGGTCAATAGGGGATTCCCTGTTGTCGTCAGTAACCGCCTGTTACTGACTCCGCCCAATACGCAGTGGGCAGGGTTACTGCTGCCACCACCAGAATCCTCCTACGTGGCATCTGGAACCACGGGTACTGACTCAGGCCCAAACGCTGACACCTGAGTACTACCTGCTAGAGTGTGCGCATCGACCCGCTGCTGACAGCCCCCCCAACTGGTGTCAATTGGTTCCCCACTGGTCACGGACCAGACCTCTGCTTCTGTAGCTGGCAGAGCTGAACTTGGAGGCGCTGGATGCTATACCCAGAACAGCCGGAGAACGGAATTATTGCATTAATTCTGTTGGTCGCAAGATGAAAGTAGTCATCTTGGGCAAAAGATGGTTTATTTGCCAATAGATATTAAGATATCTCTTCTCCTATCATAGGAGGTACAGCATATAGATGTTACAGCATTCAGATGCCGGCAGAAGTACAGAATACCAGGGCTCACAGGCCCTGTTTAACCCCTTCCCGACATTTGACGTACATTTACGTCATGGTCGGGAAGTACTTCCCGACACATGGCATAAATGTACGTCATGCCATTTAACTGCCACCGCGTCTATAGACGCGGTGACAGTTTAAACATGTCTGCTGTCCCTGACAGCAGACATGTCCCTGCATGCCCAGGGGGGGCTGCGATGCCGCCCCCCCCCATCGGCGATCGCTGTGATTGGCTGTTCAGTGTGAACAGCCATTCACAGCGTTTTCTGTGTCACCGGCGAATAACGTTCGCCGGTGACACAGGGATCGGAGGTGATTGGTGCTGTAAAGTATAGCACCAATCACCGCGGGGTGTAAGGGTGACACTGGTGTCACCCCACCTCACCCCGCCCGCCCCCAAAGGCCGTGATTGGCTCGTCGGACCGACGAACCAATCACAGCCATGGAGGGGGGTTTAAACTAACGGTGACTGCACTGCAGACGCCATTCCGGTCTGGAATTGCGTGCAGTGCGGTCACCGTGCCTAGCTGCCGCAGTATACTGACCTGAACCTTGCAAAATACTTACCTGATCACTGCCTGGATCTTGCTACTTCTTGTGACTTCCTGTGCTGTGTTGTGCTGCTGCAGTGTCATCGAGTTATAGATAGAGAGATAGAGAGGGCTAGTGACAGAGAGTGCTATATTTTGTGCTGCTGCAGTGTGATAGAGTTATAGATAGAGAGAGATAGAGAGATAGTGACAGATTGTGCTATATATTTTTTATATAACTGACTGCTGCCCCCCCTTTTGTGCTGATCAGTATAAATTAACTGATCAGCAACTTTTTGGGGGCGCAGGTTTTTTTTTTATATATATATACCTGTCAGTGCTGCTGCTGCAGTGTCATAGAGTGATAGATAGTGAGAGATAGAGAGAGATAGTGACAGAGAGTGATAGAGACTGCTATATTTTGTGTCTGCTGCCCCCCTTTTGTGCACCCCCAGCAACTTTTTGGGGGTGCAGGGGTTATTTTTCATATATATAACTGTCAGTGCTGCTGCTGCAGTGTCATAGAGTGATAGATAGTGAGAGATAGAGAGAGATAGTGACAGAGAGTGATAGAGAGTGCTATATTTTGTGTCTGCTGCCCCCGCCTTTTGTGCTGATCACTATATCTGAGGTGATCAGCAACTTTTTGGGGGTGCAGAGGTTTTTTTTTTTATATATATACCTGTCAGTTGCTGCCAGTTGCACTGTCAGTTGCACCAAAGGTTGTGCACCTGCTGCCCCTCACTGGTAATCAGTGTCGCATCAGTGATCACCTTTTTTTTTTTTTTGAGGGTGCTGTGGGGTCTTTTTTTAATTTTTTTTTTACACACACTGTGATTTTGTGGGTGTCCTGTGGCCACTGTGCGCTGATCAGTGACGTACATCACTGATCAGCTTTTTCGGCACAGGGTTGATCTATTTTTTTTTTTTTTTGCTGAAATTCCTGTTGCCTTTGAGCGCTGTTCAGTGACGGACGTTACTGACCAACATCTGTGCTCAATTTTTGGCGCAGGACCTTTTTTTTTTTTTTAACCCCTTCAATTTTTTTTTTTTTTATTGGAATCAAATTCCTGTATAAAGTATTTTTTTTTCTGCACTACATACACACTACACACTACATACCCCCCTGGTTGAAATAAAGTTTGTACCCCCCCTACACTATACACGTGTTGAAACATTTCACTACCAGAAACACAAAAATAAAAATGGCATCCCAAATGTCATCCCAAATGTCATCCCAGTCATCCAGAAGAATGTATTCAGCGGAGGAGGCATATGCCATGCTTGCCTCTGACTCTGACACAGCCAGTGAGGCAAGCGGGGAATTTGAAGGATTCATCTTAAGCTCCTCTTCCTCCTCTAGTGATGAGGGACCCCCTCAAAGACGCCCCCGTAGAGCAGCTGAGACCCCCCCCCAATAATTGATCTCGTATGGACCCCACCACCAGACAATTTTGAGCCCCAGGTTCCTGAGTTTTTGGCCATCCCAGGAATCCAATTTGATTCCACAGGTCTCAGAGAAATTGACTTTTTCAAATTATTTTTCTCTGATGATTTTATAAATTTAATGGTGGACCAAACTAATTTATATGCCCAGCAGTTTATTGCTCAAAACCCCACGTCATCATTTGCTAGGTGGACCCCTGTAGATGCAGTAGAGATGATGACGTTTTGGGGTCTGGTGTTTCATATGGGCATAGTAAAAAAGCCAGAAATTGGAGTACAGATGTTCTGTACAGCACCCCACTTTACCGTATGGCCATGACCCGGAATCGTTTTGAGTTAATCCTTAAATTTTTGCATTACAACGATAATGCACAGTGCCCACCCAGAGATGATCCCACCTTTGACCGGCTATTCAAAGTCAGGCCGGTCATTGATCACTTCAGTGCCAAATTTGAAGAGATGTACATCCCAGATAAATTCATTTGCATAGACGAGTCCCTTATACATTTTAAAGGAAGGGTTAAATTCCGCCAGTACCTTCCCAGTAAGAGGGCAAGGTATGGCATAAAAATGTATAAGCTGTGTGAAAGCACCTCAGGGTACACCCACAGGTTTAGGGTATATGAAGGGAAGGATTCAAGAATTGAACCGCCAGAATGCCCCCCCTCCCTCGTAGGTGTTAGTGGAAAAATTGTCTGGGATTTAGTGCACCCCTTCCTGGATAAAGGTTATCACCTCTATGTGGATAACTTTTACACCAGCATCCCCCTGTTTAAGGCCCTTGGTTCAAGAGGTACAGCAGCTTGCAGTACTGTGCGCAAGAACCAAAGAGGCCTCCCAAAAACGCACATTGCCCAAGTAATGAGAAGGGGTGAAAGCAGGGGAATATGCACCGAAAATATGTTGTTGGTCAAATATAAGGACAAGAGGGATGTCCTTATACTGACAACAATTCACGGAGACAGTACCACCTCCGTCCCTGTACGAGGTACCAGTACCCACACCTCAAAACCTAATTGTATCCTGGATTACAATAGGTACATGGGCGGAGTGGATCTTTCACATCAGGTACTGAAGCCGTACAGTGCCCTGCGGAAAAAAAAAATCTGGTACAAGAAGCTGGCCGTGTATATCATCCAGATGGCACTGTATAACGCTTACGTGCTATTCCGTTCTACCAGCCAGAGGGGGGACATTTATGCACTTTCAAGAGGAAGTCATAAAGGGCCTAATATTTGGGAACCAGCAGGCAGAGGGCCCCAGTACTTCTAGTACTGGCCCCCGTATTGTACCAGGGCAGCATTTTCCTGATGAAATCCCCTCCACTGGAAAAAAGGGCAGGACACAAAAAAGGTGCAAAGTTTGCTATAAAAAGGGAATAAGAAAGCAAACTATTTTCCAGTGTGACACTTGCCCCGACAAACCCGGCCTATGTATAAAGGAGTGTTTTAAAATATACCACACATCTATGGATTATTAGGTTCATCATTTCACCGTGCTTCGGGGGTCTTGCTAATGCCACATAGCACCCACCATTCATTCCACCAGAATCTGAGCCGCAAAATCCAAAAATCACTCCTTCCCTTCTGAGTCCTGCCATGCACCCAACTGGTATTTTTTGGTCACATGTGAGGCATTGCCGTACTCGGGAGAAATTGGGGCACAGATTTTGGGGTGCTTTTTCTCCTTCATACCTTATGAAAATGAAAAATTTTGAGCCAGAACTGCATTTTTGTGTAAAAAAATGTAATTTTTCATTTTCACTGCCCAGTTGTATCAAAATTAGTGAAACCCCTGGGGGTTTGAAATGTACACTATACCCCTAGATGAATTCCCTGAGGGGTGTAGTTTGCAAAATGGAGTCACTTGTGGGGGGGTTCCACTGTATTGGTGCTTCGGGGGTCTTGCTAATGCGACATAGCACCCACCAAAATTCCACCAGAATCTGAGCTGCAAAATCCAAATATCACTCCTTCCCCTCTGAGTCCTGCCATTTTTTGGTCACACATGAAGCATTGCCGTACTCGGGAGAAATTGGGGCACAGATTTTGGGGTGCTTTTTCTCCTTCATTCCTTGTGAAAATGACAAATTTGGAGCCAGAACTGCATTTTTATGTAAAAAAATGTAATTTTTCATTTTCACTGCCCAGTTGTATCAAAATTGGTGAAACCCCTGGGGGTTTGAAATGTACACTATACCCCTAGATGAATTCCCTGAGGGGTGTAGTTTGCAAAATGGGGTCACTTGTGGGGGGGTTCCACTGTATTGGTGCTTCGGGGGTCTTGCTAATGCGACATAGCACCCACCAACATTCCACCAGAATCTGAGCTGCAAAATCCAAAAATCACTCCTTCCCTTCTGAGTCCTGCCATGCACCCAACTGGTATTTTTTGGTCACATGTGAGGCATTGCCATACTCGGGAGAAATTGGGGCACAGATTTTGGGGTGCTTTGTCTCCTTCATTCCTTGTGAAAATGAAAAATTTTGAGCCAGAACTGCATTTTTGTGTAAAAAATGTAATTTTTCAGTTGCACAGCCCAGTTGTATCAAAATTGGTGAAACCCCTGGGGGTTTGAAATGTACACTATACCCCTAGATGAATTCCCTGAGGGGTGTAGTTTGTAAAATGGGGTCACTTGTGGGGGGGTTCCACTGAATTGGTGCTTCGGGGGTCTTGCTAATGCGACATAGCACCCACCAACATTCCACCAGAATCTGAGCTGCAAAATCCAAAAATCACTCCTTCCCTTCTGAGTCCTGCCATGCACCCAACTGGTATTTTTTGGTCACATGTGAGGCATTGCCGTACTCAGGAGAAATTGGGGCACAGATTTTGGGGTGCTTTTTCTCCTTCATTCCTTGTTAAAATGACAAATTTGGAGCCAGAACTGCATTTTTGTGTAAAAAAATGTAATTTTTAATTTTCACTGCCCAGTTGTATCAAAATTGGTGAAACCCCTGGGGGTTTGAAATGTACACTATACCCCTAGATGAATTCCCTGAGGGGTGTAGTTTGCAAAATGGGGTCACTTGTGGGGGGGTTCCACTGTATTGGTGCTTTGGGGGTCTTGCTAATGCGACATAGCACCCACCAACATTCCACCACCAAAAATCACTCCTTCCCTTCTGAGTCCTGCCATGCACCCAACTGGTATTTTTTGGTCACATGTGAGGCATTGCCATACTCGGGAGAAATTGGGGCACAGATTTTGGGGTGCTTTGTCTCCTTCATTCCTTGTGAAAATGAAAAATTTTGAGCCAGAACTGCATTTTTGTGTAAAAAATGTAATTTTTCAGTTGCACAGCCCAGTTGTATCAAAATTGGTGAAACCCCTGGGGGTTTGAAATGTACACTATACCCCTAGATGAATTCCCTGAGGGGTGTCGTTTGCAAAATGGGGTCACTTGTGGGGGGGTTCCACTGTATTGGTGCTTCGGGGGTCTTGCTAAAGCGACATAGCACCCACCAACATTCCACCAGAATCTGAGCTGCAAAATCCAAAAATCACTCCTTCCCTTCTGAGTCCTGCCATGCACCCAACTGGTATTTTTTGGTCACATGTGAGGCATTGCCGTACTCGGGAGAAATTTGGGCACAGATTTTGGGGTGCTTTTTCTCCTTCATTCCTTGTTAAAATGACAAATTTGGAGCCAGAACTGCATTTTTGTGTAAAAAAATGTAATTTTTCATTTTCACTGCCCAGTTGTATCAAAATTGGTGAAACCCCTGGGGGTTTGAAATGTACACTATACCCCTAGATGAATTCCCTGAGGGGTGTAGTTTGCAAAATGGGGTCACTTGGGGGGGGGGGGTTCCACTGTATTGGTGCTTTGGGGGTCTTGCTAATGCGACATAGCACCCACCAAAATTCCACCAGAATCTGAGCTGCAAAATCCAAAAATCACTCCTTCCCTTCTGAGTCCTGCCATGCACCCAACTGGTATTTTTTGGTCACATATTAGGCATTGCCGTACTCGGGAGAAATTGGGGCACAGATTTTGGGGTGCTTTGTCTCCTTCATTCCTTGTGAAAATGACAAATTTGGAGCCAGAACTGCATTTTTGTGTAAAAAAATGTAATTTTTCATTTTCACTGCCCAGTTGTATCAAAATTGGTGAAACCCCTGGGGGTTTGAAATGTACACTATACCCCTAGATGAATTCCCTGAGGGGTGTAGTTTGCAAAATGGGGTCACTTGTGGGGGGGTTCCACTGTATTGGTGCTTTGGGGGTCTTGCTAATGCGACATAGCATCCACCAACATTCCACCAGAATCTGAGCTGCAAAATCCAAAAATCACTCCTTCCCTTCTGAGTCCTGCCATGCACCCAACTGGTATTTTTTGGTCACATATGAGGCATTGCCATACTCGGGAGAAATTGGGGCACAGATTTTGGGGTGCTTTGTCTCCTTCATTCTTTGTGAAAATGACAAATTTGGAGCCAGAACTGCATTTTTGTGTAAAAAAATTAATTTTTCATTTTCACTGCCCAGTTGTACCACAATTGGTGAAACCCCTGGGGGTTTGAAATGTACACTATACCCCTAGATGAATTCCCTGAGGGGTGTAGTTTGCAAAATGGGGTCACTTGTGGGGGGGTTCCTAACTTTTAGTATCTTATGGTGCCTAGAAACCTACATGGTGCCTAAAAAATAATCTCATAAAAAGGAGGCTCCAAAATCAAGTAGGTGCTCCTTCTATTATGAAGCCTGTGGTTTGGTCAACGTGCACACTAGGGCCACATATAGGATATTTATGAAAACAAAAGAATTGGGGGAATCAATTTTTAGTCACATTTCTCTAGTAAAATGTACTGTGTTCCTTAGAAAAATGTATTAAAATTGCAAATCTGCAAAAAAATGAAATTTTGAAATTTCACCTACACTTTGTTTTAATTCCTGTGAAACACCTAAAGGGTTAACAAACTTCCAAAATGCTGTTTTGAATACTGTGAGGGGTGCAGTTTTTGAAATGGCATCATTTATGGGGGTGTCTCACATACAAGTCCCTCAAAGTCACATCAGAACTGAACTGGTCCCTAAAAAAATCAGTGTTTAAAATTTTCTTGAAAATTTGAAAATTTGCTATTTATATTGTAAGCCTCCTAGTGTCCAAAAAAATTAAAAGGAAGTTGAAATAATGATGGAAACATAAAGTAGACATATGGTCTATGTTAGTTATTAACTATTTTGAGTGGTATCTCAAAATCACTGGGATAAGTAAAAGCAAAAAAAAGTTATCCCCACTTAAGTGATACATGTCAGATTTGAAAAAAAGGGGTTAAATAGACAGAAAACACACTGGCATTGTCAGATCCTCCCCCATACCTTTAGGATTTGCATATCAATCTTACTTCCAGCGCATAACGACTCAAGATTACATTCTAAAAATGATGAGTCCAATTTCCTTAGGGGACTTCCAGGAACGGTGGAGTTCTTTTGATTATCTCCTGGACATGTTTACATAAAGAAATACAAATGTCTGCATTACCAACACCTCGCACACAGGATGTCATGGATTCAGTGACCCATCACCTGGGCCAGATGGGATTCATCCTAGGGTACTAATTTAATTATGGGAGGAATTAGCTTCCCCTCTACATTATATCTTCAATAATTCACTATCATCAGGAAAGGTACCAAAAGACTGAAGAATAGCAGAGGTAGTGCCATTATTCAAAAAAGAAAAAAGGAGGATCCCGCTAATTACAGACCTGTGAGTTTAACATCAATAGTGGGTAAACTATTTGAATGAATTTTTAAGAAATGGGATCCAGGAATATTTAGACCTTCATAGTTTACTCAGTAATAACCAGCATGGGTTCGTGAAAAATCGTTCATGGCAAACTAATCTACTTGGTTTCTATGAAGAGATTAGCCAAAACCTTGATAATGGAAATGCTGTAGATGTGATTTTCCTAGATTTTGCTAAAGCCTTCGACACTGTACCACACAAGAGGTTGATAAATAAAATGGAGGACCTGGGATTAGGGGCAAATATCTGCAGATGGGTAGGGAACTGGCTGTGTAATAGAGAACAAAGAGTGGTCGTGAACAGTGCTGTATCAAATATGACACCAGTACTAAGTTTGGTGCCACAGGGTTCGGTTCTAGGGCCCATTTTGTTTAACATTTTTATTAACGATATTGGGATAGGGTTACTCAGCAATGTATCCATCTTTGCGGACGATAAAAAACTGAACAGAGGGTACTTATGTATTATCTGGACTCCCATGTTAAATGCACCCCATTTTTTCATACCCCTACTATCCAACTACGCATGAAGTTGATTTTATATAGTGTGGCGAGCGCAGCGAGCCACCGTGCCCGAAGCGTGGTGAGCGCAGCGAGCCCCGCGAGGGGACGCGGTCTCATAAGAAAAACGGGAGTCCAGATATTACATAAGTACCGAGCAGACTTATTAAATCATCAAAAGAGGTCACCACGCTTCAAAATGATTTTGACAATCTAGATCAGTGGTTCCCAACCCTGGTCCTCAAGTACCCCCAACAGTGCACGTTTTCCAGGTCACCCGGCAGGTGCACTCATTGTTCAGGCACATTTTAAAAGATCCACAGGTGGAGCTAATTATAGCACTTGTGATTCTGTGTGGAGATCTGCAAAACATGCACTGTTAAGGGTACTTGAGGACCAGGGTTGGGAACCACTGATCCAGATGAGTGGGCAAAAAAGTGGAAGATGAAGTTCAATGTGGACAAATGCAAGGTCATGCACCTTGGGATACATAACCAGTGTGCTAGTTATAACCTAAGCGGGGAGGAATTGGGTAATTCAGTACTCGAAAAGGATCTAGGAGTCCAAATAGACAACAAACTAGGATGTAGTGCTCAATGTAATATAGCAACAAAAAAGGTCAATTTAAACTCTAGCATGTATTAAAAGGGGCATGGAAACTAGGGACTCAAAAGTAATTATGCCTCTGTACAAATCATTGGTTAGGCCGCACCTCGAATACGGAGTACAATTCTGGGCCCCACACTATAAAAAGGACATCATAGAATTAGAAAAAATCCAAAGAAGAGCAACTAAGCTTATTATGGGAATGGAAAATTTAAGCTACGAGGAGAGCTTAAGCAAGCTGGGACTATTTACACTAGAGAAGAGACGTTTAACGGGGGGACATGCTCAACATGTACAAATATATCAGGGGCCAATATAAGGAACTGTCAAACACCCTTTTTTCTGCTAGACAGGAATCTAGGACGAGAGGGCACGAGTTTATATTAGAAGAAAAAGTTTGGTACTCTTTACCTAGAAGGGCGCCCACGATTTTGATCTTGGGCATCGTAAGGAAAAAAAATCGCATGCGATGCGACCGACGCAATTACCGCGATTTCCCATAGGGAATAATGTTAAATGTCCCAATGGACCCGATTTTCCATAGGGAACAATGTTAAATGGCCCACAGAGGCCAAATAGGCACCCTGAAGTGTGAAATGGCCCCCCCAATTGTTAACGCCACCCCAAGATCAACGTCAACCCGAAGTGTGGCGAGCGCAGCGAGCCCGTGTGGGGCGGCGGTACGCGTGCTATGACCTTTTCATACCCCCACTATCCACGTCGGCGTGGAGTTGAGAATAGAAAGTGTGGCGAGACCGAAGCATGGCGAGCACAGCGAGCCCCGCGAGGTGACGCGGACACCTTCACAGGTATACGCGTCCCCTTGTGGGCTTCACAGGTGTCCGCGTCCCCTCGTGGGGCTCGCTGCGCTCGCCACGCTTCGGGCTTGGTGGCTCGCTGCGCTCGCCACACTTTCTATTCTCAACTCCACACCGACGTGGATAGTGGGGGTATGAAAAGGTCGTAAGACGCATACCGCCGCTCCTCGCGGGCTCGCTTTGGGTTGACGTTGATCGTGGGGTGGCGTTAACAATTGGGGGGGCCATTTCACACTTCAGGGTGGCTATTTGGCCTCTGTGGGCCTTTTAACATTGTTCCCTATGGAAAATCGGGTCAATTGGGACTTTTAACATTGTTCCGTATGGGAAATCGCGGTAATCGCGTCGGTCGCATCGGATGTGATTTTTTTTGGTACATGCGATGGCCGCGATGGTCGCCCTTCTAGGTAAAGAGTACCAAAAGTTTTTGTTCATCTAGAACAGGGGTGTCAAACTCAAATTCATTGGGGGCCGCATCAGCAGTTTGGTCACCCTCAAAGGGCCGGTTGTATCTGTAGGACTATGTGTCCACTCTTTATTATCATAAATTATTGTCACTGCATTCAATTATTGTATACTCAGCAGTAGCATTTCCCTCCTGCTATTGCTGTGAACTGCAGTGCATTAGGGCACATGCTGCCTGCACAGGGGGGCAGCACTCAGTCTTAGAGCATATGTCCTGCTTATTATCATGGGACACAGCAATTAATGATGGGCTGCAATGTGCCAGTGCACACACACACACATAGGCAGAGAGTTTGACACTTACCCGCTCTGATGCGTCCACTCAGTCTGAGCTGCTCCACCACCAAGGACACAGCTGCGCTCTCACACAGGCGCATTTCCCCCTCCCTCCTGTGAGTAGCGCTCCTCGCACTATCTATCCAGGAGTGGGGGGCAGCGTGCTCCCGGTCACTGCAGTGCACACTCAGCAGTAAGTGACCTGGAGCGCACAGCAGCAGCAGCACCATTCACCACGACGGACCTGCTCTTTCCTCTCTCTGGCTCCTATACAGCAGGTGGGAGCGGAGGAGGGGTTGACGACCGGCGGCACTGCGCTAGAGGGCAGACGTTCTCTGGCTTTTAGGCTGCCGCGCATGCGCTGAAGAGGCGGCTTTCTTGTTTAAAAAAAAAATCGAGAATAAAAGGTGAAGGCTGGCGGCGGCTGCGCGGGCCACATGAAGAGGTCTGGCGGGCCGGATTTGGCCCGCGGGCCTTGTGTTTGACACCCCTGATCTAGAAGAAAAAATTTTGTTAGTCAGAACAGTCAAACTTTGGAACTCTCTTCCTGGAGAAGTGGTGTCGGCAGACACTATAAATACGTTTAAAATAAGGTTGGATAAACATTTATTGGTTAAAAACATCCACGGGTATGAATAAGTAACAATCTGTCTTTAAAATATCAGAACATACTATACAACAAGGGATTAGCTACTATAAACATAGGTTGAACTAGATGGACGCAAGTCTTTATTCAGCCTCACCTACTATGTAACAAGTTTCCTTATTATCACCTTTTACACAGGGTAGAAATGGGCAAAACGGATCATTAAGCTGAGCCGGGATCTGGCGGATCTCTCCGTGAAAAAGAAAAAAGGTACGGATCTTTTAGACAGATCCTTGACTCACTTTAAAAAAAAAGGGGGGAATATACATGACCGAGTAAAAACACTGATCGATGGCTGGATGCAGAATCGCCATCGATGGTGTCTGCACCGATGGCCATCCCTGGCAGCAGCAGCTAATCTTTCTATCACTTGTAGTCACAGCACTGTACTCAGTCTCCATTGGTAGTACATCTCAGCTGCCACAGGTGGCAGCACTGAGATCAGGAAAATGCATTGTAATGGAAACTGAAACGCTTCTCTCCACAAACACAAAATTCTGCTGTACGGATCACAAACGGATCATTCACTCTGATGTGAGTCTTGCCTCCCATATCTTTGCTTCCGCGGGTAAATCACAAACTGAAGGCAGAGTCATACCGAATACAACAAAAAAGGGTGAGTGTCGGTCGCACTGGAAGTGTAGAGTTAAGGCCCATACACACTTAAAGATTTTCATTTCAAAAGACTTTGCCAAAATCTTTGATAGATATATATTTCCCCAAAGTAGTGCGTACACACTGAGCTATTTTCCCCAAAGAGCAAGAGATTTTCAGGAGGCAAAAGACTTTGCTGAAAATCTTTCATTATAAATGGGCTGGGTTTGAATTCCAAGGGTTCCATATATACAGGGCATTGGTGGCAGTGGGCATATAAATATATAAAGAATGGTGGGCAGTGTTGCCACTAATTTATGCATTGCTGACACAGACCAGCAATGTATACGTTACCGCCAACACTGCCCACCAATGTTTATATATTTATATGCCCACTGCCACAAATGTATATTTACTTAAATGAAAACTGCCCATGTATGTATTGATTTAAATGGCATGAATGTTCTAGACGGGGTGCGCATCCCCCCCCCCCCCCGCCGTGTGCCCAGTGCCAGATTAAGCCTTCGGGGGGCCCGGGGTACTTTAGACAGGGGGGCCCCCTTGCACTTGTCATTACTGGCTGCAAACTGCATGGGAGAATATTAAACTGTCAAAACACAGAGTAAAGGCAGAATAAACTTAGTCAATGGGTAACTGCAGGGGATATATATATATATACACACACACACAAATACATACATACATACATACATACCCTCTGCACCTTACTCTGTAGGAGACCTCACAGTCCTAGTGCTGCCTCTGATTACAAACCCTCCCATGACTAAGCTGCTGCTGCTGCTGCTGTTCTCATTGGGCCTGAGAAGCATGTAATGAGCTCAACCAATCAGAGCTCAGCACAAACCTCTCAGCCTCTGTCCTCTGGTGCAAAGTGTCATGGGACTAAGTCAACTCCCAGTAATGCACAGCACACTTGTGCAGTCAGTGTGCCTGGACTCCTGATGCTCAGCACCATTAATCATTGTAACATTGGCAGATAGGTGAAGCTGCAGCACTACCCCACTCCCATGCAGAAAATCTTTAGCTAAAAAAAGATTTTTTTGGTACTTGTTTCCTATCACGGCCACAATCGCAGGCATCGTGTGCCTTAACTTTAAGGCACACGATGCCCGCGATTTCCTTTGAAAAAAGCAGTACTCGGGTACATCGCGTCGGTCGTGTGCCTTAAGAAGGCGACCGACGCGATGCCCACGATTTCCCCATAGGCTTCAATGTTAAAATATTTTAACATTGAAGCCTATGCGCGCCCGACGCGATGCCCCCGATTTGTCCATAGGCTTCAATGTTAAATTATTTTAACATTGAAACTGAGTCCATTTAACATAGGAAAAAATGGGAAAAGGCCGAATAAGGGCCATTTCTTATTGGGTATGGCCCCGTCATGTGTGTAAAAAATAATGGCCCCCTATTGTGGCCGCCACCCCCACGATTGACGCGAACCCGAAGCGTGGCGAGCGGCGGCGGTGCGCGTCCTCCGACCTTTTCATTCCCCTACTATCCACGTCGGCGTGGAGTTGAGAATAGATTAGTGTGGCGAGCACAGCGAGCCACCGAGCAAGAAAAATAAATATAAATAAAATACAGTTTAAATGAAGGACATGGACATCCAATAAATTGTTAGGCTGGCCAGCTCAACTTTAAAACACTTAAATGAGTGTATATATTTCTGAATTTGAACAATAGATTTCTCCAACCGGTATTTTTTAGTAAGCAATCAAATGTGCATTAGCCAAGAACTTGAGGCTTAATGTGCCACTTTCAACACAGTCTTTTTAGATGTTATTTATTTGCCCATATTTTTAAAGGCTTTTTATGCAAGGATGACGCTTAATTCAAACAGTCACAATAGAACCGTAGTGGGAAAAGCTTGTTCTGTGTGCTGTATCAGATGTTTTACAGCAGACCTTCAATGAGGTTAGATAGTAATGGCTTTATACTCCGGGCTACAGGTGCTGACAGTGGGGTTTTTTTAGATCAGGGAGACATATAGATAAATTGTGGTTGCTGCTTACAGAATAATGAGTGCAATATAATATTTGATTTTTCCTGCACTCAAAGGCTGTCCGTACTCACTCAGCTGGGGACGGACGCCTGTGGGAGCAGACTTACGGCCACGATGTTTCTCCTCACTGCATGCAGAAGTGTGGTATTCAGCATCCACCCATCAGAGGTAAGTAACCGGCACCGTCGTGATGTTTGTAGAACAGCACCGGGACCAGAATGTTGTAAAGACACAGCCACACACGGTAGTTGGAGTCCACGTCCTTGCACAGGAAACAATGCCTGTCAGGGGGGCTTTCTTGACTAGTTTCTCCGACTCCCAACAATGTTGGTTTCTTCAGAAGAGAACCTGTTCCATCCCGCACAGTGTCACGGGTGGATGTGTGTCTAAAGATATCACACATCATCATTCTGTGGCGCTCTGTGTGGAGGAAGCAGAGGACACAATTTTGTAAATTTTGTCAGAACCATGGCGATTTTGTCAGAACCAGGCACAGATCATTGCAATCTGTGTATGGTTCTTTGGTAAAATATGTGTAAAAGTTAAAAAAAAAAAAAAAACGGCGTGGGGTCCCCCCTCCTGTACATAACCAGCCCCGGGCTTATTGAGCCGGACCTGGTTCCAAAAATACGGGGACAAAAAATCTGGGGGTCCCCCGTAGTTTGAAACCAGCACCGGGCTCCAACAGCCCGCAGTGTCATGCCACAGCCTGGGGACACTTTTTACATAAGGTCCCCCGGCCGTACCATGAGCACCGTGGCTGGTCAGCCTTGGACGGGGTACCTGGAGGAGTGGGGACCCCCCCCCAATAAAGGGATCCCACCCCCCAGGCTTCACCTCTCCAGGGCTGAAGCCCGGGGCTGTTACCGGCGTCCCTGGCCATTGGGCGCCGGCCTGATAGGGTTAAAGTGACATTCCTAACATTGCTTAATACAGGAGAACTACAAATGCCAGCAGACCTCCCCCGCATGCTGGGACTTGGAGAACCACAAGTCCCAGCATGCGGGGCATTAATGGGCCCGCTGGGACTTGTAGTCCACCTGTAAAAAGAACGTTAAAAGAAAAACACACACAGAGAAGTAAAACGTTATTACATACACACACATCTCTCTTTTACACCAATATACTTACCGATCCAGGATCCAGCGCTGGTCTCCCTTCTGCAGCAGAGCCGGCTCCCCCCGTACTGACAGCGGGGACAACCGGCTTTCTCCGATGCAGATAACAGCTTCTGTCGCGTTGTCCCAGTGCGACACAGGCTGAGAGCGTGATTGGGCGATGCGTCTCCATGGAGACGCATAGCTCAGCCCTGATTGGCTGAGCTATGCGTCTCCATGGAGACACATAAGCCGAAGACACTCTCAGCCTCTGTTGCGCTGGGACAACGCGACAGAAGCTGTTAGCTGCATCGGTGAAAGCCGGTTCAGGCCACTGATAGTGCAGGCTGACCGGCGCTGCAGCAGAAGGGAGACCAGCGCTGGATCCTGGATCGGTAAGTATGTGGGTGTAAAAGTGAGTTGTGTGTATGTGTATGTAATAAAGTTTTACTTTTCTGTGTGTGTTTTTCTTTTAACATTCTTTTTACAGGTGGACTACAAGTCCCAGCGGGCCCATTAATGCCCCGCATGCTGGGACTTGTGGTTCTCCAAGTCCCAGCATGCGGGGGAGGTCTGCTGGCACTTGTAGTTCTCCTGTATTAAGCAATGTTAGGAATGTCACTTTAACCCTATCAGGCCGGCGCCCAATGGCCAGGGACGCCGGTGACAGCCCCGGGCTTCAGCCCTGGAGGGGTGAAGCCTGGGTAGGGGACCCCTTTATTGGGGGGTACCCACTCCTCCAGGTACCCCGTCCAAGGCTGACCAGCCACGGTGCTCATGGTACGGCCGGGGGACCTTATGTAAAAAGTGTCCCCCGGCTGTGGCATGACACTGCGGGCTGTTGGAGCCCGGTGCTGGTTTCAAAATACGGGGGACCCCCAGATTTTTTGTTCCCTGTATTTTTGGAACCAGGACCGGTCCAAGAGTCCGGGGTTGGTTTCAGAAATACGGGGGACCCCTACGCTTTTTGTCCCGCATATTTTTGGAACCAGGTCCGGGTCAATGAGCCCGGGGCTGGTAATGTACAGGAGGGGGGACCTCACGCCATTTTTTTTTTTTTATCACAAAATCGCACATTTCACCAAAATCGCACTATTTCATGACTAAAAAATCGCACTTTTTCATGCCTAAAATCGCCCTATATCGCACTCTCGCACTTTTCATGCCGGAATACACACCTCATTAAATATGCGAATTCACTGCAAAAATGCGATATTAAAAACCGGCGATATAGGGCGATTTGTGAAAAAAATCACATTTTCTCAAAAACGGTCAACCCACTAAATCTCGCCCAATGTATCTTAAAGGAGGGCTGTGCTAAATGGTAATCAGTAGCTAGGTAGCAATTGCTGGTGATGGAACTTAGCCTCCTATGAGAGATATTATGGTAGAGGGCAAATGCAATTGACATATTCACATACAGGGAGGCTATGTGCGGGCAGTGTCCTGTCCGCTGATGCCACTGTCAGCATCAGTGGAATAATCATCTTTGGAAATTGTCAGGCTGGGACACATTTGAGTCCCTATGAGGGACATAGGTACCAGGGGTAGGCGGTAGCAAATTCGCTGCTATGCAGCTGCAGCCTAAGTGAGTATAGTGAGCATCCAGATATGTCCATGTCCCCATCTCTATGTCAGCCCAGTGTAAGCGGAAGCTGTCCCAGTGAATGAGACTGGGAAGACCACCGTGTCTGGGAGCAGAATCGTGGTGCACCAATTTAAGCTAAACATTCAAAATACATTTCATCATTGTGTTAGGATGTGACTCTAGATACCTCCGCACATGTGAAACAACGATGTGCGTTTTGCCGTTAGCTTTCTCAGGGTCGGGCCAGTGCCCAGAAGCTGTTAATGTACCGTCACCTCATTAATATTCATGAGTGTGGAAGTGTGTTTCCTATTCCCCTCAGTCTCCTTAAAGAATTTGTCTGCCTTCTCCTGCCGATCCATTATTTTTGATCTTTCACCTGGACAGGGCGGTTCTTAGGACAAGGCCGGATCACCTTCCTAAGGTGGTGTCCAAGTTCCAGGTGAACCAAGAATTTGTGGTCCCAGCCTTTCATGGATCCTTGATGTGATCAGGGCTCTTAGAAGCTATGTGAAATGTACTAAGGATATTATAAAGACGGAAGCTCTCTTTGTCCTGTACGGTTTTCAAAAATGGGGTTGGCCTCTGATGAAGCAAACCATTGCTCATTGGCTTTGCTCTGTCATTCAGCATGCACATCTTGACTCCTCTCTCCCATCTCCTGCTGGGGTCCGAGCTTACTCCACTTGGTCAGTGGGTGCTTTTGGGCTGTTAGGGGTGGTGCAACAGCAGAATGCTGACGCGCGTTTCGCAGTGAGCTTTCTCAGGGCCAAGTGGGCCGGCACCCAGAAGCTGTTAATGTACCATCACCTCATTAATATTCAAGAGGGTGGAGGTGTGTCCCCAGTGATTCCTATTCTCCTCAGTCTCCTTAGAGAATCCCTGTATTGTTACACTTTATGTATGGAGACTTATTGGGATTCATATTGTAAATATATAAAGATACATATTCTAATTCTGCTTATTGTAACAGTGTATATGCATGTTTGGACGCATGGACAAGGCTCTGGTAATAAAGAAGAATATTAAATATAATAAATAAAATATATGTTGGAAACTGATAACGTGATCTAATTATTTGTATATCATGTGTTAATGAAAAGTGCCTCTATGGGTGGCCTTATCCGAGCTTCATTGTTCTCATATCATATGACAGGGGAATTTCTGCATTGTGATTGGGGCAGTGATCATTATATATAAGAAAAATCCTTCTTTATCAATGATAATACAAAAATTCTTATACTATGTGTATAATTGGGTGATAGTGTGTATAAAGATGTAACTGTAAAAACAATCACATATTTATGTGTGGTGACAAAAACCACCAACAGTGTGCACAGTGAAAACAAAATAATGTGATCATTAGATAAAATAAAGGTGTATGGGTGGAAAACGTGATAAAATAGAAGCAGATCATAGAATTGTTGGTGTGGATTACTGGTAATTGTAGTTCTCCTTAGGAAGGTGAAGTTTTTCCTGTATAGTTTATTAGTAGTTTTAGTGGCAAAGTAACATGGGGAAGGAGAAAGAAAGTGTGATGTGAATTGGTGAGAGGATACTTGTTCATATGTGTTTAGGAACACGCGGCCTGTATCATCCCGGGCGGTGCTGTTGTCACTGTTTTGGGTCAAAGTGATAAGTGGCTAAAACATGGGTGTAGGTATAGGGCGGTATTCAATGAGCCTGATTCGCCATGTTTTTATGGCGAATTTGTGCTGTTGAATCACCCTATTCAATGAGCCTGATTCGCCAGGTTTTTATGGCGAATTTGTGCTGTTTGGTGAATTTTTGACAAAAACGGTGAATCACCCTATTCAATGAGCAGATGGCGAATACATTTCAAGGTTTTTTTCGCCATGATTCACCGAGTAGCAATCGCTATCTTTTTATGGTGAAGTGGAATGTGAACTTTTAAAATAAACTGTTTTGTTTTTTACATTTGGTGTCAAAAAATCAGGAATTTTATTCTGAGGAGGGCATGCTATTTTTTTTTTCTACACAGCAGCCAGCAGGGGGCGCCGGAGCCGAGACGCTCATTAGATATTCATTTATTGACTGCACCCGATAGTTACATATGCATGATCGGGTGTAGTGAATATACCCGGTCCCCTGCTGGCACCCCCGGGGGGCAGCCTGTGCTGCCTGGCACCCGGGGAGCCCACCTCCCCCCCACATATGCTCTGGTGCAGGCAGAGAGACTTCCATCTCCCTGCCTGCCACCGTCCTCAGGCTCCCTGCGGCATTCGCCGCAGGAGCTCATATTCGCCGGTCAGGGGCAGCAACCCCGTTGAATACAGGAGCCGGCGAGGCTCCGGAACGTGGCGAATGTGCAGCGAATCCTAAACAGGATTCGCTGCACCTCGCCGGTATTCACATTGAATACCGCCCAAGGGGTGACATTTATTAGAGATCGTTGTTGGGTTTTTGGCGATTTATATCGCAAAGATGGCCGTTTTTTTTCCCCCAAAACGACTACTTAATGGGTGGCGATTCGCGGCATAAATCGCACTTTTTGCCGCTAATTCGCACTTTCTGAAGTGGCGATTTCCAACATCGCATCCAGATGTTTTCCCATTGAAAAATATACAAATCGCTTATTTAATGTCTGCCGCATTTGGAAATCGCCAGCAAAATGCGATTTTGCCCCCCAAAAAAACAGACCAAGTACAAGGTGGCGATTTGCTTAAAATCGCCAGCGTTTGAGCGTAGAAACGGTTAAATATCTCACAGGTGACCCACATACCACTTACTAACTCCCCTACATATACTCCCACATGATTATGGACACCTGTGAGGCTGTTTGAGATGGACATTTTGCACAGTGGACTGGAGGTGCTAGTGTGTGAGCTGGGCCGTTTGGAGGAGCTACGCAGGAGGGATGCTGCTGCTGCCCACCAGATCCAATACCCCGACCACTCCGTGCTTCTCGTCGGTACCGTGCTAGGGTGTATCTGGACTCCCTCTCTGATCAACAGGTGGTGGACATGTTTAGGTTGAACCGACAGAACCTGTTGAACTTATATGAGCAGGTGAGAGATGATTTGGACCCTTGTGGGGGGCCAACTATGCAGTGTCTGGGCTGCAGAAATTAATGTGCACCCTCCACTTGTTTGCCACAGGCTCCACTCAGTCTGTGAGCTCATGGGCCTTGGGGGTGTCACAAGCCCCTTTCTCTAAACATTTTTCTCAAGTGTTAAATGCATTAAAGAAGCTGTGGTGCACATATATCACATTCCCACGTTGTGAGTCCGAGTGGCAGGACCTGAAGGTGGCATTCTATTGGCTCTCAGCATTTCCAAATGTGCTGGGAGCCATAGACTGCACCCACATTGGGATTCGGGCCCCGCACGTGAGGGAGCATGTCTATGTTAATCGCAGGGGCAGACATTCCCTCAATGTGCAGGTGGTCTGCGATGCCAACCTCAGAATTCTCAGTGTGGTTGCAGGCTACCCCGGGAACTGCCATGATGCCTATATCCTGCGGCACTCAGCTCTCTGGGACTGTTTGCACAACAACACCATGCCAGAGGGCTGGCTACTTGGTAAGTCACTTACCACTGTTTACATGCTGTTTGCTTACCTATGTCTTTACCTTTAACATCCATGTGTGTAACCTTCTAATCAAGAGTCATTTCTGTTGTAATTGTTTATACCAGCCCAAACAATATAGTATAGGCTGCTACTATTATGTGCAAATTACCCACATGATATGTGACCACACAAATCCCTTTACATGTTAGGTGACTCAGGATATGGTGTCATTCGTGGCTCATGACACCTCTGCGGAACCCACAAAGCTCTGCACAGCACCGCTACAATGCTGCACATCTTGCTACCCGCAATGTAGTGGAACGCACCTTTGGGGTGCTGAAAAGCCGATTTCGGTGTTTGGACAGGTCAGCAGGTACACTGCTATACCACCCTGCCAAAGTGGTTTTGGTTGTCCAGGCTTGCTGCATGCTGCATAACATAGCTTTGGGTCAACCAAATTATGTAGATGGGGCCCCTGCAGCAGTCGTGCAGGAAGCTCAAACTACTGATTGTCACGGATCTGCTTATTCAAGCTTACATGACTTGTGATTCTGCTGTTTCTCAGTCTCAGTCTGAATCAGTTCTGTCTGCATTCATGCTGCCAGTCAGTCTGTGCATTGCATTGCTGGCTCCTTGATTGTGCAGCTGAGTAGAATCCAGTCTAAAACTGAAATCATGTGTAACCCTTTGCTGTCCTGTTCCCTGTTGCTCACCTGTTAAATTTACACTGAAGTCTCCTGGATTCCTGCCTCAGTTTGCAGAATGCCCTCTGTCCTTTCCTCCAATCAATGCAAGGCAGGGGGTTAAATATCCTGCTCACAGACCCAGAAACTGCCTTCAGCAACTTGTCTTCCTGCTGCATGTGCTGGATGTTCTGTGCAGTTCAAGCCTGCTTCCTGGAATCCCTGCGTGAGTCTTCAGCGTTCAGCTCCCAGAGGCTCTGCTTGTCCGGCTGGTCCAGCGCTCCCGGTCTGGTCCAAAAATTGTCCAATTCCTGCTCCAGTTCCTGCTCATCTAGTTCCTGTGTTTATACTCGGTTTTCTTCAGTTATTTGTTATATGCCAAGTCAGTCATTTCAGTTCTGTTATCTCGGTCACCTGTTCCTGTGTCAACGCCAAGTCGCTACCCTGTCCTGATACCAGTTTCCTGACCTGCCTGCTACAAGCTGCATCCAGCTATTGTGTGCTACGTCTCTGCTGTAAGCTTCCAGTAATCCTGTCATTGGGCCTTATTCTGGTTCATTCTTTCTGACAAAATCCTTCTTAGATGGGCAAAACCATGTGCACTGCAGGGGGGCAGATGTTACTTGTGCAGAGAGAGTTAGATTTGGGTGGGGTTTTACTTCAAAGTGAGATCTATATTGCAGTGTAAAAATAAAGCAGTCAGTATTTACCCTGCACAGAAACAAAATAACTCACCCAAATCTAATTCTCTCTGCACATGTTACATCTGCCCCCCTGCAGTGCACATGGTTTTGTCCATCTAAGAAGGATTTTGTCAGAAAGAATGAACCAAAATAAGGCCCATTCAGCTGTATCCTGATCCCAGCCATCCAATCTTCAGTCATCCAGCCGTCCAATCTTCAGTCATCCAGCCGTCCAATCTTCAGTCATCCAGCCGTCCAATCTTCAGGTATCCTTTTCTCTAAACTCAAATCCTGAACATTGCCTTATCCTCCCATAACTACCGGCACGTATCTTGTTTATTTTGAACGGACTGCCATCTTGTTTATTTTTGCAAAGGTCTGCTATCTTTTGTTACTTGTTATTTATCAGAGACTTGCATCTATTTATTATTTGTCCAATCAAGAAGTATTGATCCTGGTTACATTATCTGTTATATGAGTTCCTTCAATAAACCTGTTTGTGTTAACCCATCTCCGGCTGGTCACGCCTCTCTTCCTGAGATCCGCACCACTCCATCAATCCACCATCTGACCACTCCAGTCATGACTGATTCCACACACCCATTTCGTGACACTGATGTTGTAGTGCGAAGTACACGGATGATCCTGCAGCATTTCACAGGTAATTTGTGTGTGTACAATGAATAGTAATGGGGAACCTGTAACACACATACATTGGTAACACATTTTTCCCTGTCCATGTTAATTGTCCAGAAGCAGACCAACAATAATGGCCAACTCCTGCAAGCTACCCAACCACAGCATACTTTATGCCTGGCAACATGATAACACCTATAACAATGTCAAGTTAAGTACTGTAGTTTTCTGTTTGTACAAATGTTGGCAAATACAAATTAACATAGGCTTAATGGATGGAGGTGACATGGATCATTGATCTCAGGTGGTTGAAATGTTGCAAAACAAGTGGCGCCTACATACAGTATGCAATTCCCAATGCTTATCCCCTTCAAATGTGACTATTTCCTTAAAATCCCATTACAAATAAGCACGCACAACCCAAAGTCCCGTGGCTGCTAAAATATGACTAGTTGACAATACATAATAGAACAGTGTGGGTACTCATTTGTAAAAAATGACAACAAGTTTGCTGGATGCAAATAATTTTTACTTGCGGAAAAATTTAGCCATAGGCCATAGCATATGAAACATTTGCAGGAACAATCACTGCAAGAGTGAATGAAAAAAAGAAAGAACATGATACACATGTAAATGCAAAGAAGATTATTCATGTTTAAATACAGCCCGGGTATTAGCACCCTTACCAGTAGTGGCACCACCACCCCTAGTACGGACACTACGCCGTGGGGGAGTAGTGGGGGACCCACTCATGGGTGTGGAGGATACACTACTGCTTTGGGTATATGTGGTTTGGTGCTGACCTAACAAAGTAGTTGCACTGAGGCTGATTTGCGTTTGTAGGGACATCAACGCAGTTGTTTGCCCATTAATTGCTTGGGTCTGTTCAACCATATTGGCATTTAGACCTCTAAAATTAGTAGTTTGACCCTGAATGGCTTGCCCAATTTCTGCTAAGCGTGTGTCTAATGTAGAGACAAGACAAATTTGTGTCCCTACATTAGCCCGCACACTTTGAGAAATTCGTCTCATTTGCAGAGCTATGTTCCGCACATACCCCTTCACGGTTTCTAGTTGGGTGGTCTGCACCTCCATAAAAGCGAGTTGTTTCCCCTTAAAAATATGGATAGATTGCGCCAACTCCTCCGCACTAGTGGGGGTGTTGGTGGCTGCAATGATTGGGGGCTGCTGCCTATGTGACTGCGTATAGGGGGCCTCATTGACTGGGTGTGCTTGGTTTTGTGCAGGCTCCAATGATGGCACCGTCTCCAGGATGATTTCACTCATGTCGTCCATATTTTGCATGGGATCCGTAGGTTCAGGCATCGGTTGTGAAGGACCTACACATGAGAAAAGAGTGGTAAGTATGCTATGCAGATTGGTGTATGGCGGGTAATGTTACCTTAGTTGGAATGGTTAGGTGTTGCTCATGCATTATGCATTGGCACAGGCTACTGTGGTGGGGACAGCCATGTGTGAATTGTGCAATGTGTGTGTGTAACACTATGATATCTCACCTGCAGACTGGACATTGTGACGAATCGGATGTGGCTGATGTTGGTCAACAGCAGGCTGGGACTCCAGAGCTGGAGCTGTTTGAAAGAAGAAGACATTTTCCATTATTATCATTTGCACCTAACTGGTACTTTTCGAAATATGCAGATAAAAACTTTACCTCAATCAAACTTTTTTACTCTGATATGATTACATAAGGAATGTGAAGACTTTGAACTGAAGTGGTTATATGAGTATTATGACTGTGAACGATATTTTGAATCCACTTGCAAATAACAGGTAAAGACCAGCAGATTAGACATGTAAAAGTGACTGTAAAGTGCTTTTCCAACTACCCAGAGGATTGATATGGATTAACAATCAAGTACACTGCAGGCCTACAGTGTTTAGGACAGCACACATTAATTGGATCTGTGGAACTACATAACCCAGCAAAATGCAGAGTCCATTATTTAGCAATGCAAGGTAGCAAAATGTGATTTTGCTGGGATATGTAGTTCCACACACAGCAATCTTTTGGACACATAAAGCATAGCACCATAATAGCATGCGCACATGACATAGCAAAATGTTACATTGACATGTGTGGACACTTACCAGTTGGCGGTGGAGTGGGGGGCCTGTCTGTGTCGGCAATGTGGATGCCGGGAAGCACCTCCGGTAGGGATGATTCGGCGTAGCAGCCTCTCATAGGCCTTAAAGCGGACCTCCTGCCTAGGGCCACCTCCTGTGCGACAGGCCTCTTTCTTCTCCAGGGCAAGCTTGGCTTTGAGGAGGCGCTTGTTGTCATTGTATCGTTTTTTAACGTTGCGCACACTCCTCTTGTGTGTGCTAACTGCATTTACCGCGGAGGTGATACTGTCCCACATCCCCTTCTTCCTCGCCACACTTGTGCGATGATGGTGA
Organism: Crinia signifera; assembly: GCF_055691185.1. Classification (NCBI taxonomy): domain Eukaryota; kingdom Metazoa; phylum Chordata; class Amphibia; order Anura; family Myobatrachidae; genus Crinia; species Crinia signifera. The sequence goes on along the minus strand of NC_139217.1, from coordinate 10,092,514 downwards.
GGACCAAGTAGGTGGTCATACAGGGGCAGGAGTGAACGCACCAGGGCCATATTCTCCTCATCTGAGAACCTGACTTTCCTCCCACTAGCTGTACGAGCTGCACCATCCTCCTCCACATTTCCAGCCTCACCCTCTTCCTCCTCCTGTCCTGGTTCTTGACCCAGCACCTCCAAGTCAGCTTCCTCTGCCTCCTGCACAGGCCAGTCCACTTCAGAGAAATCCCCCTCTTGCAGCTCCTCCTCTGTGTGCCTGGCACTCTGCTCCTCCTGTGAGGACACCTGGCGGGTGCCTGCTTCCTCCTCATCCTCCATAGCCACCTGCTCAGCTTCCACCATGTGGCCTCTCCCTGGCGCAGCTCTTGCTGGGAGCATGCTGGCTCTCCCTGTCCTGCCTCTGGCAGTGCTGCCTCTCACTCCCCTACCTCTCCCAGTGGTTGGGCCCAAGCTGGCTGTCCCTCTGCCTCCTCTGCACCTAACCAATCCTCCTCTCCTCTCCATCTCAAACGCCTTACTCCCTTTCAAAGGGTAAAATGGCGTCTGCGCCCCTTTATATAGGGGGTGTGATGCGTATTGCAAGGGACTAAGGTGGGCATTTTGGTTAGCATGTTGTATGGGCTGTTCAGGTGTATTGGTGTAAATCGCATTCCGGTTGGCCGCAAATACGCACATGACCTAACCCGGAAATCACACTTTTATGGCGTATTACATCGACTCAATTCGCACCTTATCGCCGTCTATCGCCATGTATCGCACTTTTCAGGCGGTTTTGCGCCAGCCATTCAATACGCGATTTCTGTTTAAATCACATTTTGACAAAAACGGTAAACACAATAAATCTCGCCTATAGTCTTTATTGAGAGTTTGATATTGTCCTCGTTATGGACCCTGTTAATTCATGTTTAAAATCTTATATATTAGTTAGAGATCAGCAGGGAAATGTATGGTATTTGAGATTTCACCATATTTGTGTCACGACTGGGGATTGGGACCCAGGAGTGATCTTGGTGGTTAGCTGACTACCAATGGAAACTGAGGCTGAAGGCGTGTGGATAAGATGAATTATGTTTATTGTACAAAAGGAAACTGGCACAGAGGATGACACAAAGTCTGTAATAGTCTTTGGGAAAGCTACCGGGAATGTTGAAGCTGTATCCCGGCAACAGGTGCTGGAGACAGGTAACAGAATGGGATGCAGGTAACAAAAGCTGTACACAGGAAATGGATGCTTGGAGGCACGGAGTAACTGTAGCTGGGACACAGGTGTCTGGAAACACGGAGGAGAGACCACGGGAGCACAGGTGTCTGGAAACACGGAGTAGAGACCACGGGAGCACAGGTGTCTGGAAACAATGGAGTAGAGACCATGGGAGTACAGGTGTCTGGAAACACGGAGGAGAGACCACGGGAGCACAGGTGTCTGAAGCACGGAGCAGGAACAGCTTGTGCACTGGTGCCTGGAAGCACGGGATGATAGCAACCGGGGCACAGGTGCGGATAGCTGGGATCTGCAGCAGTAAAGATGGTCACAGGTGCAGGTAGTCACAGGTGCAGACACTGAGGCACGCAGATGCAGGTGGTCACAGGTGCAGGAACTTGAGCATACAGGTACAAGTGGTCACAGGTGCAGGAACTGGAGCACACAGGTGCAAGTGGTCACAGGTGCAGGAACTGGAACACACACGTGCAAGTGGTCACCGGTGCAGGAACTGGAGCACACACGTGCAGGTGGTCACAGGTGCAGGAACTGGAGCACGCATGTGCAGGTGGTCACAGGTGCAGGAACTGGAACAGGCAGGTGCAGGTGGTCACAGGTGCAGAAACTGGAGCAGGCAGGTGCATGTGGTCACAGGTGCAGGAACTGGAGCAGGCAGGTGCAAGTGGTCACAGGTGCAGGAACTAATGCACACAGGTGCAGGTGAATGCTGGTGCATACCTTCCAACATGACTCTCTCCAGGAGGGACACAATGCTCTGCTTCTGGACTTCCCTCTTAATGTATGATTACCCTCATCTGTGTTGAACAGGTAAATTGCTGAGAAAGACAATTCAACACAGGTGATAGCAATTATAAATGAAGAAGGAAGTGCAGGAAGAGAGCATTGTGTCCCTCCTGGAGAGGTCATGTTGGGAGGTACGCTGGTGTAGGTACTTGGAAGCACGCAGGTGCAGATGAACGCTGGTGCAGGTACTTGGGATCACAGGAGCTGCAGCCAGGGTAGTTCAGAACTTGGGAGCCTGTTCAGGGAGAGCTCCTTCAGCATGGAGCTTAGAAGCGACAATGCACAAGCAAGGTGTCCATGCAGAACTGAGAGGATATCCCCTCAGAGCAGCACTGATTGGGCAGCCGGGTGATTGGGAAGGGCAACACCTGGAACAGTCTCTGGATGAGGCCAACAGGGAACTTGCATGATTCCATTCAACAGGTAATTACAGAGTTAATGGCTGATTCAGACTCACCCAGGTGATCATTACTAGCACAGGCTCAGATCACATGGTAGTCTTGCTGCAGCAGGCTGAGATACACAAGACTGACAGGACAAATGCACAGAGTTCTGGCAGGATTGTGACATTACCCCCCCCCCCCCCCCCTTCCCTTTTCGGGTGGCCTCCGGACACTTTAGGAAACTGTGAAGAAAAGTCACAATTCTGCCTCATCGTCAGAACAAGTGGACCATTCATCATCGATGTAAATGGAATTCCCGTTCCCTCGGACATGATAATGAGGATGACTTGACTAGGTCGAAGAGGACCATTAGAGAAAGATGTGGAATCATATTCATCGTTGTTCACTAAAGTATGTTTGACTGGAACTGAGAGATGGGAAGATCGGGCCCTTGAGGCTAGGATTCCACTAAGGCTCAAGTTACATCTTGTACGATAGCCAGGGGCTCCATCCAACTGAATTTTTCTCAGAGGTAAGACATGGCAAGATGAAACAGGATTTTCAAGGAAAGGGGTAGAGTCATAATCCTCATCATACTCGGAATCAGAATCCATGTCTTTACTTTGGTTGGAAGTTTCTGAAGATTTGCTGGGACAAGGTAGCGCAGAAGGTTCCACTTGAGGATGAGACAATGGGCTTTATTCTAGTTCACTCGTTCTGACAAAATCCTTCTTAGATGGACAAAACCATGTGCACTGCAGGGGGGCAGATGTAAAATGTGCACAGAGAATTAGATTTGGGTGAGTTTTTTTGTTTCAGTGCAGGGTAAATACTGGCTGCTTTATTTTTACACTGCAATATAGATCTCACTTTGAAGTAAAACCGCACCCAAATCTAATTCTCTCTGCACAAGTTACATCTGCCCCACCTGCAGTGCACATGGTTTTGTCCGTCTAAGAAGGATTTTGTCAGAAAGAGTGAGCTAGAATAAGGCCCAATGAAACACAGCCAACTCCTAAGCTCATGGGTACAGACCTTGAAGAATTGGGATATTCAGCAGAAAACTTTGAGGAATCTTTGGAAGAAGACAGAGCCATATAATTTAGTTCCATAAATTTAGACTTTTGGGAAGACTGTGAACCAGCTTGTTTTGTAGCAAATTCTTTTTTTTTTTCCAAATTATTTTTATTCAGGATTGAGCATCATAATATTACAATCCGTAAAATATATTTGTATTTGTTACAACAAAAATAAATTATGTTAAATTGGGTTACGATAACATACATTACAATTTCTATTCTTTCCTTTACCATGTACACAGGCGATAGCATTGTGGATGAACGCGGTCCACAGGCCTCTCAAGTCCCAGAACCCATCATTGGTCTGCTGGAAGGTCTATAGGAGCGCCCCCCAAGAGATTTCTGGTTTCATACCATTGTGTAGATCTAAAACACCTATTGATCTGTATTTTAAAATCGTTTGATAGAGAATCAATAAAACACTCCCAAATACGAAAGAAGTTTTCTGTGCGTTCTTCCTTCTGGAGGGATGTCTCTATCCATTCCATATGAAAGATATGAAAGAGTTTAGCCCTGAATAATTGGATGGATGGAGGGTCCGCATGGATCCACTGATGCAAAACACATTTACGGGCTACAGCTGAGATTATGAGCATCATCTTTTTACTATCAGGTAATATCGGTGTATTGGGAGGAAATGCTCCCAGCAAAACCCATTCCGCTGTCAATGGAAGGCTATTCAATAAATAAGTTACAGGGAATCCCTGCACCTGTCTCCAAAAACAAAATATGAGAGGACAATCCCACATGCAGTGTTTGAATGTTGCCCCCGAGCTGCCACACTTCGGGCATGTGTCGGCCTCAGTGATGCCCATAGCGCAACGTCTATGTGGGGAGAGGTAACCATTGCGTCCACGTGGAAATTCCTGTTTGTATAGTGTCTAAAGCAATAGGGGTGTGTAATAGTTGGTAGTAGGTCGAAATGGCTCTTCTGCCTGAGGTTGGCCTAAATAGGAGCGTGTCTAAGGCATTAGTCTTATCGGTAGATGAAAGGTATTTAAGAACTGAACTTGCGTAATGTTGGGCTTGGTATATGGCTAGAGCCTGTGATCGAGGGAGTGTGTATTTTTCTACTATGTCATGAAACTTCAGGGGGGCTGTTGCTGCTTCGTTTATGGCCTTAACGTGCATAATCCCTTTACTTTTCCACGACTGGAAAGGTTGTAATGCCTGACCATTTTGAAATTCAGTGTTCGCCACTAGTGGTAAAAATAAGGAGTGATGGCAGTTCAGATTATGTTTATTTCTCGTGAGGTGCCAGACCTTCCAAGGCGTTAGTAAAAGGGGGTTTTGAGCTATCAGGGGTGTTATCTCCTGTTTGTGGCAGTGTAAAAACGATATCAAGTATAAATGTTTTGTAGCAAATTCTTGTTGAACTGATTTTAGAAATGCAGGAAGATCATACAAGATGGGATCGTTGGCTTCTATAATGGGACTAGCCCAATCCAAGGCTTTGTCTCTGAAAAAACAAAGGAGATGTCGGACTGCATTACTAGAAGTATAATTTGTTGATGGAATTGACTCCATTTCAGAGAGGAGTTGGCGTACGATAATGCGTAGCTGAACTAAATCTCCATCAAAGTAAGAGTCTCTGGAGTGCCAACTGTTTGTTCAACAGAGTGAGAGACAATAGAAGACTGGCTGGAATTATCAGGATCAGGCAGGTTTGCAAAAGTCTCTGGGCAGGATGGTATTGACTTGGAAGTAGACAAGCTTGGACCGGCTGGAACTGGAGGACATCTGGTGGTACTTGAACCGGCTGGGACCGGCAGGGTCTCTGGATTGACAGATGGGACCAGATGATCACTGAAGATGCTTGAACCGGCTTGGACCGGCATCGACTCTGGTCAGACGGTTGAGACCGGATGAGGTCCAGAGATGTCAGAATCGGCTGGAACCAAATGAGCCTCCTGACTGACGTCTGGAACCGGATCATCATTGGAGGTACTTGAACCGGCTGGGACCGGAGTGGACTGTGGACGGACGGTTGGGACCGGATGAGGTCCAGAGGTGTCTGAATTGGCTGGAACCGAATGAGCCTCCTGACGGCTGGAACCGGATCATCAATGGAGGTACTTGAACCGGCTGATACCGGAGTGGACTCTGGACTGACGGTTGAGACCGGATGAGGTCCAGAGGTGTCGGAATCGGCTGGGACTGAACGAACCTTCTGACGGATGGCAGGAACCGGATCATTGGAGGTACTTGAACTGGCTGGAACCGGAGTGGACTCAGGATTGCGGACCCCCTCTTGGGGCTGAAGACTGCGGACCCCCTCTTTGGGCTAAAGACTGTTGACCCCCTCTTGGGGCTGAAGACTGTGGACCCCCTCTTGGGGCTTGTCACGGACCCACCGGTCGCCTGCTCCGATACGTCAATCTGAGCAGCTCCGGCCGTGACTGGGGTTCACTTTGGACTCTTGGGTCCTTTACTTGAGGTACACTGCCACCAGCCAAAACCTGATTTTAGCGCTTGAAACTGCGCAAGGGGCGGCTTGGCTCGCACCTGACCACACAATACTCTTCCCTCCTGTTGTCAAAGCCCACTTCTCTTCACATTTCACTCACAGCTCTCCTTTACTCCAACACTCAGTGACCATCTTCGTCTGCATACTCATCTCCATCATTGGCCTCAAGCCTCTAGTTGTATGTTGATTGGGTCCTAACTACTTACATTTCAGCTGTAATGTGTATTGAACTGTGGTGCTCTTTATTTGTACTGTATTTTTGTTATTTATTCAATGTTATGCCAAGTTTTGTCTCCCTGTATTGTTCCTTTGTACGGCGCTGCGAAACACTTGTGGCGCCTTATAAATAAAATTATAATAATAATAATACAATATACAAATGGTAACACGCTGGAGCGTTCTCTTCTGAGGCTAATGAGTCGTAAGAACACAGAACCAGGACTGAGAATATGTATTATTTATTCCTAGAAATACTACAGAGCTTTAGAAAATAGTTACAACATATTGCACTGATTTTAAAAGTACACGCAAGGTTAAATGCAATTTCAGAAATAAAATAAAAGGGAAAAATTACAGAACCGTATCTAACACTTAAGTACCAATCCTGACGTGGGGGGGTTCTCCACAAGAAATCTCTGGTCGCTTACAGCCTGTTTGCTAGACCCCCAGGTAGTGACCACTGACTATCCCAAGGTACAGAGGTTTTATCTGCAGCCTCCCTCATCCCTCCCACCCTTGGGATTTTTAACCATTCCCTTGCTGAGCCTAGTGAAGGTCCCTAGATATAGGATCTTTCCCATAAAGAATTTGTCCCTGCTTTGAAGTAGATTTTATACATTCCTCAAGTGATAAGAGGTAATTTAGTGGAGGGCCAGAGCAACTTTGGCCTGTTGGCTGGACACTATTGCTCTCCCCCCCCCCCCCAATCTGGTTTATGAGGGGTCTCAGATCTTTATCTTGCATCCTAACTCCAGAGGAGTCCACAGATGTCAAACTGAGGGAATACAGGCCTCAAACTCAAACCAGGGTCACCTACAGTTTACCCACATAATAAAAGACCTGTCCTGATTCCAATACTCACAGGAGACATACCTTTACAACAATATCGGACATACATTGATCGAACAGATAATCATAACAGGAGGCATACGTTAATTTGATCGATCACCTGATCTGATCGTTTCACCTCCCCCTTTTAAAATGGCGCACAGAGGCGGTGACCCACGTCACCGTCTCATCAGTGCGCTATTAACTACATCACCTGGACGGGTAGCAGTGGTCTATGTGCTGAGACAGACTGCCACTGATTCTGCTGAATTTGTACAAACACTTTCTTATACTTGACGTCTGTCATGGGATCACCGGACGCCATAGCCGTGGCTAGGGTGGGCAATGGGCATAGTCCCTGTCCCTCTTGCAGGAGACGGCAAACTAAAAGTACACAGGTGTCCTTGAACCCATAGTCTGTGAGAACACTGATATAGTGGGAGCTGTGTCCATCCCGGCTGGTATTGACACAGCCCACCACAGCTGTGCGTCGAACTCCTGGACACAGATTCTCCCCTGCAGCTGGCAGTTTGGCCTTACTCACTGAGATCAGTACCAGACCATTCCGCCACACCCCAAATGGCCATCCCCCTGGTACTCGTAACTCGGCACGTTTAACTATACCACAGGTGTGGGGCATTCTCCCAGCACTATATACAAACTTAAAAATGTCTTCCCAGCACCTCTCCTGAGCTGACTGACCCCCCCTCCCCTTCACTGGGGGGATGGTCCACTCACTCAACACCTCACACCTCATCCTTTTGTGAGGAGATTCGCTCTCTGTGTCTGTGTGTGTGAATTGTGAAGGGGGGCACGTTTCTGCAAGGGGGAATACCAGCAGGTCATTGTCCCCTGTCTTGGGAACATCCAAGCTCAGCCTTTCCGAGGTTAATGGAGCTGAGTTTACCTGTGCTTCGCGGGCCCTCCCATCCTTCTGGTTACACACAGCAGCTTCCCTACTAGCCACTGGCTCTATTCCTGAAACAACCCTCTCACTGTACCCAGGGGTATCTTTCCCACTTCCCAGGTATGGGGCAGCCTGTGCAGGGTTGCATCTCAGTTCTGCGTGGAAAGCCAAGCTTTCCATGGCAGTCCAGGACACCTTCCTGAGCCTGACCTTCCCTCCCAGACCCGCAGGTTCTGTGGCTGGGGTGGTGCCACTGAGGTTCTCAGGAGAGGCATCCGTTATCCAGTGACGCTGGAAAAATGCACTCTCTGGAGGATTCTCAGTGTCTGGAGGGAACCCCTGCTGTGTTCCTGTATCTGTGTTTGTGTGGCTACAGTAAGGAGGGGGGTTTAGGGGGAAAGCTGCAGTAAGGGACACTCTCTCCCTATCTGACAGGTCTACAGTGCACACAGGACCCACCGGGTCACTTATTATACCTGGTACCACATTTCCCACAGTAGCGCAAGACCTCACATTATCAACAGTAACTAATTTCATAACCTGGGGAGACATCCTGCAATACCTGCAAATTAGCCTGTGCATCTTCCACAACACATGAGGCCCATCCTGTTGGCTTATAATTGCACTGTGGCAAAACTTCTATATCTGGATCCCATTGTCTCTGAGCAAGAATGGGGTTATCTGAGCATGTTGTCACCATTAACTTCTTGGCAGGTACATGCTCTGCCTGCAACCAACTCAGATCTGCCCCATTTGTGCAGTTAGCGTCCCTTGGCACCATGTCACAACCAGACATCACTGGAGGAACAGGGTTAACTTCTAGCTCAGCAACATGAATGACATCACCAGCAGCACTCCTACCACTGGTGAGTGATGGTGTCTCATTCCCAACTAGATTAGGGCATTCATTTAACCCCACAAACTGGCAAGGATTACCCACTATACCTGTCTCTAACTCACCCTCCACCTCCACCGAAGGTACGGCACTATCACAGATCATCCCAGGGGCTTCACACAAAATAACCACATTGCAATGTTCAGCATGGTTACATACTACCTGAGATGCATCATATGGTTCAGAAGGGTTAGCGACAGTGGGGACAACATTGACAGATATGTGTGGAGTTAATAAAAGTCCCACATCAGTAGTCCCACACATACTTGTGTGCATACCGTCAGAAAGTCCCATTCCTATTTCCGACATAGTCTCTTCCCTGCATACTTTCACTATGCAGTCAGCCTCTTCCGGCAACAAATCTGGAGCAACTGGTGGGAACATGCTGCTCACATCTTCCAGCACTTTAAACTGGGCCTTGTAATGTGAGGTCTCATGAGCAGGTTCCATGATGACTGTAGTAGGCAGAGGTACCTGGTAGGGCACCCCTGGTGAGAGCAAGCTGCTGACATCCTCAGCTTCTGCTTCTCCCAACCGTTTAAACTGGAACATTGCTTCCAGAGCTGGAAACAGCAGCTGTTGTAGGCGACGCCACTCTGCACCTACCCGGCGGCACTGATCTCTCCAAAATGGGGTATACAGCTTTCTCCAAGCATCGACCTCCTGCTGCGCAAATTTGTAACATTGTCCCAGTTCTCTCAGCAGCACCCAAGGAGATGCAGATGGACCCCAGAAACGAAATGCTGCACAATACTGGCTGAAGGCATTGCACTCATCATCCCTGGCCTGGGTGAGCTGCGTGATCATCTCCCCACGAGTATGGTTGTGGCAGGAGATACCTTGCAGCTGGCATTCTTCCGTTAGTTCCTCTGTGCTCATTAGGGTAAACATATCATCATCCTCCACTGGGTCAATATACACACTGGACTCCTCCGGTGCCGTAGGGGATTGGTACTCCGCAACCTCCGTGATTGCCACACATCCTACAGTCTACTTGGTACTAGCAGAGATGTCAGCTCTCTGAGCGAGCATCAGCTGTAGTGTCCAGGGCCAGCTCATTACTCACATCCAAGCTGACACTCATTTGGCTTCCTCTGTCTGCTTCCAAGACAGGGAACTGTGCATGACGCGGTCCGGTGAAATTCGCGTCAGCGGTCATTTGGGACCTCTGTCCCTTGTTAGGCTCCCCATGATTGATAACAGAGTCCACACCATGATCCAACACATTATTTACTTCCGCAGACAGTAAAAGTTCAGTACGAAGCCCATCTCCTGCTAACTCAGTAGCCACGGCAGATAAAGTCTCACGTAAAGGTTCGCCATCATGATGCCCTGTATCATCCTCCACTGGTTCACCAACAGCGATCAGCCCTCCGAGCCTCACCAGTTCCAACTGGTACTCACGCTCGGCCTGACGCTCTGCAGCCTCAGCCTCTCGTATGGCTTGGCGCTCCTCAGCCTCTCGTACGGCTTTCCACTCAGCAACCTCAGCCTCTCGTCTGGCTTTGCGCTCCGCAGCCTCTCTGTCTACACACAGTGGCTTTGTGCTCCGCAGCCTCTCTGTCGACAATGGCTTGGCAGTGCTGCACCAGCTGCAAAGCGAATACGGGGTTCACATTCTTAATTTGCCTGCTAGCAGCTAGAAGGTCGCTCTGCAGTGTAGACTTGCTGGGTCCAGCAGAAGGGTTTAACCCTGGCGCGGCATTGTACTGTCCAGTGCAGACTGAGCCCCTGGGGTAGGATTGTCCATGGACTGGTTTCCTCCAGCAGCTAGAGTCCGATCGGCATCCACTAGTGCCTGAATCAAACGTTTTCTACTCTGGCCAGACCAAGGGATATTCCTCTGAAAACACACGACCGCCAGGTCATCTCTCCTCATCTGCTGGTAATCAGCCATCCTGAGTCTCACACTTTTCAAATAAAATGATAGGAAAGAAAAAGAAGAGAAGGGAGGGAACAGAAATTGCATCCACTGTGTGACTTTTAAAACTATAGTAAAGCTCTGAGTTCTGATTCTGGTGATGTGGGTATTTCTCACAAAATTCTACCCACACTCACTTAAGTTCTTAAAGAGAAAAATGAATTCTCCACCCCACAGCTTGCCGCCAAATGTCACTGACCCACCGGTCCCCTGCTCCGATACGTCAATCTGAGCAGCTCCGGCCGTGACTGGGGTTCACTTTGGACTCTCGGGTCATTTACTTGAGGTACACTGCCACCAGCCAAAACCCGATTTTAGCGCTTGAAACTGCGCAAGGGGCGGCTTGGCTCGCACCTGACCACACAATACAATATACAAATGGTAACACGCTGGAGCGTTCTCTTCTGAGGCTAATGAGTTGTAAGAACACAGAACCAGGACTGAGAATATGTATTATGTATTATTTATTCCTAGAAATACTACAGAGCTTTAGAAAATAGTTACAAAATATTACACTGATTTTAAAAGTACACACAAGGTTAAATGCAATTTCAGAAATAAAATAAAAGTGACAGTACCGTATCTAACACTTAAGTACCAATCCTGAGGTGGGGGGGTTCTCCACAAGAAATCTCTGGTCGCTTACAGCCTGTTTGCTAGACCCCCAGGTAGTGACCACTGACTATCCCAAGGTACAGAGGTTTTATCTGCAGCCTCCCTCATCCCTCCCACCCTTGGGATTTTTAACCATTCCCTTGCTGAGCCTAGTGAAGGTCCCTAGATATAGGATCTTTCCCATAAAGAATTTGTCCCTGCTTTGAAGTAGATTTTATACATTCCTCAAGTGATAAGAGGTAATTTAGTGGAGGGCCAGAGCAACTTTGGCCTGTTGGCTGGACACTATTGCTCTCCCCCCCATCTGGTTTATGAGGGGTCTCAGATCTTTATCTTACATCCTAACTCCAGAGGAGTCCACAGATGTCAAACTGAGGGAATACAGGCCTCAAACTCAAACCAGAGTCACCTACAGTTTACCCACATAATAAAAGACCTGTCCTGATTCCAATACTCACAGGAGACATACCTTTACAACAATATCGGACATACATTGATCGAACAGATAATCATAACAGGAGGCATACGTTAATTTGATCGATCACCTGATCTGATCGTTACAGGGCTGAAGACTGCGGACCCCCTCTTGGGGCTGAAGACTGCGTACCCCCTCTTGGGGCTGAAGACTGCAGACACCCTCTTGGGGCTAAAGACTGCGGACCCCCACTCGGGGCTGAAGACTGCAGACCCCCACTCGGGGCTCTGGACCCCCACTCGGGGTTGGAGATGGAAGACCCCCACTCGGGGCTGGAGACGGAAGACCCCCACTCGGGGCTGGAGACGGAAGACCCCCACTCGGGGCTCTGGACCCCCACTCGGGGCTGGAGACGGAAGACCCCCACTCGGGGCTGGAGACGGAAGACCCCCACTCGGGGCTGGAGACGGAAGACCCCCACTCGGGGCTGGAGACGGAAGACCCGCACTCGGGGCTGGAGACGGAAGACCCCCACTCGGGGCTGGAGACGGAAGACCCCCACCCGGGGCTGGAGACAGAAGACCCCTACCTGGGGCTACTTGAAGCTGAAGACTGGATGTGGTCAGAGTCACTTTGTTCTTGGGCTTGCGGAGGCAACAATTTTCAATGAAGTGGTCTGGATTACCACAGTAGAAACATAAATGGAGTAACCTGCGTCTTTGGCGTTCAGATTCTGAAAGCTGGGACCTCCGCTTGCCCTGGACAGGGATTTCACTTTGAAGGTTGGAAGGCCTTTCAGATTTCACCGGCACTGTAACTGAGGCTCCTTTCAATTTGGAACTGTAACTGGTGGGCTTCACAACCTCAGGAGTGTAACTTAGTGATGTAGAAATTATAGGAATTTTTTTTGCCAAGAGTTCTTGTAGCTGAATAAGTGAGTGGTGGTAGGTTCCCATTGATTTATTGGGGGGGGGGGGGGGGGGGATCTTAGAATGCACACCCAAGATACATGAGGTGCTATCATGCTGGGACTTGTAGTTCTGCAAAGAAAAATACATGGTGCAGATGCACACTCCATATTATTAATCAATAATAGAGGCTCTTGGTATATTAATTGGCCAAGAAATATTTGCCCACCAACCAGCTTCACGGTGGCCTCATTTCTGGTGGGTCCCTAATACTAAGTTTGAATCTGGGGCGCGGAACCCCGAAAAGGTTGGCATAGGCCAGTCACCCCAGGGCAGCACACAAGTGAAAAACTAAGCTAAAGGTGTATTAATAAGAAAGTAGCAGAAGCTAGAGGTTAAAAAGTGAAGTGCTAGAAAGTATAATATATTAGTGGGAAATAAATAGTGCTAAATAAATGTTAGGGTGTGCCACCCCGAAAGCAACTCAGCCACACCAACCCAAGGGGAGCCGCGCCCCAAATCCATCCCCAAGACTAGCAATAAATGTCAATTTTAGGTCTTACCTATATTGTGCTTCCAGTTTGCAGTCTGTGGCTACCAGGGACCAAGCTGGTAAAATAATATTCAAATCAGGTGGGTGGGGTGCTACTCTAAGTTGAAGGAGTCCCAACCTTCAGGTGTACAGGTGTACACAATATTAGCTTATTTGGGGGGGGGGGGGATCTTAGAATGCACACCCAAGATACATGAGGTGCTATCATGCTGGGACTTGTAGTTCTGCAAAAAGGTTGGCATAGGCCAGTCAATATTATTTTACCAGCTTGGTCCCTGGTAGCCAGACTGCAAACTGGAGGCACAATATAAGACCTACTTTCTAGCACTTCACTTTTTAACCTCTAGCTTCTGCTACTTTCTTATTAATACACCTTTAGCTTAGTTTTTCACTTGTGTGCTGCCCTGGGGTGACTTGCCTATGCCAACCTTTTTGGGGTTCCGCGCCCCAGATTCAAACTTAGTATTAGGGACCCACCAGAAATGAGGCCACCGTGAAGATGGTTGGTGGGCAAATATTTCTTGGCCAATTAATATACCAAGAGCCTCTATTATTGATTAATAATATGGAGTGTGCATCTGCACCATGTATTTTTCTTTGCAGGTTCCCATTGGTATTGATGTCAGATTTTGCATAACCACTTTAAAGTCACTAGCCAAGTCCATGGGCTTGTGCATTCTGTCACGACTGGGGATTGGAAACCAGGTGTGATCTTGGTGGTTAGCTGACTACCAATGGAAACTGAGACTGAAGGCGTGTGGATAAGATGAATTATGTTTATTGTACAAAAGGAAACTGGCACAGAGGATGACACAAAGTCTGTAATAGTATTTGGTAAAGCTACCGGGAATGTTGAAAGCTGTATCCCGGCAACAGGTGCTGGCGACAGGTAACAGAATGGGATGCAGGTAACAAAAGCTGTACACAGGAAATGGATGCTTGGAGGCACGGAGTAACTGTAGCTGGGACACAGGTGTCTGGAAACACGGAGGAGAGACCACGGGAGCACAGGTGTCTGGAAACACGGAGTAGAGACCACGGGAGCACAGGTGTCTGGAAACAATGGAGTAGAGACCACAGGAGTACAGGTGTCTGGAAACACGGAGGAGAGACCACGGGAGCACAGGTGTCTGGAAACACGGAGTAGAGACCACGGAAGCACAGGTGTCTGGAAACACGGAGTAGAGACCACGGGAGCACAGGTGTCTGGAAACACGGAGTAGAGACCACGGGAGCACAGGTGTCTGGAAACAATGGAGTAGAGACCACGGGAGTACAGGTGTCTGGAAACATGGAGGAGAGACTACGGGAGCACAGGTGTCTGAAGCACGGAGCAGGAACAGCTTGTGCACTGGTGCCTGGAAGCACGAGATGACAGCAACCGGGGCACAGGTGTGGATAGCTGGGATATGTGTCAGTGAAGGTGGTCACAGGTGCAGGTAGTCACAGGTGCAGACACTGAGGCATGCAGATGCAGGTGGTCACAGGTGCAGGTAGTCACAGGTGCAGACACTGAGGCATGCAGATGCAGGTGGTCACAGGTGCAGGTAGTCACAGGTGCAGACACTGAGGCACGCAGATGCAGGTGGTCACAGGTGCAGGAACTTGAGCACGCAGGTGCAAGTGGTCACAGGTGCAGTAACTGGAGCACGCAGGTGCAAGTGGTCACAGGTGCAGGAACTGGAGCACGCAGGTGCAAGTGGTCACAGGTGCAGGTGGTCACAGGTGCAGGAACTGGAGCACGCAGGTGCTGGTGGTCACAGGTGCAGGAACTGGAGCAGGCAGGTGCAGGAACTGGAGCAGGCAGGTGCAGGTGGTCACATGTGCAGGAACTGGAGCAGGCAGGTGCAGGTGGTCACAGGTGCAGGAACTGGAGCAGGCAGGTGCAAGCGCTCACAGGTGCAGGAACTGTAGCAGGCAGGTGCAAGTGCTCACAGGTGCATACTGACAGGCCATTATGACAAGACAAATGCACAGGATTGTGACAATTTTATTCTTCATATGAGGATTTCCTATTAGTTTGGTCCTTCCAAGGCCGCACAGAATATGTTATGCCAAATTGATACCAGAATTCTACTGGTATTCCTTTTGGTCTAGCTTTACAAAAAAAAAAGTATAGTTATTTTCCTCAATAAGACCATAAGGAGACATGGTTCCCAGGAAATATGAGTCTGGCTTCCTTTTTGAGAAGTTCCTTGTCCCAATCCCTCTTAGGTATGCCCATCTCAGCTCTGAGCATTTCAAAGGCTTTCAAACCTCTTGGGTTTCCTTGATGGAATCTTAGGAAATGTTTGGCAACTGGGGTAAGGGTTTTGGAATTTTGTCTTAGGAGGTGTTCAGAGAGTATCTTTTTGAGAGATCTTCGAGTTTTGCCTATATAATGTTTAACACAAGGGCACTCCCAGTTGTAGATTACCCCTGCTGTGTCACATGAGATGTACTGGTGGATCTTCCATGTTTTGTGAAACTTGTCAATGTATGAGTTTTGCTGGACCATGATGGAGTATGTTCCACATTTGTAAGGTACTTTCTTGAAGATGGTTGGAGTCGTGTTTTTCTCAAGACCGCTATGTACGAGAGTATCTCTAAGGTTGTGACTTAATCTCGAACTGATATCCACCCTCTCTCCCAGTATTTCACACAGGTTTTCAGGATACCGGGGTGTCTGTTGAGGACACTCTGTAATTCTCGCCATTCTTGCCAAAATGTCCCAATGCAGCGGACCTTATCATGAGCATCCTTGGGTCTAAGGATAAGGAGTTCCCTATCAGTTCTGTTACTTTGATGGCCTTTCGTATAGAGCGATTGCTATATCCCCTGTTTTTTAGCCTCAGACTGAATTTGTCAGCTCTTTCATCATAGGTTGTTTTGTTGGAGCAATTCCTCTTTGTAAGTAGGAATTCCCCTTTGGGGAGCCCTTTTATTACCGGTGGGGAGTGAGCGAAGTCTCGATGGAGTAGTGAATTTGTAGCTGTGCTTTTGCAATATAGATCTGTGGTTATAGATCCATCTTGTTCGATGTTAAGGCGTAGATCTAAATACTCCACCTCTTTCTGGTTCATGTTGTAGGTGAGTCTCAGGTTGAGGTTGTTCTTGTTCAATAGGTCCAAAAATGTAATAAACAGGCCATTCTCTCTCCCATTGTTAGGCTGGAAGGCTGGGTGTAGAAACGTCAGGCGTGAGCCCGTAGCCGGGACCGCCGGTCAGGATGGCCACAGCGAACCCTACACTCTCTCTGTTGGGTTCCTCTGGCAGATGACTGGCCACTGCGAGAGCTAGTGTTCACCTGTGGCCGCCGCGTCCGAAGGAGCGAGTTATGCCCGCTCCAGCCCCGATGCAGCTAGGTCTTATGTAGGGACAAGTGGCCAGCGATCGTCAGAGGTAACACAAAAGGTGACTCTAACTACAGGGCCTAACTGAAATAACACACCCTGACTGCCGGCACCAGGCCAAGGACGGGGACGCGACCGAGTCGCAAACACAAGGGAGATAACACGGGGAATCACCACCATGCAATATAATACAAGACCAAAGGAATCCCCCAAAACAACTGAGGAATATAACCGGAGGAATGCCCTGCCTACTACAGAAAGAGAAAATACAGAATGAGCCCCGCTGCTAACGGAGACCAGCAGGGTCAGTCTGAGAACACAGGGACCTAATCCTAAACAAGGAAATGGCTGAGCAGCCAGAGAATGTAACTGAAAAGCAATAGGCAATCTGCCCACAATAAAGGATAAAGAACAAAGCTCCAATAGGAGCACTCGCGTGATCCCAGGAGGGGGAGCAGAGCGAACGGTGGCAGGGATGCACCAGGACTGAGACCAACCAGGACCGGTGCAAGGCACCGGAGCGCCCCAGGCGAGTCGGGGTGGGGGCGCCCCGGTGACGGGGGGGTACCTGTCCTGCGGCGCTGTGTATTTAAATCTGGCGGCGGAGGCAGCGGGGGTCCCTGCAGTCCATTAGAAATCACGAGCGCTATCCGCCGGACTATGCGGAAGCGCTTCTAGTGTGAAAACACTGGCAGCACGCTGATTGGCTGAGATCAGCGTGCGCCGTGCTGCCAGAGTTTTCACACTAGAAGCGCTTCCGCATAGCCCGGCGGATAGCGCTCATGATTTCTAATGGACTGCAGGGACCCCCGCTGCCTCCGCCGCCAGATTTAAATACACAGCGCCGTAGGACAGGTACCCGGGCGGCACAAAATCCCGCCCTCCAGTGGCCGGCGCCGTAGGCAAATGCCTAGATTTGCCTAGTGGTGGCGCCGGCCCTGAGACCAACAAGACACTGGGAGACAGGGTCTGGGAACAGGCGATGCAACCAGGATAGCTGTCAGAACAAGCTATAACCGGCACCATCTTGCCTGTTAGTATCCCTTTAAAGAGATACTGCAGCCAATGGAATGTCCCTGTTGGGACCAGCCCCCGGCTTCTAATCAACATCAGGTGGCCGAGCGGGCGACTCCCGGCATCCCCTGTTACCAGGCAACCGCTGGGCGGCTGCAGGGGAACGCCGGGAGCTCATACTGTGACGCCCGCGCCGGGCGGAAGTGAAGTCACCCCGCCGGGCGGAAGCGACCGCCGGACGCTCAGCTGAGCTGGGCGGAAGCGCAGTGTGCACCTCCTGTGCACCCGCCCTGGCCGGCAGAGCGTCAGAGACGCTAACAGTACCCCCCCCTTGAGGAGGGGTCAACAAACCCCTACCCCACCGGGTTTGTACGGAAATTCCCGAAAGAATAGCCTCTTAAGGTTGGGGGCATGCAAATCTTTCTCGGGAACCCACGAGCTTTCTTCTGGACTGAAGCCTCTCCAATGCACTAAAAACTGCAGAGAACCTCTACGAAACTTGGAATCAAGTATCTTCTCCACCTGGAATTCCTGCTGTCCCCGTACCACCACCGAGGAAGACCCAGGGTTAATCCTGCGGGGAAACTTTTGTGGGAAGAACACCGGTTTCAGCAGAGAGGCGTGGAAAGTGCTGGCAATCTTGAGGGACTTGGGCAGCAAAAGGCGAAAGGCCACCGGATTAACCCTCTTTATAATACGAAAGGGACCGATATACCTCGGCCCTAACCTTGCCGACTGTTGATGGACTTTGATATTATGGGTGGACAAGCACACCCAGTCACCAACTTTGAATTAGCAAGGACGTCGAGACTTGTCAGCGAACACTTTTTCCTTCAAGGCTGCTTCCTTGAGAGCCTCATGGGTTCTTTTCCAGATAACTCTGAGGTGAGAAACAGAAGAAAAAGAAGATTTGGGGGCTTCTGGTCCTAAAGAATTGGCCCGTGGATGAAAACCAAATACCACAAAAAAGGGCGAAGCTCTCGATGCTGAGTGGTAGGCGTTATTATACGCGAATTCTGCTAATGGCAGAAAGCTCACCCAATCATTTTGCAGTTTGGACACAAAACATCTTAGGTACTGCTTAAGGGATTGGTTCAGTCGATCCGTCTGTCCGTTCGATTGCGGATGAAAAGCTGAGGTTAGACTGATCTTTATTTTGAGAGAGGAGCAAAAAACTCTCCAGAATTGTGCCACAAACTGTGGCCATCGATCTGATACAATATCGGAAGGCAAACCATGAAGCCTGAACACATGTTGCAAGAACAACCCGACCAACTCCTTGGCGGAAGGTAATTGTTTCAGCGCCACAAAATGTGCCATCTTAGAAAATCTGTCAATGATGACCCAGATAACTTGGCACTGAGATGACACAGGTAACCCAACTATGAAATCCATGGCCAGGTGTGACCACGGCCAGGAAGTAATGGATAATGGGACAAGAACCCCAAGGGGCTGGGACCTAGGAACTTTATGTTGGGCGCACACTGGACAAGACAAAACTAATTCCCTAGCGTCTCGTGCCATCCCTGGCCACCAAACTACCCGAGATAAAAGATCTAAGGTTTTAACAATCCCAGGATGACCAGCAATTTTGGAATCATGCAGTTCCGACAATACCCTGCGTCAAAGAGATTCGGGCACAAATGATCGAGAGGCTGGGGTTTGGGCAGGAGCCTGAACTTGAGCTTGACGAATTAAGCCCTCCAATGTCTGATTGATCCCCGCATGAATACAGGATGCTGGCAGAATAGGAATTTTGCTTGTCTTGATCTCGTGTTGGGGAAGAAAACAGCGAGAAAGGGCGTCTGCTCTACTGTTCTTTGAACCAGGTATGTAGGACATAACGAAGTTAAACCGCATAAAGAACAGTGCCCAGCGAGCTTGCCGAGCATTGAGCCTTTTGGCTGTTTCAATATATTGTAAGTTCTTGTGGTCAGTAAGAACTAATATTTGATGAATAGCTCCTTCCAACCAGTGACGCCATTCGTCAAAGGCCCATTTGACCGCAAGCAACTCTCTATTCCCTACGTCGTAATTGGCCTCACCCGAAGAGAATTTTCTCGACATGAACGCACAGGGATGTAACTCCAGAGACTCCGGATCTCTTTGAGACAGAACTGCTCCGGCCCCTACCTCGGAGGCATCCACCTCCACTATGAAGGGGAGATCCGGATCCAGATGTCTCAACACTGGAGCTGAAACAAAGGCCTGTTTAATAGCCTGGAAGGCCTGCTCCACTTGAGGAGACCATTCTTGGTTAGCGCAACCAAGGGCGCTACTATAGAAGAAAAAGAATGGATAAAGCGCCTGTAATAATTGGCAAATCCAAGAAATCATTGGACAACCTTCAAGATAGTGGGTCGGGACCAATCCACGATAGCCTGAAGTTTCTTGGGATCCATCCGGAATCCCTCAGAGGAAATGATGTACCCCAGGAATGATACTTGGGACACCTCAAACTCGCATTTCTCAAGTTTTGCAAACAACTGGTTCTCCCTTAATTTTTGCAGAACTTGCCTCACTTCATTCCTATGCGAGTTCACATTCCGGGAAAAAATCAAAATGTCGTCTAAGTATACGACCACGAATTGACCCAAAAAATCACAGAGGACGTCATTAATAAGGTCTTGAAAGACAGCAGGGGCGTTGGAAAGGCATTACTAGGTACTCGTAATGCCCAGATTGAGTACTAAATGCCATCTTCAATTCGTCACCTTCCTTGATTCCGATGAGGTTGTACGCACCTCTGAGATCAATCTTAGTAAAAATGGTGGCTGCCCTTAATTGATCAAAGATTACCGAAATCAAAGGAAGAGGATACGTGTTTTTCACCGTGATTTTGTTAAGAGCACGAAAATCAATACAAGGCCTGAGAGCCATCTTTTTTCTCCACAAAAAAGAAGCCGGCACTAAGGGGTGATTTTGAGGGTCGGATCAAGCCCTTCTTAAGGCTTTCCTGGACGTACTCTTCCATAGCCTTGGTCTCGGGGATAGACAAAGCATACAACCTCCCTTTAGGCAGAGGAGCATTGGGAATTAACTTGATGGCACAATCGTAGGAACGATGTGGGGGAAGATTGTCTGCTTTTCCCTTCGAGAAGACATCAGAAAAATCTTTATAAGGAGAAGGAATCTCGGAAAGAGACATTGCTGCTTGAACCAACGGGATGTGGACACATTGTTCAGAGCAATAAGGACTCCAACGAGCAATCTCTCCAGAACTCCAATCTATGACTGGGTTGTGTTTTACTAACCAAGGATGACCCAACACGATGGGGACACCCGGGCAAGAGGTCAATAATAACGTAATTTCTTCTGAATGACACAACCCTACGGTAAGCTGCACTAAAGGAGTTTGAAAAGAAATATCCCCGTTAGACAACACATTCCCGTCTAAACCCCGCAGGGTGATAAAACCATTGAGTCTGAGAAAGGGAATACCAAGACTACGGGCTAAAGAAATATCTAAAAAATTTCCTGCAGCGCCACTGTCGATAAAGGCGGTACCAGGAAAATTATTCTCCTGAAAAGAGATACAACAAGGAGCTAATAAAGAATCTTGAGAGGAAAAAAGCTGAAGGCCTAAGTGAACCCTCTCCATGTTCACTTGGCCTGGGCTTTTACTGGCCTAACAGGACAATTGCGGAGAAGATGTCCTTTGCCTCCACAATATAGGCAAAGGCTGGCACTGAACCGGCAGGCTCTTTCTTCTGAGGAGATGCGAGTCGCCCCTATCTGCATGGGCTCTTCGCCGTCCTCGGGGACCAGGGGAACAAACGGAAGTGGACGCACTTGTGCCCCTCGCTCGGACCTTCGCTCGCGGAGGCGGCAGTCAATGCGAATAGCCAACTCCATGAGTTTATCTAGAGAGGTAGGTACTGGATACTGGATTAGGCTATCTTTGATGGCATCGGAAAGCCCACAACGGAATTGACTCCGTAAAGCAGAGTCATTCCAGCCGCAGTCATTAGACCAACGGCAGAATTCTGTACAGTAAGCCTCTGCTGGGTCCCTTCCCTGTTTAAGGGCCCGGAGATGGGTTTCTGCAGAAGCTTCTCTGTCAGGATCATCGTAGAGAAGGCCTAGGGACATAAAGAAACTCTCTACCGTTGCCAAGACTGGACTATCAGCCGGGAGACCAAAGGCCCAGGTCTGCGGATCTCCTTGCAGGAGCGACATTACTAAGCCCAGTCGCTGAGCTTCTGAACCAGAGGACTGAGGTCTAAGTCAAAAAAACAATTTACAACTCTCACGGAAGTTGAAAAAGGCCCTACGATCCCCGGCAAAACGGTCAGGCAAATTAACTTTTGGTTCCAGCACCCCTGGGTCTGGAGATCGGATTCTCTGTTCTTGAGAAGTAACTTTCAAAGATAAATCTCGCACCATCTGAGTCAAACCCTGGACCTGATCTGAAAATGTCTGAGGAGTGGGATTCATTTCTAACTCTGCCTGATTGGTTGCTATATAAAAGGAAATGTATATAACCTGTATGGCCGGTTATAATGTTAGGCTGGATGGCTGGGTGTAGAACGTCAGGCGTGAGCCCGTAGCCGGGACCGCCGGTCAGGACGGCCACAGCGAACCCTACACTCTCTCTGTTGGGTTCCTCTGGCAGATGACTGGCCACTGCGAGAGCTAGTGTTCACCTGTGGCCGCCGCGTCCGAAGGAGCGAGTTATGCCCGCTCCAGCCCCGATGCAGCTAGGTCTTATGTAGGGACAAGTGGCTAGCGATCGTCAGAGGTAACACAAAAGGTGACTCTAACTACAGGGCCTAACTGAAATAACACACCCTGACTGCCGGCACCAGGCCAAGGACGGGGACGCGACCGAGTTGCAAACACAAGGGAGATAACACGGGGAATCACCACCATGCAATATAATACAAAGGAATCCCCCAAACGAATGAGGAATATAACAGGAGGAATGCCCTGCCTACTACAGAAAGAGAAAAATACAGAATGAGCCCCGCTGCTAACGGAGACCAGCAGGGTCAGTCTGAGAACACAGGGACCTAATCCTAAACAAGGAAATGGCTGAGCAGCCAGAGAATGTAACTGAAAAGCAATAGGCAATCTGCCCACAATAAAGGATAAAGAATAAAGCTCCAATAAGAGCACTCACGTGATCCCAGGAGGGGGAGCAGGGCGCACGGTGGCAGGGATGCACCAGGACTGAAACCAACAAGACACTGGGAGACAGGGTCTGGGAACAGGCGATGCGACCAGGATAGCTGTCAGAACAAGCTATAACCGGCGCCATCTTGCCTGTGAGTATCCCTGAAAAGAGATACTGCAGCCAATGGAATGTCCCTGTTGGGACCAGCCCCCGGCTTCTAATCACCATCAGGTGGCCGAGCGCGCGACTCCCGGCGTCCCCTGTTACCAGGCAACCGCTAGGCGGCTGCAGGGGAAAGCCGGGAGCTCATACTGTGACGCCCGCGCCGGGCGGAAGTGATGTCACCCCGCCGGGCGGAAGCGACCGCCGGACGCTCGGCTGAGCCGGGCGGAAGCGCAGTGTGCACCTCCTGTGCACCCGCCCCCGGTCGCCGAGCGTCAGAGACGCTAACACCCATATGATGATCATGTCGTCTATGTATCGAAGCAATAATAAAACATGCTCTCATTCCCACCACCCCAGGTACAGGTTCACATACGTGGGGGCACAAGTGCTCCCCATCGCGGTTCCCTGTACCTGGTGGTATAAGTGGTCTTCGCATACGAAATCATTTTTGGTTAGTACGAAGCGCAACAGTTTGATAATAAATTCATTGAGGGGTACTTCACTGTCCATGCTTTTAAAATATTTTGTGGCTTGTATGCCGAATCCATGGATGATGCTAGTGTACAGATTCTCAATGTCACATGTGATGAGCCATGAGTTGTTATTCAGAATGATGTCCTGATTTTTGTTGAGTACATCCATGGTACCAGAATCCAGAAATATGATGGTAAAATGATGATGTATTTTCTTAGATAGAAATCCACAAATTTGCTTGTTTTCTCAGTGAGACGATGGGCCTCCCAGGGGGATTCTTCTCACATTTGTGAACTTTTGTTAATAGGTATATGTCGATTTTGACACTGTCTTAACCTCCAAACATTCACAGTGTGTCTTGGTAATGGTGCCGTCCTTTTACCGCTTCATTTAGCATCTCTTGGTATAGTTCCATGCAGTCATTGTTGGGATTGAAAATCTATTTTTTGTAACAGGACCTATCTCCCAATTGTTGCTGTAGCTCTTTTGTGTATTTCTTGAGACCACGGGACAACACCCCCCCCCCCTCCCTTATCAGTGGGTTTAATTATTGTATCATCCCATCCTTTGATTTTGCCTAAGGCATTTCTCTCCTGTATGCTCCGGTGGTCACTGCGGCAAAAAAAGTCATTCTAAACGCCTGGATAAAACCACACCTCCCCACAGTGACGGAAGTTGAAACTTTATTGTTAAAATACATGTTTTACAATAGGTAGGACACCCTCAAAAATGTCACCGTTCCTACATCTCGTTTTTATAAAACATGGGGCCCATTTATTGATAGACCAGCCCCACAGAAAGAAGACTTTTATAGAGTATTCGGAAATCCAAGCAGCTCGCTCAACCCAACGACATAAATGTCAGAACAATTCATAATAACATATCTCCCAGCATGCCCCTCTCCAGGAGGACACAATGCTCTGCTCCTGTACTTCCCTCTTGGTGTATGATTGCCAGCACCTGTGGTGAAGCACCTATCGGGTTGGGATCATTTGGCCTATTGCATTATGGTAGAAAGTCATTAGGTCGAATCCATTAGGTCGACATGCTAAAAGGTCGACATGACTCTAGGTCGACATGGGAAAAGGTCGACATGATTCTAGGTCGAAAGGTCATTAGTTCGACAAGGTCATTAGTTCGACATTGTCTATGTCGACATTCACAAGGTCGACATGGTGTTTTTCACTGTTTTTTTACCTGAATGTCAACACAGTCGACATGGACACAGTTTAAAGTGCACTGCATCCCCTCGCATCGCTCGCTGCGCTCGCAATGCGTCGGGCACGGTGCCTCGCTACGCTCGGCACACTATTTTATTCTCCCACCACGCCCTAGTGGATGGTAGGGCATGAAATACCGCCTGTCGGCACATGTTGGCTCAAAAAACAGTGAAAAACTCCTTGTCGACCTTGTGAATGTCGACATAGACAATGTCGAACTAATGACCTTGTCGAACTAATGACCTGTCGAACTAATGACCTTTCGACCTAGAATCATGTCGACCTTTTCCCATGTCGACCTAGAGTCATGTCGACCTTTTAGCATGTCGACCTAATGACTTTCTACCATAATGCAATAGGCCAAATGACCGCATCCCCACCTATCTCACCAATTAACCTGTTCAACACAGGTGATGGTAATCCTACATGAGACGGAAGTGCAGGAGCAGAGCATTGTGTTCCTCTAGGAGAGGGCAATCTTCTGAGGTATCATGAATGCAATAAACATTTGGTATGACTGATGCACTGTTGGAAGCCCCCACCCACATCTGTTATTTTTGTCTTACTTAAATTCACCTCTTTTTTTTTTTAAATCGAGAAATAGCATTTGTTTATATATATATATATATATATATATATATATATATATATATATATATATATATATATATATATATATATATATATATATATATATATATATATATATATATATATACACGAAAACAGAGTGCCGCTCGGGTGCGTGGTCCCGTTCGCGGCAAAGCGGAGTTCTTTGCGTGCATATAAGGTAGGACATTGTCTCTGTTATTTGTTAGCCTTGATGAAAATGCCCTAGTCGGCATTGAAACGTTGTTGATTTTTGCTACATTAAATATATTGGATTATCGTCAAGTCTTTGGAGTGCCACTCTGTTTTCGCTTGTATCTACCCACATTGACTACGGTCCTCCAGTCTGCGTGATCATAGAGAGTAGAATAGTGGTTGCAACAGAGCTATAGGTTCATCTCTCGCTGTGTGATTGGTAGCGTTAACTGTCACTCAGGAGAGTGCTGCTGTATGATTGGCTAAGGTGAGTGTCTTCTCAGGTTGGTGCCGCCCCCATGTGATCGGCTGCGCAGTGAGGAGAGGAGACAACGAGGGCGCCATGGTAAGTGCTGGCAACCGGGTAGTGTGTGAGGGGAAGCCGCCGGGAGGATGTGTTCTCTGTATGCCGGCAGCAGCAGGGTCACACCGCACGGCTCCGGGTCTCCGTTATTAATGCACTGTGTGTAATACTTCCGGTATAACTGCCTGCAGCCAATCCTCTCCCTTCCTGTATCCCGTACTGACCCTCTACACCCCCATATATCCTATACTGACCCTCTACACCCCCTTACTGACCCCATATATCCTATGCTGACCCTCTACACCCCCTTACTGACCCCATATATCCTATACTGACCCTCTACACCCCCTTACTGACCCCATATATCCTATACTGACCCTCTACACCCCCTTACTGACCCCATAAATCCTATACTGACCCTCTACACCCCTATACTGACCTCATATATCCTATAATGACCCTCTACACCCCCTTACTGATCCCATATATCCTATACTGACCCTCTACACCCCTATACTGACCCCATATATCCTATACTGACCCTCTACACCCCCATACTGACCCCATATATCCTATACTGACCTTCTACACCCCCTTACTGACCCCATATATCCTATACTGACCCTCTACACCCCCATACTGACCCCATATATCCTATACTGACCCTCTACACCCCCATACTGACCCCATTTATCCTATACTGACCCCATATATCCTATACTGACCCTCTACACCCCCATACTGACCCCATATATCCTATACTGACCCTCTACACCCCCATACTGACCCCATATATCCTATACTGACCCTCTACACCCCCTTACTGACCCCATATATCCTATACTGACCCTCTACACCCCCTTACTGACCCCATATATCCTATACTGACCCTCTACACCCCCATACTGACCCCATATATCCTATACTGACCCTCTACACCCCCATACTGACCCCATATATCCTATACTGACCCTCTACACCCCCATACTGACCCTCTACACCCCCATACTGACCCTCTACACCCCCTTACTGACCTGCTACCCCCCGTACTGACCCCATATATCCTATACTGACCCTCTACACCCCCATACTGACCCCATATATCCTATACTGACCCCATATATCCTATTCTGACCCTCTACACCCCCATACTGACCCCATATATCCGATACTGACCCTCTACACCCCCACACTGACCTGCTACCCCCCGTACTGACCCCATATATCTTATACTGACCCGCTACACCCCCTTACTGACCCCATATATCCTATACTGACACTCTACACCCCCTTACTGACCATATATATCCTATACTGACACTCTACAACCCCATACTGACCCCATATATCCTATTCTGACCCACTACACCCTATACTGACCCGCTACACCCCTTACTGACCTAATATATCCTATACTGACCCGCTACACCCCCATACTGACCCCATATATCCTATACTGACCCACTACCCCGTACTGACCCCATATATCCTATACTAACCCCATATATCCTATACTGACCTGCTACCCCCCGTACTGATTCCATATATCCTATACTGACACACTACACCTCCTTACTGACCCGTTACACCCCCTTACTGACCCCATATATCCTATACTGACCCACTACACCCCCATACTAACCCGCTACACCCCCTTACTGACCCCATATATCCTATACTTACCCTCTATACCCCATACTGACCCGCTACACCCCCTTACTGATCCCATATATCCTATACTGACCCACTACACCCCCATACTGACACATTAAACCCCCTTACTGACCCCATATATCCTATACTGACCCTCTACACCCCCATACTGACCCGCTACCCCCCGTACTGACCCCATATATCCTACACTGACCCGCTAACCCCTGTGCTGACCCCATATATTCTATGCTGACCCCATATATTCTATACTGACCCCATATATTCTATACTGACCCACTACACTCCCGGCCTTACTGACCACATATATCCTATACTGACCCTCTACACCCCCATACTGACCTGCTACACCCGTACTGACCCCATATATCCTATACTGACCCTCTACACCCCCATACTGACCCGCTAGCCCCCGTACTGACCCCATATATCCTATACTGACCATCTACACCCCCATAGTGACCCGCTACCCCCTGTACTGACCCCATATATCCTAAACTAACCCACTACACCCCATACTGACCCCATATATCTTATACTGACCCGCTACACCCCCTTACTGACCCCATATATCCTATACTGACACTCTACACCCCCTTACTGACCCTATATATCCTATACTGACACTCTACAACCCCATACTGACCCCATATATCCTATTCTGACCCACTACACCCTATACTGACCCGCTACACCCCTTACTGACCTAATATATCCTATACTGACCCGCTACACCCCCATACTGACCCCATATATCCTATACTGACCCACTACCCCCGTACTGACCCCATATATCCTATACTAACCCCATATATCCTATACTGACCTGCTACCCCCCGTACTGATTCCATATATCCTATACTGACACACTACACCTCCTTACTGACCCGTTACACCCCCTTACTGACCCCATATATCCTATACTGACCCACTACACCCCCATACTGACCCGCTACACCCCCTTACTGACCCCATATATCCTATACTTACCCTCTATACCCCATACTGACCCGCTACACCCCCTTACTGATCCCATATATCCTATACTGACCCACTACACCCCCATACTGACCCATTAAACCCCCTTACTGACCCCATATATACTATACTGACCCTCTACACCCCATACTAACCCGCTGCACCCCCTTACTGACCCCTTATATCCCATACTGACCCTCTACACCCCCATACTGACCCGCTACACCCCCTTACTGACCCCATATATCATATACTGACCCTCTACACCCCCATACTGACCCCATATATCCTATACTGACCCTCTACACCCCCTAATATCCTATACTGACCCTCTACACCCCATACTGAACTGCTACACCCCCATACTGCCCCCATATATCCTGAACTGACCCACTACACCCCCATACTGAACAGCTCCACCCCCTTACTTACCCCATATATCCCATACTGACCCCCAACCCACGTACTGACCCCATTTTCCTATACTGACTCACTACACCCCTTACTGACCCATATATCCTATACTGACCCACTACACCCCATTCTGACCCGCTACCCCCCTTACTGACCCCATATATCCTATACTGACCCACTACACCCACTTACTGACCCCATATATCCTATACTGACCCTCTACACCCCATACTGACCTGCTAAACCCCCTTACTGACCCCATATATCCCATACTGACCCCATATATCCTATACTGACCCACTACACCCCATTCTGACCTGCTACACCCCCTTACTGACCCCATATATCCTATACTAACCCACTACACCCCCTTACTGACCCCATATATCCCATACTGACCCTCTACACCCCATACTGACCCGTTACAACCCCTTACTGACCCGTTATATCCTATACTGACCCCATATATCCTATACTGACCCTCTACACCCCCATTCAGACCCGCTACACCACCTTACTGACCCCTTATATCCTATACTGACCCACTACACCCAATACTGAACCGCTACACCCCCATACTGACCCCATATATCCTATACTGAGCCGCTACACCCCTTAATGACCCCATATATCCTATTCTGACCACTACACCCCATACTGACCCGTTACACCCCCCCCTTACTGACCCCATATATCTCATACTGACCCGCTACTTCCCTAACTGACCCCATATATCCTATACTGACCCACTACACCCCCATACTGACTCCATATATCCTATACTGACCCTCTACACCCCCATACTGACCCGCTACACCCCCTAACTGACCCTGTATATCCTATACTGACCCTCTACACCCCATACTTTCCCTCTACACCCCCTTACTGACCCCATGTATCCTATACTGACTCGCTACACCCCCTTACTGACCCTATATATCCTATACTGACCCACTACACCCCCATACTGACCTGCTACACCCCCTTAATGACCCTATATATCCTATACTGACCCTCTACACCCCCATACTGACCCCATATATCCTATACTCACCCTCTACACCCTTATTCTGATCCGCTACACCCCCTTACTGACCCCATATATCCTATACTGACCCGCTGCACCACCTCACTGACCCCATATATCCTATACTGACCCACTACACCCCATACTGACCCGCTACACCCCCTTACTGACCCCATATATCCTATACTAGGTATGGCCATCGACGATTCGGAATCATCGATGGTTCATGGCCGATGTGGAATACTTTTGCCATTCGATTTGGGAGAAACAGATGGTTTCCCTCCGTCGATGGAACAGCAAAACGATGTCTTGCTTTTTTTTCCCAAAGTGCCGGGACACGGTAGATACTAAATTGTAGTGGGCTAAAGGACCTTCCATACCCAGGGAGAATGGCCGGGGGGCTTGCTCCCTCACTATCCACGCCACAATTGGTTGCCTTTAGTAACCAGGTGGCGAGCGGAGCGAGCCACCTTGCCCGAAGCGCGGTGAGCGTCAGTTTGGGACCCTTCTTCTGCCCTTGCTCCTCCTCTCTCCACCCCCTCTCCTCCCCGAGTTTCTTTAGCCCACTACAATTTAGACCTAACCGCTGGGACACTGAGCATAGCTCGCCCCTGACAACCGCAAAGCCCCGCCCCGTGTCTTGATTGGCCCATAGGCCAATTAATCAAACACAATGGATGACCATCGGTATGTAAACATATTGATGGTCATTCATTGCATAGTTTAGCACTATCGATGGCCAGTTGCAGAATTGGCATCGATGGCGATGTCCATCCCTATCCTATACTGACCCTCTACAGCAGCGGTGGGGAGCCTCCAGCCCGCGAGCCGTATACGGCCCCTGGAGCCGGTCTTAGTGGCCAGCCCACCCGCCCGACGTCTGTACGAGTCAAGTACAGGGGAAATCTTGAGAGCTACCGACCTCTCGCGATATTTCCCTGTATGAGACTCCCTGCACAGCCGCCGGACCACACAGACCGGCGACTTGTAACCTGTGGCAGCTGTCGGAGCGTGGGACGGCTGCCGCAGGACGTTTTTTAAGTTTTTTTTTTTTTTATGGCACCCAAGGCATTATGCCTCAATGCAAACGGCCCATGGACCCCAAAAGGTTCCCCACCACTGCTCTACACTCCCATACTGACCAGCTACCCCCCGTACTGACACAATATATCCTATACTGACCCTCTACACCCCCATACTGACCCGCTACCCTCCGTACTGACCCCATATATCCTATACTGACCCTCTACACCCCCATACTGACCCGTTACCCCCTATACTGACCCTCTACACCCCCATACTGACCCGCTACCCCCCGTACTGACCCCATATATCCTATACTGACCCTCTACACCCCCATACTGACCAGCTACCCCCCGTACTGACACAATATATCCTATACTGACCCTCTACACCCCCATACTGACCCGCTACCCTCCGTACTGACCCCATATATCCTATACTGACCCTCTACACCCCCATACTGACCCGTTACCCCCTATACTGACCCTCTACACCCCCATACTGACCCGTTACCCCCTGTACTGACCCCATATATCCCATACTGACCCTCTACACCCCCATACTGACCCGCTACTCACTGTATTGACCCCATATATCCTGTACTGACCCCATATA
This sequence comes from Crinia signifera, assembly GCF_055691185.1. Taxonomy (NCBI): domain Eukaryota; kingdom Metazoa; phylum Chordata; class Amphibia; order Anura; family Myobatrachidae; genus Crinia; species Crinia signifera. The sequence continues at coordinate 10,061,169 of NC_139217.1, read as the reverse complement.
TCCTATACTGACCTGTTACCCTCCGTACTGACTCCATATATCCTATACTGACCCTATATATCCTATACTGACCCTCTACACCCCCATACTGACCCGCTACCCCCCCGTACTGACCCCATATATCCTATACTGACCCTCTACACCTCCATACTGACCCGCTACCCCCTGTACTGACCCCATATATCCTATACTGACCCTCTACACCCCCATACTGACCCGCTACCCCCGTACTGACCCCATAAATCCTATACTGACCCTCTACACCTCCATACTGACCCGCTACCCCCATACTGACCCCATATATCCTATACTGAGCCGCTACCCTCTGTACTTACCCCATATGTCCTATACTGACCCTCTACACCCCCATACTGACCTGCTACACCCCTTACTGACCCCATATATACCTTTCTGACCCCATACTGACCTGCTACACCCCCTTACTGACCCCATACCGACCCGCTACACCCCTTACTGACCCCATATATCCCATACTGACCCGCTACACCCCATACTGACCCCAAATATCCCATACTGACCCGGTAATCCCCCTTACTGACCCCAAATATCCCATACTAATCCGCTAAACCCCTTACTGACCCCATATATCCCATACTGACCCATACCGACACGCCACACCCCATACTGACCCCAAATATCGCATACTGACCCGGTAATCCCCCTTACTGACTCCATATATCCCATACTGACCCGCTACACCCCATACTGACCCCAAATATCCCATACTGACCCGGTACTCCCCCTTACTGACCCCAAATATCCCATACTAATCCGCTACACCCCTTACTGACCCCATATATCCCATACTGACCCATACCGACACACCACACCCCATACTGACTACAAATATCGCATACTGACCCGGTAATCCCCCTTACTGACCCCAAATATCCCATAATGATCCACTACACCCCCTTACTGACGCCAAATATCTCATACTGACCCGGTACTCCCCCTTACTGACTCCATATATCCCATACTCACCCGCTATGCTCCCATACTGACCTGGTAATCCCCCTTACTGATCTGCTACACCCCCTTACTGACCCCAAATATCTCATACTGACAACTACACCCCTTACTGACCCTCTACACCTCTATTAAATTGCACCCCCATACTGACCTCATATCCCATACTGACCCACTACACCCCTTACTGACCCCATATGGTGTTCATTCTCGCACCTGCCATATTTAAAAACCCATGGAGTTCCTCTTCCCTGCCTGGGGTGTCGCTGTCTGCTGTGGTGTTTCTAGCACAGATCTGGTTTGTATATCAGTGCTGATATACAGACCACACTGTGCTAGAAGCACTACAGCAAACAGCAACACCTCAGGCAGGGAAGAGGAACTGCATGAGTTTTCAAATATAGCGGGTGCTAGAATGAACACTACCCATATATCCCATACTGACCCCATATATCCCATACTGCCCCCATATATCCCATAGGGCGGTTTCACACACTCCGGCTCCTGCCGGACAGCAAAATCCCGCACGGCCAGGAAGACGTGCCGTGCACAGTAGTTGTGACTGGACACTATTGTGTCCATTCACACGGGACGGCCACGGCCCGGCCGTCCGGTTGCAGCCGGATCCCGCCACTGGAAGGGATGGCTGCCGGGCTATGGCCATCCCCTCCATTCTAAACTGATGTGTGCAGCACGGCTTCCTGGCCGTGCTGGTTTTCGCCGCCCGGCAGGAGCCGGAGTGTGTGAAATAGCCCTTACTCACCCACTACATCCCTTTACTTAGAAACATAGAATTTGACGGCAGATAAGAACCACTTGGTCCATCTAGTCTGCCCCTTTTTTAAACAGGTTACCTCAAACCATATTTGATGCTTATTTCTTTGTAAGGATATCAGCTATCAACAATAAAAGGTCTGCTATCAACAATAAAACCAGAGCCTTTAAATTCTATAAAAATTACTTGAATGAGGAGGCGTTCGCAAAATACAAAGAATCAAACAAAACTTGTAAAGGGGTAATCAAAGCAGCTAAAATATTATATGATTTATTATATGAGTGCATAGCCACTGAAAGCAAAACCAACCCAAAGAAGTTTTTTAAATACATAAATATTAAACGTTTAATTAAGGAAAACATAGGCCCACTAACTGATACTAGTGGAAAAAGTGTTACTGAGGACAAGGGAAAAGCAAAACTGTTAAATGAGTTCTTCTCATCAGTATTTACTAAGGAAGAGCAGACTGTGGAACGAACATTTACCACAAACGGGACAAATAAGCCAGAACTCATTGTGGATTTCACGCCGAAGGAAATAATACTGAGGCTAAGCAAACTCAAAACAAATAAATCACCAGGGCCAGATGGGATTCATCTGAGGGTATTAATGGAATTAAGGGATGAACTAGCTACCCCCCTACATTATATCTTTAGCAAGTCACTATCGTCAGGTATAGTACCAAAAGATTGGAGAATAGCAGAGGTAGTGCCAATATTCAAAAAAGGAAGATCCCGCTAATTACAGACCCGTTAGTTTAACATCAATTGTGGGTAAACTATTTGAAGGATTTTTAAGGGATGGTATCCAGGAATATTTAGATCATCACCGTCTATTCAGTACTAACCAACATGGGTTCGTGAAAAATCGTTCATGCCAAACTAATCTAACTTCTATGAAGAAGTTAGCAAAAACCTCGATAATGGAAATGCTGTAGATGTGATTTTCCTAGATTTAGCTAAAGCATTTGATACTGTACCACACAAGAGATTGATTAATAAAATGGAGAACCTAGGATTGGGTGAAAATATCTGCAGATGGGTAGGGAATTGGCTATGTAATAGAGAACAAAGCGTGGTTGTGAATGGTGCCGTATCAGATATGATACCGGTACTAAGTGGAGTGCCCCAGGGTTCGGTTTTGGGGCCCATTTTGTTTAACATTTTTATTAACGATATTGGGATAGGGTTATTCAGCAATGTATCCATCTTTGCGGACGATACAAAACTTAGCAAAGTCATCAAATCATCAGAAGATGTCACCATGCTTCAAAATGATCTTGCAATTCTAGATGAGTGGGCAAAAAAATGGAAGATGAGGTTCAATGTAGATAAATGTAAGGTTATGCACCTTGGGAGACACAACCAGTGTGCAAGTTACAACCTTAGCGGAGAGGAACTGGGTAATTCCATACTTGAAAAGGATCTAGGAGTCCAAATAGACAGCAAACTAGGATGTAGTGCCCCTTGTAATGTAGCTACAAAAAAGGCCAACAAAATTCTGGCATGTATTAAGAGGGGAATGGAAACTAGGGACTCAAGGGTAATTGTGCCACTATATAAAGTATTGGTGAGACCTCACCTAGAGTACGGAGTACAGTTCTGTGCCCCACACTATAAAAAGGACATCATAGAATTAGAAAAAGTCCAAAGGCGAGCAACAAAGCTTATTAGTGGAATGGAGAATTTAAGCTACGGGGAGAGATTAAGCAATTTGGGACTATTTACATTAGAAAAGAGACGTTTAAGGGGGGACATGCTCAACATGTACAAGTATATCAAGGGCCAATATAAGGAACTGTCACACACCCTCTTTTCTACTAGAAAGGAATCTAGGACGCGAGGGCATGAGTATAGATTAGAAGAAAAAAGATTTCATTCAGCTAGTAGAAAGAATTTCTTTACGGTCAGAACAGTCAAACTCTGGAACTCTCTTCCCAGAGAGGTGGTAACGGCTGGCTCATTAAATGCGTTCAAGGCAAAGTTGGACAAACATTTACTGGAGAAAAACATCCATGGGTACAAATAAGAAATATAATTTGTCTGTAAAATACCAGAACCTACCAAATCAGCAATGGATATCTATACCAGGTTGAACTAGATGGACGCAAGTCTTTTTTCAGCCTTACCTACTATGTAACTATGTAACTAATATGCCTATCCCAAAGCATGTTTAAATTGTGCTACTCTATTTCCCTCTACCACCTCTGATGGGAGGCTATTCCACTTATTCCACTAAGTAATTCTTCCTCAGATTTCCCCCGAATCTTTCTCCCTCTAGTGTCAGTGCATGTCCTCGTGTTCTGCTGCTCCTCTTCCTGTGAGGAATGTCTCCCACCTGTACCTTCCTCCCTCTAGTGTCAGTGCGTGTCCTCGTGTTCTGCTGCTCCTCTTCCTGTGAGGAATGTCTTCCACCTGTGCCTTCCTCCCTCTAGTGTCAGTGCATGTCCCCGTGTTCTGCTGCTCCTCTTCCTGTGACTAATGTCTCCCACCTGTACCTTCCTCCCTCTAGTGTCAGTGCATGTCCTCGTGTTCTGCTGCTCCTCTTCCTGTGACTAATGTCTCCCACCTGTATTTTCCTCCCTCTAGTGTCAGTGCATGTCATCGTGTTCTGCTGCTCCTCTTCCTGTGAAGAATGTCTCCCACCTGTACCTTCCTCCCCCTAGTGTCAGTGCATGTCCTCGTGTTCTGTTGCTCCTCTTCCTGTGACTAATGTCTCCCACCTGTACCTTCCTCCCCCTAGTGTCAGTGCATGTCCTCGTGTTCTGCTGCTCCTCTTCCTGTGAAGAATGTCTCCCACCTGCACCTTCCTCCCTCTAGTGTCAGTGCATGTCCTCGTGTTCTGCTGCTCCTCTTCCTGTGAAGAATGTCTCCCACCTGTACCTTCCTCCCTCTAGTGTCAGTGCATGTCCTCGTGTTCTGCTGCTCCTCTTCCTGTGACTAATGTCTCCCACCTGTACCTTCCTCCCTCTAGTGTCAGTGCATGTTCCCGTGTTCTGCTGCTCCTCTACCTGTGACTAATGTCTCCCACCTGTACCTTCCTCCCTCTAGTGTCAGTGCATGTTCCCGTGTTCTGCTGCTCCTCTTCCTGTGACTAATGTCTCCCACCTGTACCTTCCTCCCTCTAGTGTCAGTGCATGTCCCCGTGTTCTGCTGCTCCTCTTCCTGTGACTAATGTCTCCCACCTGTACCTTCCTCCCTCTAGTTTCAGTGCATGTCCTCGTGTTCTGTTGCTCCTCTTCCTGTGAAGAATGTCTCCCACCTGTACCTTGTTAAAGCCTTTGATATATGTGAAAGTTTCTATCATGTCCCCCCTTTCCCTTCTCTGCTCTAAACTATACATATTAAGATCTTTTAGTCTTTCCTGGTACGTTGTGTGATGTAGGCCATGCACCATTTTAGTTGCCCTTCTTTGTACAGTCTCAAATGCAGGGGTGTCCAAACTTTTGCGACAAGGGCCAGATTTGGTGAGGTGGCAATGTGTGGGGGCCGACCATTCAGCCTGACATTTTTTGAATCATAAATCACATCAGAATGGTCCTTCACTCTGCCCCCATTCACTTTATGTCCCCCAGTGTGCCCCCATTCACAGTATGTCCCCCAGCCTGCCCCGTCACTGTATATTCCGCTGCCTGCCCCCATTCGCTGTATGTCCTCCACTCTGCCACCTTCACATTATATTGCCTTGCCTGACCATCCTTCTCTGTATGTCCCCCAGCCTGCCCCTCCTTCACTGTATGTTCCCCACTTTGCACCCATTTACTCTGTCCCGTAGCTTGCCCCCCCCCCCCTTCTCTGAATGTTCAGGGGTTGGATGCACACTCACCCGAAAGCCACCAAACGCATCTCACTGTGGCGGCCGGCACCTCCTCACTGCTGCAGACAGCAAGCTAAAGGCATGCTCACCGGGACCCCACCTTACGGTCCTGTGCTGTGCATCCTGCATCTGTTGCTCCGCCCACTTCTGGCTGGAGGCTGCGGGCCACTTGAAATGATGGCACGGGTCGCAATTGGCCCCTGGGCCTGACTTTGGACATGCCTGCTCTAATGTCTTTATATCCTTCTGGAGATATGGCCTCCAGAACTGAACACAATACTCTAGATGAGGTCGTACCAATGACCTATACAATGGCATTATTACTTCTTGCTTCCTACTGCTGATACCTCTCCCTATGCAACCAAGCATCTGACTTGCCTTCCTCATTGCTTTGTTACATTGCCTACCTGCCTTTAATTCCCCAGAAATAGTGACACCTAGATCCCTCTCTTCCTCAGTAGTTTCCATTATAGTGCCATTTATACTATATTTAGTCTTTGGATTTTTGAGACCCAAGTGCATGATTTTGCATTTTTTGGAATTAAACTGTAGTTTTTATGCTCTTGACCATTCCTCTAATCTACCTAGATCATCAATCATTTGTTTTATCCCTCCTGGTGTGTCTACCCTGTTGCATACCTTTTGTGTCATCTGCAAAAAGGCACATTTTACCCTTAATTCCATTTGCAATATCACCAACAAAGATATTAAAAAGCACTGGTCCAAGTACAGATCCCTGGGGTACCCACTTGTAACCAGTGTTCCCTCTAAGCTGTGCGCGTGTGTGCGTGCACACAACTCGACGAGCGAGCGCACAGACATTACAACAGAGCGCACAAAGCAGCAGTGGTCCCTTTTTGCAGTTGTGGACTCAATTAATGTGTGTACATTGTGTGCTGTGTTTTGAATGTTTAAATGTTAAATATCATTTCTCTTTCAATGGTCCTGGTGACACAGCTTCACATTGGGGATGTAGGAGGGTCCGCAGGAGCCAGGCACCTATCCTAAAGCTTTTGGAGGGTAGGCTCCTCCCCTACTGCATCCCAGATTCCTCAGTTCGTGTTAGGTGCCCACTGGAGTGGGTGCTATTCTAAAGGGCTGCTGGAGCAGCCGAAGGAGTAGAGTTAGTTAGGGTTTTTATTATTTTATTAACTTCTACACTAGCTAGGTAGGCACAGTGTGAGGATTCTCATTAGTGAATCCTCACACTGCTAGCGCAGCAGGAGCTGACAGAAACGAGTCCTGTCAGCTCACTGTGCACGAGGGAGACGCTGTCTGGCCTCCCTGTGCAGCGCTTACAGCTTCTTTTAAGAAGCTGCCTGGGCTCCGGAGCGCTCTGAAACCGGCTTCACGCTAGGTGGGGATCATGGGGGACAGGCGCTCCGTGATGGCGGCGGCCATTTTCTGCGGAGCTTACACACTGAGCTCCTGATATGAGAGGACAGCAGTGTTGTTACAGGCATGTTCCGAGTGGTCCCCAGCTGAGGGGGAGATACTGGAACGAGGAGATCCTACAATGGGAGCGGCTGTCTGGGGGTAGTTGGCGCCAAAAGTCACAGACCCCGTAGCAGCAGGGACTTGGTCCCTTCCCTCACTCTGTTTTGGCGCCATTCAGAACGCTTGCAGCGGAGCTGAGCTGGCTTACAGATCCTGACAGAGTGATTGGATTTCCTGGGCTTCGCTTTCCCCATTCTGAAGACTACAGAAAGCTAAGTGACTGAGTACACTGTATATAATGTATGTACATTTAATGCTGTGATTGTGTTATTGAGAACATCATGTCTGAGCAACAGTCTGTGGTTTTGGGGGAGGGAGCCTTTAATGCATTGAGCGCTTGCAGTGGTTGTACACTGAAATTTGTCCCTAAGGGGGGCTTATGTATTTGTTGCGCTGCTGTGAAACCCATGGGGAGTGAACCCCAGAGGGTAGTGCATCGGACCTTGCGAGGGCTAAGTCCCTGAGACAGGTCGGAAAATGCTTTGGTGCATTACTGGACAGGCAAGAGTGATGGCTGGTAATTTCCCTAGACCAGGGCCATTCTCTCAGCAGTCCGTCCAGCTCTTTACCTCGGACCCAGACAGATCCTGACTTCTACAAGTCATGCAGGATACTGCTATGGGAATCAGCAGGTTTAAATTACTTGCTTGACAAGCTTTATGGTTATTCTGGGGGGACCCCTAAAAGGTCTTATTCAGTGCCATTATTAGCTGCTGATGAGGAGGGAGAGTACACAGACATACCCTGGGTTCAGGGTGATGTTTCTGAAGAGTCCTCACCCTCTGGGGTGGAGGATTTGATTACTGCTGTAAACAGGCATTGAATTTGTCTGTGAAGAAAAAAAAAAAAAAAAAAAACTCCTGCTAAGGTTGTTTTTAAGAGACAGCGTGAGGGAAATGATATCTCTCTGCAGACAAGGGTTTACAAGATTTATTGGAAAACCCCTGACAAAAGGCTTTGGATGCCTAATAGATGGTTAAGCCTGTATCCTATGCCTGAGGATCATGCAGACCTCTGGGAAAATGTTCCAGTGGTAGAGGCTTCTGTGGTATACTTGTCAAAAGCCACTGTGCTACCAGTGCAAGCCTTCAAGCAAGCAAGTCTTCTGATTGGCTTCAGTCTGGGTCCCTAAGACAGTGACCTGTGCTCTAGTTGACATACTGTTTTTTGTTTGTTGTTACTAGGCAGAGAAGTCTAATGCTGCTGCAGAAATGTGATTCAGGCTGAGCAGGAAGCTCTCAAAATGGCTGCCAGAGTTTCCTCAGTGTCTGGAGTGCCAGGAGAGTGCTCTGGCTTATAGCTTGGAAGGCAGATAACAAGTCTAAAAAGGCTTAGAGGCATTAGCTTTTAAAGGAAAGCTGTTATTGGTTTACAACTGAAAGAGATCAATAAGCAGGCCACAGGTGGAAAAGCACTTTCCTGCCTACCCCTGCAGCCAAGCAGACATCAAGGTTTTCTGTTTTCAGGCCATCCTTTCGGCCCTCCCCTAGAGGAGGTGCGTCCTTTTGAGAACAGTCTTTTAAGGGATAGTCTCAGTCCTCCAGGGGCAAGGCCCCATAGTCAAAAATTGGGTTCTTTTTATAAGAAACCAAAGGAGAGGAAAAATCCTCTGCATACTGCCAGGGGTTTTGCCCGGCGGTGTTTAAGGAGGGGGGACGTCTGTCACTGTTCAAAGACGCAGGGGCACTGTTAGACCGGAACGCTTGGGTTAGAAATATAACCCAGGGTTAAAAGATTCCCTTCAAAGTTCTTCCACCGAGAAGGTTCATTCCTACACCACTACCAAAGGAGGCTCGACTCCGTACAGCTCTCTTGGGAGCGGCTCATTCTCTTTTAGAGAAGGGTGTGGTAGTCCCGGTCCCCAGAGCGGAGGGAAAAAAGGCTTTTATTTCACTCTGTTTTTGGTGCCCAAACCAGACGGGTCTTTCAGCTGATCCTAAACTTAAAGGCATTAATAGCCATTTGTGGATAGACCATTTCAAAATAGAGTCTCTACGGTCTGTGCTGCTAAGCCGGGACCAGGGAGAATTTTTAGCGTCCATGAAGGTCCAGGACGCATACTTGCAGGTTCCTATGCACTCGGAACATCAGGGTGTGCAATAGGAGACCTCCTGTAATAACAGGCGTTGCCTTTCGGTCTGGCCACAGCGTCAAGGGTATTCACCAAATAATGTCAGAAATGGCGGATGTGCTTCGACTTAGGGAAATCATGGTTATTCCATTTTTGGACGACCTGCGGTTTAAAGCGGAGTCAGCAGACAAGTGAAGAGTCACTTGGCAGAAACCATCAGGTTTTGCAGATTCACGGCTGGCTTTTAAATTTACAAAAATCTCAATCGGTGCCGTCACAGAGACTCCAATTCTTGGGGATTGGTCTGGATACCCAGTTGCATTGGGTGTTTCTACCAGAGGCATAGGCCAGGGATCTGGCTGCCTTGGTACAGGAGATCCTAGGGTCTCAGAGCACAGCAGTATGGAGGTGCCTCAAACTGCTGGGGAAGATGAGGGCGTCTTTCGAGACGTTACAGTTCGCCAGGTTCCACTCTAGAGTGTCCCAGTGGACAGGGAACACTCAGACCATGAGGTCAGAACAAATGGTGTTGTTTTCAGAAACTCGATCCTTCCTAAAATGGTGGATGGAGGTGGATTCCCTTCGGGGGAGTCGGTTCCTGCAGTCCTGGAGCTGGTTGGTAGTCACTACCGACGCCAGTCTCAGAGGCTGAGGGGCAGTAGTCGTGGACCTGCGTCTGCAGGGCTTGTGGACTTTAGAGCAGAAAGTCTGATACTTTACAGTCTGCCTTACTGATCAACATCTTGGAACTGAGGGCTGTGTGGAAGAGGTTTTCTCTGGCGGGAGAAAAGATTACAAGAGCTCCCTTTTAGGCATTCAGACCGACAACGTCACAGCTGTGGCGTATCTGAATCACCAGGGAGGCACACACAGCAATCTGGCCATGTGGGAGGTGTCCCGAATCTTCTTGTGGGCGGAACAGAATGTTCTAGCATTATCAGCAATCTTCATACCAGGAGTGGAGAATATAGAGGCCGACTTCCTAAACAGGGAGAAACTGATGGAAGGAAAATGGAGGCTGAATCCACAAGTATTCCACTAGATTACAATAAGGGGGAAACCCCGGATAGGGACCTGAAGGCATACAGGTTCATCCATCAGGTACCCAGGTTGTATGACAGGACGTGGGATCCACTGGCAGAAGCAGTGGATGCCATGACTATCCCCTGGGAGGGGAATCTTCTTTATGATTTTCCACCAGTTCCAATGCTGGCAAGAGAGTTGAAAACAATACAGGCCCAGACAATTCCAGTAAATTTTAGTGGCCCCAGATTGGCCAGGGAGATCCTGGTACTCGAGGCTTCAGAGATTCTCTGTGGACTCGTGGCGTCTACCTCTGAGGTCAGACCTTCTAAAACAAGGACCGTTCAACCAGCTGGATTCAGCTCGATTAATTTTGACGGTCTGGCTGTTGAAAACGCCATTTTGAGGAATATAGGATTCTCAGAGGCGGTTAACGCAATGAGGAAAGCCAGAAAGTCAGTGTCTTCTGTAAATTATTTTGGGGCCTGGAAGACCTATATTTGGTGGTGTGTAAGACAGAGGTCACGCACATCGAGATTTAAAATGGCTAAATTGTTGGAGTTTTTTACAGGAGGGCCTTTCCTCTGGGTTAGGCCTTCAGTCACTCGGAGTACATATTTCGACCGTGTCAATTTTTCTTTCCAAAGAAGGATTGCGTTAGAACCAGAAGTACAGACCTTCCTGCAGGGGGTTTATCTATTGAAACCTCCCTACAACCAACCAGTAGCGCCAGGGGAATTATCTCTGGCTCTGGAGTACCTTAAAGAGGCGCCTTTTGAGCCGTTAAGGTCGGTTGACCTTAGTTTCCTTTCAGGGAAGCTGGTAATTTTGTTGGCGGTGGCGTCAGAAAAAAAAAAAAAAAATATCGGAGTTGATTGCTTTGTTCTACAAGTCTTCCTACCTTATATGTCATGATGATAGGGCTGCCTTTCGGACAGTACCCCTAGATTTTTACCAAAAGTAGTCTCTGCTTTTCTTCTAAATCAGGAGATTGTTCTGCCTGTGTTTCAACCCCCAGAGGGTTGTTAGGAAAAGGGACAAATTGAGGAATTTGGATGTTGTGCGCGTCTTGCGCGTTTATGTGGACAGAGTTAAGAGTGTCAGAAAGACTGATACTTTACTGGTTTTGTATGACATACACAAACTTAGTTGGCCTGCTTCTAAGCAGACCATTGCTAGGTGGTTGCGCTCTGTTATTGCGTTTGCATATACAAAAGTTGGTAGGCCTGTACCGGCCAGGATTAATGCGCATACCACCAGGTCGGTTGCCACCTCTTGGGCGGTTCGACATGGGGCAACAGCTGAGCAGGTTTGCAGCGCTGCCACTTGGTCATCTGTTCATAATTTTGCCAAATTCGATAGGTTCCATGAGTTCGCGTCGGTGGACGCATCATTCGGGCGAGCAGTGATGAATACTGCAGACCTGAGCGTACCCACCCAAAAGGACCGGCTCTGGAACGTCCCAATGTGAAGCTGTGTCACCAGGACCATTGAAAGAGAAAAAGGGATTTTTGTAAGAACTTACCGTTCGAATCCCTTTCTCTGATATGGTCCTGGTGACACAGCGATCCCTCCCTTACGCTCAGTAAGTATGCCAGTGTTCATGATGTTTCATGTTATAATTGGTTGAAAATTTAAAATTGTGCATATAATATGTGCAGTTGTTTGTACTGAGTTAATGTATTCCAGTGGCTTTGAAAGATTGAACTGAGGAATCTGGGATGCAGTAGGGGAGGAGCCTACCCTCCAAAAGCTTTAGGATAGGTGCCTGGCTCCTGCGGACCCTCCTACATCCCCAATGTGAAGCTGTGTCACCAGGACCATATCAGTGAAAGGGATTCGAACGGTAAGTTCTTACAAAAATCCCTTTTTTGAAGTAAAGGTAACACAAATGCTGAACATCATTTTCCAGTTATATATACCGTATATACTCGAGTATAAGTCGGCCCGAATATAAGCCGAGGCACCCAATTTTACAACAAAAAACTGGGAAAACTTATTGACCCAAGTGGGACCCTCACTCGAGTATAAGCCGAGGGGGGCTTTTTCAGCATAAAAAATGTTCTGAAAAAGTAGGCTTATACTCGAGTATATATAGTAAGTGACGCACAAAAATTTAAATTTCCTTCCAAAGTTGCACAGTCAAAATCTTTTGCCGCACACAGCCTTCGTAAAATTAGAGGGAACATTGCTTGTAACCTTTCCCTCCTTTGACTGTACTCCGTTTACTACAACTCTCTGTTTTCTGTCCTGCAACCACGCTCTTATCCATTCAACTATCTTAAAATCCAATCCCAAGCTTTCAAGTTTATTTAACAGTCTGCGATGTGGGACAGTGTCAAAAGCCTTACTAAAGTCTAGATAAGCTACATCTACAGCCCTGCCTTGATCTATTACTTTAGTCTCCCAGTCAAAAAGTCAATAAGATTTGTTTGACATGATCTTCCCCCAGTAAACCCATGCTGTTTTGGATCCTGTAAATTGCTGGTTTTGAGATATTCTACAATTCTTTGTTTTAAGAGTGTTTCCATCAATTTCCCTACTACTGATGTTGACTCCCTTAGTTTTCTAACTATACTTGCAACTTACTGACCCCATGTATCCCATACTGATCTGCTACACCCCCTAACTGACCCCATATATCCAATACTGACCCGCTACTCCCCCTTACTGACCCCATAACAACCCTTGACACCCCCCTAACTGACCCCATATCTCCCATACTGACCCGCTTCACCCCTTAACTGACCCCATATACCCCATAACAACCCGTGACACCCCCCTTACTGACCCCATATATCCCATACTGACCTGCTACACCCTCTAACTGACCCCATAGTGACCTGCTACACCCCCATACTGACCCTCTATACCCCTTACTAACCCCATATATCCCATACTGACCCTGCTATACCCCCAATAACCTGCTTATACACCATCACACCCCTCCCTACTGCACCATCTACTGACCCCATGACATTCCCAACTGACCCTGCTATACCCCAATATCCTGCTTATACACCATCACACCCCTCCATACTGCACCATCTACTGACCCCATTACAGACCCATCTGACCCTGCTATACCCCAATAACCTGCTTATAAACCATCACACCCCTCCCTACTGCACCATCTACTGACCCCATTACAGCCCCAACTGACCCTGCTTTACCCCAATAACCTGCTTATAAACCATCACACCCCTCCCTACTGCACCATCTACTGACCCCATTACAGCCCCAACTGGCCCTGCTATACCCCCAATATCCTGCTTATACACCATCACACCCCTCCCTACTGCACCATCTACTGACCCCATTACATTCCCAACTGACCCTGCTATACCCCAATATCCTGCTTATAAACCATCACACCCCTCCCTACTGCACCATCTACTGACCCCATTACATTCCCAACTGACCCTGCTATACCCCCAATAACCTGCTTATAAACCATCACACCCCTCCCTACTCCACCATCTACTGACCCCATTACAGCCCCACTGACCCTGCTATACCCCAATAACCTGCTTATACACCATCACACCCCTCCCTACTCCACCATCTACTGACCCCATTACAGTCCCCACTGACCCTGCTATACCCCAAATAACCTGCTTATACACCATCACACCCCTCCCTACTGCACCATCTACTGACCCCATTACAGCCCCAACTGACCCTGCTATACCCCCAATAACCTGCTTATAAACCATCACACCCCTCCCTACTGCACCATCTACTGACCCCATTACAGCCCCAACTGACCCTGCTATACCCCCAATAACCTGCTTATAAACCATCACACCCCTCCTTACTGCACCATCTACTGACCCCATTACATTCCCAACTGACCCTGCTATACCCCCAATAACCTGCTTATAAACCATCACACCCCTCCAGACTGAACCAATAACCTGCTTATTAACCATCACACCCCTCCCTACTGCACCATCTACTGACCCCATTACAGCCCCACTGACCCTGCTATACCCCCAATAACCTGCTTATACACCATCACACCCCTCCCTACTCCACAATCTACTGACCCCATTACAGCCCCCACTGACCCTGCTATACCCCCAATAACCTGCTTATAAACCATCACACCCCTCCTTACTGCACCATCTACTGACCCCATTACATTCCCAACTGACCCTGCTATACCCCCAATAACCTGCTTATAAACCATCACACCCCTCCATACTGCACAATCTACTGACCCCATTACAGCCCCAACTGGCCCTGCTATACCCCCAATATCCTGCTTATACACCATCACACCCCTCCCTACTGCACCATCTACTGACCCCATTACATTCCCAACTGACCCTGCTATACCCCAATATCCTGCTTATAAACCATCACACCCCTCCCTACTGCACCATCTACTGACCCCATTACAGCCCCAACTGACCCTGCTATACCCCCAATAACCTGCTTATAAACCATCACACCCCTCCCTACTCCACCATCTACTGACCCCATTACAGCCCCACTGACCCTGCTATACCCCAATAACCTGCTTATACACCATCACACCCCTCCCTACTCCACCATCTACTGACCCCATTACAGCCCCCACTGACCCTGCTATACCCCAAATAACCTGCTTATACACCATCACACCTCTCCCTACTGCACCATCTACTGACCCCATTACAGCCCCAACTGACCCTGCTATACCCCCAATAACCTGCTTATAAACCATCACACCCCTCCCTACTGCACCATCTACTGACCCCATTACAGCCCCAACTGACCCTGCTATACCCCCAATAACCTGCTTATAAACCATCACACCCCTCCTTACTGCACCATCTACTGACCCCATTACATTCCCAACTGACCCTGCTATACCCCCAATAACCTGCTTATAAACCATCACACCCCTCCAGACTGAACCAATAACCTGCTTATTAACCATCACACCCCTCCCTACTGCACCATCTACTGACCCCATTACAGCCCCACTGACCCTGCTATACCCCAATAACCTGCTTATACACCATCACACCCCTCCCTACTGCACCATCTACTGACCCCATTACAGCCCCAACTGACCCTGCTATACCCCCAATAACCTGCTTATACACCATCACACCCCTCCCTACTGCACCATCTACTGACCCCATTACAGCCCCAACTGACCCTGCTATACCCCCAATAACCTGCTTATACACCATCACACCCCTCCCTACTCCACAATCTACTGACCCCATTACAGCCCCCACTGACCCTGCTATACCCCCAATAACCTGCTTATAAACCATCACACCCCTCCTTACTGCACCATCTACTGACCCCATTACATTCCCAACTGACCCTGCTATACCCCCAATAACCTGCTTATAAACCATCACACCCCTCCATACTGCACAATCACACTCTCCACACTACAACCCCAACTGGCCCACTAACTACTATTTATTATTACCAGTTATTTTTATTGCACACACACATTCCGCAGCGCTGTGCAGAGATTATTACCGGTTATTATGTAGCGCACACATATTCCATAGCGCTGTACAGAGACTATTATTACCAGTTATTATATAGCGCACACATTTTCCGCAGCGCTGTACAGAGAATATTATTACCAGTTATTTATATAGCACACACATATTCCGCAGCGCTGTACAGAGACTATTATTACCAGTTATTATATAGCGCACACATATTCTACAGCGCTGTACAGAGATTATTATTACCAGTTATTATATAGCGCACACATATTCCGCAGCGCTGTACAGAGATTATTATTACCAGTTATTATATAGCGCACACATATTCCGCAGCGCTGTACAGAGAATATTATTACCAGTTATTATATAGTGCACACATATTCCACAGCGCTGTACAGAGACTATTATTACCAGTTATTATATAGCGCACACATATTCCACAGCGCTGTACAGGGAATATTATTACCAGCTATTATATAGCGCACACATATTCTGCAGCGCTGTATAGAGACTATTATTACCAGTTATTATATAGCGCACACATATTCTGCAGCGCTGTATAGAGACTATTATTACCAGTTATTTATATAGCGCACACATATTCTGCAGCGCTGTGCAGAGAATATTATTACCAGTTATATTATATAGTTCACATATATTCCCCAGCACTGTACAGAGACTATTATCACCAGTTATTATATAGTGCATTCATATTCAGCAGCGCTGTACAGAGACTATTATTACCAGTTATTTATATAGCGCACACATATTCCGCAGCCCTGTACAGAGACTATTATTACCAGGTATTATATAGTGCATACATATTCTGCAGCGCTGTACAGAGACTATTATTACCAGTTATTTATATAGCGCACACATATTCTGCAGCGCTGTACAGAGAATATTATTTCCAGTTATTATATAGCGCACACATATTCCGCAGCGCTGTACAGAGACTATTATATAGCGCACACATATTCTGCAGCGCTGTACAGAGATTATTATTACCAGTTATTATATAGCGCACACATATTCCGCAGCGCTGTACAGAGAATATTATTACCAGTTATTATATAGCGCACACATATTCAGCAGCGCTGTACACAGAATATTTGCACACTCACATCAGTCTCTGCCCCAGCTTACAATCTGTATTCCCTACCACATGTACATGCACACACAGACATTCTAGGGTTAATTTTTTGGGGAGGCAATTAATCTACCAATATATTTTTGGAATGTGGGAGGAAACCCACGCAAGCACAGGGAGAATATACAAACTCCACACAGTTAGGGCCATAGTGGGATCGGAACCCATGACCTCAGCGCTCAGAACTCTAACCATTACACCATCCATACAGCCCCATCACTAGCTACTGACCACACTAGAACCCCAACTGACCTGCCATTGAGCCGCAGCCCACCACACTGACTCTTTGTCCTTCACCAGGTTGTGCTGCACCTGCTGTTTGAGGATTCCACCGGCTATGCCCTATACAAAGTGAAGGATGTGGAGAGAGACATGCTGCTTACTGAGGTATACTATGCGGAGTTAGTGTGTGTATGTATATGTGTGTATGTGTATGTGTATGTGTATGTATGTGTATATGTATATGTATATGTATATATATATATATATATATATATATATATAGGAACAAACATAGGCGTCACTCCGGGTCTTAGGTGAAACAAGCTTTACTGTGTGGCGGTCAACGCCGTTTCGGGTTTCCCCGTCGTCAGGACCAAAATTCACAAACAACTGGTGATGCAATGTGCAGTGTTTAAATACCAAAAAAAAACTTACAGTTGGACGCCCCTCTGCGCCGCTCCGTCACCCGACCGAGGCTACCGTCGACACTACTGGCTCCAACCAGGAAGTGAAACGTCAGAACTCCGGGCGGGGAGGTCACAGGCTGCTGGGGGAGAAAAGTGCAAAGTGCATGTTTTAATACATAACAGTGATATAAGGCATGATTTTACAAACTAATAATAGAAGACATGCATCTAAAGTGAAATGAATAAAAAATGTAAAGTGCTAGTGCAATACAGGTAAAAAGAGGAAATATTCTCAGCTAACAACCTCTCTGGCCACTAGATGTCAGTGTGGCCATATCCAGCAAGGAATCATGATATGGACATCAATTTACTCAATAATATAATAAATAATAAACCAATATTTAAAATCCTATGCATGTTTTCACTGGTGGTTGTCACTGTCAACCTCAGCGACCCAGGACATGGTCCCATCCATAATGAGCAAATTATGAAAGAAAAATAACATAATCACTATTTAAAAAAATATATTTTTATGCCCTATATGTTATTAAAGGGCTGTATGGTACTGGGTCCCTGAATTGATACCTGGGCATAAATGTTGTAGTATAATGAACGTTACATCTATAATACTTTAATGATGTGAATTTATAAAAAGCTCCCCAAATTTAAAGTCTCGTTTAGACCGCCAGGTTTTAGGGTACCTAGCCTATGTATCCAACGGCTTTCAAGTTGCAACAGCCGTTTATCCCTGTCACCACCTCTGTGGTTGTCAGGGATTTGGTCTATTATACGGTAGCGGAGGGTGGCCATGTTATGTTTGGCCTCAAAAAAATGGCGCGCCACAGTCTGTTCACTGTGGCCTTTGACTACCGCTGCCCGTATGGCTGTCCTATGATTGGCCATGCGTTCCTTAAATGTACAACTTGTTTTGCCCACATAATTGAGCCCACAGGGGCATGTGAGCAAATAGACAACGTACCGAGAAGTACATGTGAGCACTTGGCGGATGTGATAAACCTTGCCCGAATATGGGTGTCTAAACGTGTTCCCTGTTACCATGTAACTGCACGTTACACAGCCTGTGCATTTGTAACACCCTCCTTTCTTCGATAAAAAATGCACTGGTGTACTATGCATAAGGGAAACATCCGATTTAACCAGTTGGTCACCAATGCTGCGACCGCGAATGTACCCGGCCCTTAACCTGGTGCCTACCAAACTAGGTAGATCTGGGTCAGTATTGACCATGGTCCACAGTTGTTTAGTTTTTGAATTAATGGTGGGACTTTTGTTGGAAAAGTGATTTACCCAGGTGATTATTTTATCCTGCGTGGGCTTAGGGGCCTGTGTAGAGGTGGCTCCTGCTAGTAGAGCATCGCGGTCCAAGGCACATGCCTTGGTTTTGGCCGCTTGGACCAAAGACCATATCATGATTCCTTGCTGGATATGGCCACACTGACATCTAGTGGCCAGAGAGGTTGTTAGCTGAGAATATTTCCTCTTTTTACCTGTATTGCACTAGCACTTTACATTTTTTATTCATTTCACTTTAGATGCATGTCTTCTATTATTAGTTTGTAAAATCATGCCTTATATCACTGTTATGTATTAAAACATGCACTTTGCACTTTTCTCCCCCAGCAGCCTGTGACCTCCCCGCCCGGAGTTCTGACGTTTCACTTCCTGGTTGGAGCCAGTAGTGTCGACGGTAGCCTCGGTCGGGTGACGGAGCGGCGCAGAGGGGCGTCCAACTGTAAGTTTTTTTTTGGTATTTAAACACTGCACATTGCATCACCAGTTGTTTGTGAATTTTGGTCCTGACGACGGGGAAACCCGAAACGGCGTTGACCGCCACACAGTAAAGCTTGTTTCACCTAAGACCCGGAGTGACGCCTATGTTTGTTCCTATGCATCTGGTAGTATCGTTCTACTAAGGAAGGCACCCGGGCAGTTACCGTTGGAGTGCAACGAGTGCCGGACACCCCCCCTGACGCTATATATATATATATATATATATATATATATATATATATATATATATATATATATATATATATATATATATATATATATATATATATATATATATATATATATATATATATATATATATATACAGGTTACCCCAACCGCGCTTCTATATATGTATGGCAGCAATTCTGGGGGGCCCTCTGTTAGGCAGGACCCAGGATAGAGATAGGAAAAAAGGGGGGGGGGTTCCCAGAATGCGCCCTTCCTAAAATACGGGATAATAATTGTTTTATCCAACACCAAACAGAATTTACAATGCCGGTACAAAAGAGTAATTCTTTAACAATAAAAAAGCTTTAACGATGAAACGTTTTTTTATTAAAAGGTTGTCTTCTCAGTGAGGATGTTATCCCAACGCGTTTCGTCAACAAATTGACTTCATCAGGGGCATTTTGACAGCAGCACAAAACATAGGAATTTCACACTGTAAATTACAATAGAACTGTGTCACATAATGATAAAAATACATAATAAAAATGCAAGACATGATGAGGATGGAGAACAGAATCAAAAAAAGGAGAGATGATGGAGATGTGATAGAACAAAGGTCAATCTTAATCATTAATTTTAGAGGAGAGGTGCAATCAGTAAACGGAGATTGATTAGTTAATCAGAAGACCCGTGAAAAAGATCTAGACTTGTCTGTGAATATCCGATCACCAATTTTACGACCTATAAGGTCATCATACCCGATATAGGGTCCTTAAATGGGATACATACTGTATATAGCGGTCTGTTTCTTACAAGTTGAAGATATTTTCTACGATAGAATCTGAATAAAAGATAATATTCCATGTTGTAATCTGTCTGTACTTCCAAATGGAGAACAGAGGGATGAGGGGCTAATAGAGGTTACATACAATAAGATAATGCCATGAGTGAGTATTTAATGTGGGAATACAGTCCACTGATTATTCCCGTATGTAGCTTCTGAGGGAGATTGAATAACCTCAGCACCACAATTTGAGGAATTAACACCAACAGATATTTTCAAAAAATATATAAATACAGAGAACTTCAATGAAAATACATCTATTTATCTATGTGACAGTGATTTAGCACCAATAGGAGTGGAACAGGATTACTTACAGATAGGTAGTCAAACCGGATGTGCTCTCCTGGATTCCAAACACTGAATGAAATCCTAGGACCAGTTGAGCTCTTATATAGGGGACTGCTGATTGCGTCACTTCCTGTTAGTCTGATTTCTATTAAGTGGAATATCGATATTAGTAACCTTTAAAAAGGTTGCTAATAGATGGGGAGGGCTTTGTCATATGTGCGCTATGCACTGGAGTGCTTTTATAGACTCCCGCTGTGTTCAGAAACATTGTGTGACTTATTTAACGCCGTGGAACACATGGCTACAGCGTCATGCGTTCCAAACGGCGGCCATTTTACTTCCTGTATGCGCGTCTTTAGTTAGCAGACGTCAGGAGTACAGTGAGAGGTGCAGTCATCGTGCTCGTCCTCTAGGTTGGAGGGGAACTTCTCCGTGTGATTTGAGTTCCACAGTGTGTCAGTGCTTATTTAACAGACGGTCTTCCAGGTGTATGGAGCGCAAAATGCGTTCCATATTGCCTGTGTATATCTTACTTAGCTAACGTGTAATATATGTGACTGGCCTGATATATAATTATCTATCTGGCCATTATCTGAGTGGGCTCTTATATTTATTACCATACTTATGATTTGTGAGGTACATATAATAATGGTGATAAATTATATAGGAAATAAATAGGATATATATACAATAAGGAATAAATGAAAAATATATATAATAAATTAATGTATATAATAAATTAATTATAATTGGATTAATTATATTAAAAATAAATATAGTGCATACGTGTGGTGACTTCATGTGTGTATGATATTAAGATGCATATACACATATGCCCTTATATTGATCCAACTACCCCCTTGCCGTACTTCACTGTCACATTTACAGATTTTTTTTTTAAATGGGGTCACAATTATTTGAAAAGTATTAACGCAGCTGTATTAAATCAATGGTAACCAATTCATTTTTCGGGATAAGATGTACATACATCATAAACTCATGACTTTCAGAATTTATCTGTAGTGGGAAATATCAAATATCAGAACCCAATGGGGTACATCAAATCTTAATTATACCTCAGTTCATATAAATATACACAAATTGATCCATGATACATTATACCAGTGGTGGCCAACCTGTGGCTCTTGAGCCTCATGCGGCTCTTCCCCTTGTAAAGTGTGGCTCCTGCTCCCACTGCTGCCGCCGCCCACCGTCTGTCCCAGTCCCCCCTGCTGCCGGTTCCCTGAATCCCTTCTCCTTCTGAGGGGAGGAGAGCATCTCTCCTACCCCTTACTGTGCATCCTTGTGACTGGGCCGTCCGCCAATCAGAGCTCGTGGGCCAGCAGCCAATCAGGAGCCGGCCAGTGAGCTTTGATTGGTGGGCGGCCCAGTCACAGGGAAGGGAGGGGGAAGGAGACGCGCGGTGTGCTGTGCTCTCCTCCCATCGGTGACATGACAGGAGGACTGCAGGGGGACACCAGACTGTCCACTCCCCGCCTGGCAGCAGCAGCAACAACGGTGAGTGCTGCTGCTGGGAAATTTGCACTGTGGGGGCATAGCAGTTTGTGGCACTGTGGGGGCATAGCAGTTTGTGGCACTGTGGGGGCAATAGCAGTTTGTGGCACTGTGGGGGCAATAGCAGTTTGTGGCACTGTGGGGGCGTACCAGCTTTTTGGCACTGTGGGGGCATACCCAGCACTGTGTGGTGCATACCTGGCACCGTTGGGGGCATATGTGTATCTGGCACTATTGGGGGCATATGTATATATGGCACTGCACTATTGGAGGCATATTTGTATCACACCCACCCAAGGGGTCAAAATAGGCTACGCCCCTTTTTTGGCGCATGCGCCTTCGGCGCGCGCATGATGTCGGCTGTTTAGCTTGACTACCAATATTTTCGGCTCTTTACCTCTGACCGGTTGGCCACCCCTGCATTATACATTCCTTTCAATATATTTTTCAGCTAACAATATTTTCTTATAGCGAGGTGAATTTGCAAGCAATTAGATTAATATATATCATTAGTGTGATATTAATATATTGGTTTACCACGAAAAAAGATCTAAAGGAATGCCCTTAAAGGGTACAGTACTCAATAGGATTTTATGGTACAGGAGAAATTAAGATGGGAAGGGGTACATAGTGACCCTAATTAACTGGCCCCCAGGTAGAAGATAAAAGGAGTGGTATAGAAAAAAGGATGTTCTGTATCAGATTGAAAGAGATACCACTATGTCCACTTCTTCATTCGGTCCTTTTAAAGACTAAGAATTCATGGTATAGAAAGAGTGATATAGAGAAAAAAAAAAAAGGGTATTTCATATCAGATTTAAAGAAATGCCACTATGTCCACTCCTTCATTTAATCCTTTTGGAGACAGAGAGTTCATGGTATATATCCAGTAACTTTCTTTTTTGATAAGTTCCTTGTCCCTATTGCCTCCTCTGGGGTTAGCAGGCACTCGTTCTAAGATAGTGAATCTGAAGTTGTCCTTGGTTATGGTGGAGTTGTGTTTTTCAGCTTAGTGTCTTGGGACATTGTGTATCTTTACCTTGTTTTTTACATTTCTAATGTGCTCTTGGATACGCAGCTTGGTTTGTCTTATAGTTTTCCCAATGTAGTTTAGATTACAGCTACATGTAATCATGTACACCACGTGATCTGAGTTACAAGTTACAGCTTCTTTGATGTTGTAAATTTTTCCATTATCTAAGATGTGGTTGAATTGTTTTTTGTCCATATATTGGCAACAAATGCATTTGTTACACGGAGTGGTCCCTGTTTTTTTTGTCAAAAAATGTGTATTTTTAGGAACTGAAGTGATGACAGGTTTCAATTTGCTAGGTGCCAGAATTGATTTCAAGTTTTTTGCTCGACGAAACACAATTTGAGGTTTTGGAGGAAGATGTTGTCCCAATACCGGGTCACGCAAGAGGGTGTTCCAGTGATTTTCCAGGATATTTTTAATTAGGCGATTTTCACAATTAAATTGTGTAATGAATGGTCTACATTTAAATTCAATCTTAGGTTTTTCAGGTCTTTGTAGCAGGTTATTTCTTTCTTCATGGTTTGCCTTTATACGGGCTTCTTCGATCTGTTCTACACCATATCCTCTTTCTAAGAACCGATCTACTAAGAGTTGCGATTGGGACCAGTATTTGTTTTCATTGCTGCAATTTCGTTTTATCCTCAAGAACTGGGCAAATGGAACACCGTTCTTCCACGCTGGATAATGGCAGCTATTTGCCGGTATGTAACTATTGGCGTCTACCATTTTGAAGTGTGTTCGGGTGATTATTTCTCGGTTTGGTTTTCCTTCTAGTTCGAGGTCTAAGAACTCAATTTTGTTAGGATCAGACTTGTAGGTAAATTTTAAATTCAGATCGTTGTCGTGAATGTAGGAAATTAACTCTTTGATACTGGTTTCATCTCCCCGCCAGATGAATAAAAGGTCGTCAATGTATCTTTTGTATATTATTATCTTATCCTCAAAACGTGAACCATAGATATACTTCTCCTCCCAAGTTCTCATATGGAGGTTGGCATACGCCGGGGCAAATTTCGTCTCCATGGCCGTACCTTGTTGTTGGAGGTAATAATCATTGTTAAATTAGAAGAAATTGTGGTTGAGGATGAATTTGATACTATCAATGAGAAATTTGGTTTCAGATTCGGATTTCTCTGGGTCACCTTGGAGAATTCTTTCCACTGACTGGAGGCCTTTAGTGTGGGGTATCGACGAGTATAGCCCTTGGACATCTACTGTTAACCAGCAATATTCCGCCGACTAAATCTTCCCTTTAAGTAACTTTAACACCGAGGTGCTGTCATTCAGATGGAAATCATTTTGTAGTACATATGGTTGTAACTTCAGATCTAGGTAGTGTGACAAATTTGAGGTCAGGGAGTCAATACCCGCAATTATTGGTCTCCCTAGTGGTTCGGACTGATTCTTGTGTACCTTTGGAATATGGTAAAAAATTGGCACAATCGGGTGTTTAATATTCATGTAGTCGAATTCCTCTCTACAGATGACCCCATTTTGTAAGCCCGATGTTAATAAATTTGTTAGTTCCGGCTGGAATTCTGAAGTGGGGTTAGATTCTAATTTTCCATATGTTGTTTCGTCAGTGAGGATTTTGTTGGCTTCTAACAGATAGTTGTTCCTGTCTTGTAAGACCACTGCTCCGCCTTTATCCGCAGATTTTATAATGATGTTTTCATCTTTCCCTAGTGTGCGTAGAGCTTTACTCTCTTGGGAATTGATGTTTCTTGAAAAATGTTTCTTTGCTTTGATGGTTCTGAAGTCCTCACTGACTGCCTCAAAGAATAGATCTAGGTGGCTGCCTCTGGATTCAACTGGGTAAAACTTGGATGGTGGGGCTACCAAAGGTTTATCTTTTATTGAAGTTGTTGGGTTTGGTTGATGTCTTAGAAAATGTCTCTGTACTTGTACTTGTTTAGATCAATAAGGATGTACTTGTTTAGATCAATAAATAAGTCAAAGTTGTTTACATGACTGTCTGGGGCAAATTTGAGGCCTTTACTCAATATCGCATTTTCTGTTGCAGATAATTCTTTCTTTGAGATGTTGATGATTCCAGACCCTGGGATGCAGGAACTTGTACACTTCTTTTCTTCTTTGGAGAGTTGTTTGCTCCTTCTGGAGCCTCGACATCCCCGTTTAGTCTTCTTTTGAGACCATGGGGTGAGTCGAGTCGAGTGTGGAGTTCTTCCCTCACTGTGTGGTGGGGATGATCTGTGTTTCGTCCTTTTGTCCAAAAAATTCTGTTGTTGGCGTTGGTGAGGAGATGGTGACCGGAACACTTCACCACGTACGAACTGATGATGTGCATTATATGAGGGAATTCTACCTCTTTCATTTCTTCTGTAGTGGTTTCTATTTTCTCTTTCATAATTATGGGATGGTGTTCTTCTTCTTCTAAATGTTTTCCTATAGTTATCTTCGTTACCATAGTCTCTATGGCCCTGTCTTCGTGACCTTATTTGCGGGCCATATCTGTTTCTTTGGTTGTTTTGACCGTTTGAGTAATTGTACTGAGAGTGGTATGTGTTATTTTCTCGATCAATGGATCGTTATGAATGTCTTCGTTGTTTATCCCAGATGGGGATGTTGCCATAATCTGGTCTATTTCTCCTTATGGGTATTTCTTGATTTCTGGTCTCATTGGGCCAAATGTGGACATTGCCAGTGATGTAATCTTTTTTATCTCTCAGGAATTTCTTTTGTTTTCTTTGGATTATGTCTTTCTCCAGGGTGTCCAATTTGGTTTGCATATCAATAATATCTTTTTTAAACTCTTCGCTTTCATCAAATTTGGACAGGAGCTCTTCAATTTTTCCCATTTCACTTTCGAGTGAGGTGATATATATAGCCAAAAAAGATAGGGATACTTACAGGTCTTTTTGAATAAACAGTTCTTTAATCCATCTCACCAAATCAATTTAAAGTGCAATGTGCATGACAGTGGGCCATGAGTTGTTGAGCACCCTCTCTCTTAAAAAAGAGGGTGCTCAACAACAGTGATAGTTTTGAAAGAATACAGAATGTTGACACTTCTGGATTGGAAAGTAAACTTGTGGCTCAAACTGTAAGTATATTCTCGTAACACTTTTACATGGATTAAATATTACAATATTTATTAAAAGAGAAGATTGCGCACTCCAGAAAGCCTTGTATATATTTTACTGTTAACATTTCATGTCTTAATCTCTTTGAATTCTTGTATTGAAGAAATCAGAAGTGTAAAAGTCAACGCGTTTCATCTCTTCACGAGACTTCATCAGGGGAAAACATTTGTGGGCATATTTCTTCTTTTTTATATATTTTTTTTAAATATCGTATTGTTTAATCTACTTTGTGTTATGAGAATATATTTACAATTTGAACCGCAAGCTTAAGAGTTGGGTATTAACCCCAATTTTTAAACTATTACAGTTGTTGAGCACCCTCTTTATTTTATTTCTAATGTTTCATGTTGAGTCTATTTAACAGGAAGCTCATTGCCCCCCCCCCCCCTTCTCCCTTTGATTACGATCTATAAGAAGCACAGAATAAGGGTATTTCTAGCAGAAAGTGAACAACTCACTTCTTGAAGTTGATGTGTTGGAAGCAAGCATCTCCACAGTGGGAGACTTTCTTGGGTGTTCCCGATATGTAGGGGCTAGTACCTGCCAACAGATGTGCCAGGATGGACAACTGGTGAACCAGTAATAGGAATAGGATGCGCATGGGGAGTGAAAGGCTTGCCCTTCCGGTCCTACTCTAGCACAAAATGCTGGCTATGATAGAAAGGTGGCAGAATACACAGAGCATTAGGCACTTCCAGTGCCGGTACTGACCCCTGTCCAACGTTGGAAGTATTTACAGTGGGAAACCTGAGCATTGGAACTGGACCATGGAGCAATGGAAGGAGATGGCCTGGTCTGAGGATGCAAATTTTCCGTCACATTGTGTGGATTGCCGGGGGCATGTGCATCATTTACCTGGCACCAGGATGTGCTTGGGGAAGAAGGCTAGCCAGTGGAGGCAGTGCGGTGCTCTAGGCAGTGTTGTGCTGGGAAACCTTAGATACAGCATCCAAGGTTTCCCAGCAGTTCCCCAAGGTTTCATGTGGGTGTTATTCACATGTATCACCTACCTAAACATTGTTGCAGACCTGGTACACCCATGGTGACCGTGGTGTCTCTGAGCAGGATGATGTGGTCAGCTACACTGCAACATTTGGTCAGCAAATGTGTTGACTTGGCCTCCGATGGATCATCTGTGGGATTTAACAAATACAGAAAAAAACAATCCCAAGGCGCAAAATTCTCTACTTCAGCCGAGTCCGAAAGATCGGGATCACCACTCAATCCCTGGTTTGGCTGATTGTTTTGGAAGAAATGGACCAGGGGCGACGTAGAGTCGATTTCACACAAGTTTAGTCCCACCTCCGTTTAAGATCCGTGCAGTGTAGTTATATAAAAAAGAAAAAATACGTTGTATGAATTCTCTCTTAGTTATATTTGGGACACATAGAAGGGTTTATTTCCCAAATGCGTACCCCACTCACGCAAGAAATAGGGGTGTGGGTGTATAAAGGTTTCTTTGCCACACACTCAGGGTCCACCACATGTGATTAAGCCGCACTCAGATTAACTGCGTACCAGTACTCACGATGGAACAGATGTTAAACCTCACATAAAGGTATCTTTTTTGGAGTGTCTTTTACAGAATTGCTCCAAAACAGGTTTTCCCTCACCATCGATGTTGATATGCAAAAAACAGAGGAATAAATCGTATGTAGATTTATTTGTGAGGGAACCGTGTTTTTCACTAACAACAGAAGGAGTGGGATCTCTGATGCGTACCGTACTCACAGTAAAGAAATCTATACCAGATGTGTAGCGGTTTCTTTTAAGCAAGCATCCAGGAACACCACAAGTGTATCAAGTTGTTTTTGGTATGCTTACATTTTTATACTCACAAGGACAATGTTGGATATAAGTATATAAAGGTATATTTTCCTCGTTTAAATTTCACAGGCTTAAAAACGATCTCTCATCTCAGCATGCAATTAAAAAGGGAAATAATTCCTTTCAGTGGTGGTTTTTTTCCAATACATTTATTAAGTATAACAAACAGAAAAAAACGACTGGAGCAGAAGATGGAAAAATACGGTACCTGTGTATGGGGCAATGGCCATTCACCCCAGACTGGTTACCGATACACTCCAAGTCACCACAGCATATAGCCTCTATTACATTAAAGTCCGATCAGGCAGCCTAAAATATGGACGCTGAAATCTGCGGGGGAGACACTTAGTAATAGTGATGATCAATTACCCCGGAACGGAACTTCCGGCGGAAGTGAATCACTGTCAGGTATAAATATCTCACATGTATCCACTCCTCTCCAAGCCTTGAAAAAGATAGGACCTCCTATCGAAACGCGTTGGAAAGGAGAGGAGATGTTACTATATGCTGTGGTGACTTGGAGTGTATCGCAACGTATTTTTTCTTTTTTATATAACTACACTGCACGGATCTTAAATGGAGGTGGGACTAAACTTGTGTGAAATCGACTCTACATCGCCCCTGGTCCATCTGTGGGATTTGCTGAGAACACATCTGAGCTCACAGAATCTACTGCTAATCACTCACAGGATCTACTGCTAACCACTCACAAGATCTACTGCTAACCACTCACAGGAACTACTGCTAACTACAGGACACCTTCAGAGGCCGCGTTGAGTCCATGTCTCGATGGGTCACAAACTGCTGGAAAGTAGAACCGAGGTTACAAATGAGCACTCGATATGTGTGTTCCTCCAATAATCAGCAGCTGCTTATGGTGGGGGTAGTCAATCCCCTAAATACATTAAAAAACACAAGGATGTTGTATAAAGACAGATAAAGATAATCCGGTGGGATCTGAGTGATTCCCGCTTTGGTATGTATTAGGCGATCAGTTGGATGCTGCAGTTCTCCAGGTATATAGAGTCCAATACCACAACCGATGAACCTCCTCCTCCCTTGCAGATACAGAGCGTAGTCCAGGGTAAGTATGGCGATGAGTATCCAATACATTAAACCACTGACGCATTTCACTGCCCTGACTGGCAGCTTTATTAAAGATCTCTGGTGAAACTGCCAGTCAGGGCAGGGAAACGCGTCGGTTGGAACCGGGTGAGTTTCATCTGTCTTTGTAGCGAACAGACTTCCTCACCTTGTTATGGAAACTATTATTAGCGGGACACAGACCTACGTGGTGATAATAACAGCGTTTTCTCTTTCAATGGTCCTGGTGACACAGCTCAACACTGGGATGTAGGAGGGTCCGAAGGAGCCAGGCACCTATCCTAAAGCTTTTAGAGGGTAGGCTCCTCCCCTACTGCATCCCGGACTCTTCAGTTTGTGTTAGGTGCCCACTGGAGTGGGTGCTATTCTAAAGGGCTGCGGGAGCAGCCGAAGATTTAGAGTAGTTAGGGTATTTTTATTATTTTATTAATTTTTATTCTAGCTAGGTAGGCACAGTGTGAGGATTCTCATTAGTGAAACCTCACACTGATAGCGCAGCAGGAGCTGACAGAAACGCGTCCTGTCAGCTCACTGTGCACAAGAGAGACGCTGTCTGGCCTCCCTGTGCAGCGCTTACAGCTTCTTTTAAGCTGCCTGGGCTCCGGAGCGCTCTGAAACCGGCTTCATGCTAGGTGGGGATCATGGGGGACAGGCACTCCGTGATGGCGGCGGCCATTTTCTGCGGAGCTTACACACTGAGCTCCTATATGAGAGGACAGCAGTGTGTTACAGGCATGTTCCAAGTGGTCCCCAGCCGAGGGGGAGATACTGGAACTAGGAGATCCTACTAAGGGAGCGGCTGTCTGGGGGTGGTTGGCGCCAAAAGTCACGGACCCCGCAGCAGCAGGGACTTGATCTCTTCCCTCACTCTGTTTTGGCGCCATTCGGAACGCTTGCAGCGGAGCTGAGCTGGCTTACAGATCCTGACAGAGTGTTTGGATTTCATGGGCATCGTTTCCCCACATCTGAAACCGACAGACAGATAAGTGGCTGGGTGCATTGACTCTGTATAAGCGCTGTTGTACATTGTATGCACTGTGTGGTTACTTTACATCATGTCTGAGCAACAAGCTGTGGTTTTGGGGGAGGGAGCCCTTAATACACTGAGCGCTTGTAATGTTTGTACACAAAAATTTGTACCTGAGCAGATGGGCAAGGGGGGTTTGTGTATTGCTTGCGCTGCTGTGAGACCCATGGGGAGTGAACCCCAGAGGGCAGAGCAGATTGAACCCGCGTGGGCTAGTGCCCTGGGCAGGTCAGTTAACGCTTTAGTGCAATTGCTGGACAGACAGGGTGATGCCTTGGTAGAATCTCAGAGACCTTTGTCATCATCTCAGCAGTCCTCTGGCTCCTTGCCTTTTACCCAGGCAGATCCTGCCTTCATACAGGTGATGCAGGATACTGCAAAGGGGATCAACAGGTTTAGTGACTTGCTAGACAAAATTGATGTTGATGCTGTAGGGACCCCTAAAAGGTCTTCTCAGTGCCTTTATTGGTAGATGAAGAGGAGGGAGCATATGCAGACATTCCCTGGGAGCAGGGTGATGATTCTGAGGATTCCTCAGCCGCATGGGTGGAGGATCTGATTACAGCTGTTAAACAGGCTTTCACCTTCATTCAGGATGGGGTACTGAGGTCTTATAACCTTGGGGATTAGAGGGTATCCGACAGGAGACAGACACATAACATTTTCTTCAACCAGGGTGTGCTGGCTCCTCCCCTCTATATCCCCCTACTAGCCAGTTTTAGAAAATGTGCCCTCAGGAGAGGATGCACACTCCTGGAGCTCCAGAGAGTTTTTCTTCAATTTATTTTAGTTTATTATTTTCGGGTTGCTGTTTGGGCTTAACAGCTTCCCTGCGACGAGGGAAGCCGGGGTAGGGACTACTGCAGGCCTTTCAAGGAACCGAGCTGATCCCTGCAGCAGGTCCACCGACCTGAGAGGGTGCTGTTACCGCGGGCATTGCGCTGCAGCGAGCACACCCCCAGCTGCCGCACACCCCTGGCTCAGCCTGAAAACGTCGGTGGTGAGTGTTAACCGGGTCCCCTCAGTGGGGACGCCGGTTTTGCGTGCGGCATAACGGCGATGGCGGCGCGATGGCCCTGCACAGGGATCGCGTGCAGATGTTTTAACACTGCAGCCACGCCGACACTGGATGCCAGGCATTGCCACTGGACCACCAGGGCATATACCGCTATGTGGGGAAATCCTTTTTTAAAAGGATTACCAGGCGCCAGTATAAATATTAGTATAGCCCGGACGCCATTGCAAGGGGCGGGGCTTAGCTCAGAGCGGGACCTGAGCGCGCCTGTACACTGCTTCCTGCTTCTTCTCATGCTGTTGGCGCCATTACAGCAGAGCGGAGATCACTCCTCAGCGCAGCCTTGAAGGGAGAGAGATCGTTCAGCAGAGACAGCAAGTATAGCGCTTGATAGCGCTTCTTGTGTGCTTTAAGCCACAGATAGCAGCACACAGTATTGTTAATATTGTGTTTGTGCATAAACGCCGGTCTATCAAATCGATAGTCCAGGTTACAGGGTGCTGGTGTCCTCCATTTTACTCTGAGTCCCCCACTGCTAATTAAGCAATTTTACACTGTCATATAGATATATGTGATCCTGCACATAGAGTGTTAGCTACATATATTCTACTGTACATTCACTGTGTGTGTGTTCAGCGTGATTGCAGTGTGTTAAGGGGGTATTATCTCTCCAACATGGTGAGAAAAATAACTTGCATGATTTGCAGCAACAAGTTTGCTCCCAGCACTACCTCACAAGTCGCTTGTGACCAGTGTATGTCACCTCAGCTCAGTAGCATGTCTCCGCAGCGCAGTAGCTCGCAGGCTGACTCCCAGGAACCTTCATGGGCTACTGGTATGAAAGCCATGTTAGAGACTGTCTCCTCACAGCTGGCGACAAATAATTTACAGACTAAGCAAGTCCAGCAGGATTTAAAGGTCCTGTCAGCAAGGGTGGATATTCTTACACCCATGCCAGGGGTGTCCCGCAAGAGGGCACTTGAGGCCGTGGCACCTGACTCCGATATGGATGATGGTGATGGCGATGGTGACGCAGATGATATTGTAGATTCACAAGCGTCTCAGTCTAGCATTCAAGGTACTGAAAACCTGGTCCTTGCTGTTAGAGAAGTACTAGATTTACCTCTAGCCACACCAGTTGAGGGTGACCCATTCTTTGTGTCACACAGAAGGCAGGACATAGTCTTTCCGGAACAGTCTGATTTAGAAGAGGTGTTCAAAGCTGCCTGGAAAAATCCAGAGAAACGTTTTACATTGTCCAAACGTTTTAAATCCACCTTCCCTTTTGACCCCACGGGCAGGAAGGTGTGGGAGGAACCCCCTGTTGTGGACGCCTCTGTGTCCCGCCTCTCAAAAAAGGTGGTGCTCCCAGTCCCAGGTACCTCTACCTTAAAGGACGCGGTAGATAGGAAACTAGCACAGTAAAGGCTATGTATACAGCCAGCGGGGCATCCCAATGCCCAGTGCTTGCTCGTTGTTGGATGGCAAAAGCCATCTTCACATGGGCAGGCCAGATACAAGAAGGTCTGTTGGGTGACATGGATGTGCCTACGGTGGCTGAAAAGCTATGTCACATACAGGACACAGCAAAGATGATGTGCGAAGCACAGAAGGAGTTGGGTGCAATTAATGCCCGGAACTCGGCCATGGCTGTGTCGGCCCGCAGGGCCCTGTGGTTGCGGCAGTGGGTCGCTGACGCGGACTCAAAACGCAGTGTAGAGAGCCTACCCTTCACAGGGGATAGACTCTTTGGGAGTGAACTGGATGATCTGATATCAAAGGCTACGGCAGGTAAGTCCACATTCCTCCCATCAGCCTCCACCCCGGTAAGACGCCCTTCAACAGGGAGTACACAGCAGTCCTTTCGGACCTCTAGATTTCGGTCCAGGGCCAGGGGAGGCTCCACCGCCAATAGAGGCGCCAGAGGTAAGCCTAGGAAGGCAGCAACTGCTGCCACAAGAGACCGTAGCACAGGTGCAGCTACTCCTAAGCCCGCTGCATGACGGGCCACTCCCACCCCGGGATTTTCGCGGTGGGGGCAAGACTGAGGTTCTTCAGTCACGTGTGGGATGCATCCGCCCTAGACCCTTGGGTCAGGGCCATTATTTCACACGGTTACAGGCTGGAGTTCGAAAGAGCACCCCCCCCAGAGATATTTCAGGTCGGGACTCCCTGCAGCAGCAGAGATCGCAGAATCCTCAGACAAGCTGTGCAAAAGCTGGTCCTAGCACAGGTCATCATACCAGTACCAGCTGCACAAAGGAACAAGGGTTATTTTTCAAACCTGTTTCTGGTTCCAAAACCAGACGGGTCGGTTCGACCCATCTTAAACTTAAAGTCCCTGAACCCATACTTGAAGGTGTTCAAATTCCAAATGGAATCCCTGAGAGCAGTGATTGCAGGACTGGAGGAGGGGGAATATCTAGCGTCCATCGATGTGAAGGACGCGTACCTCCACATACCGGTGTGGGCCCCACACCAAGCCTTCCTGAGATTTGCAATCCTGGACGAACAATTTCAGTTCCAAGCCCTACCGTTTGGGCTCTCAACGGCCCCACGAGTCTTCACCAAGGTGATGGCGGAGATGATGTCCTTACTAAGGACTCAAGGGATAAACATCATCCCATACTTGGACGACTTGTTGCTGAAGGCAGTATCAGTGTCCAAGCTGCTGGGGGCTATAGAGACAAAAAGGCAGCTCCTGTCCCAACACGGATGGATCCTAAATATACCAAAATCTTCACTGATTCCGTCCCAACGTCTTCAGTTTCTGGGGATGATTTTGGACACGGTGGAGAAAAGGGTATTTCTTCCAAGGGAGAAGATTGCAGTGATACAACAGCTGTTGGGGGAGGTGCTAGCCCCAGAAAGAGTCTCGGTCTACCTCTGCATCAGACTGATGGGAACTATGGTAGCCTCTTTCGAGGCTCTGCAGTTCGGGAGGCTTCACTCTCGGACTTTCCAGTGGGACCTGTTGAGCAAGTGGTCGGGCTCCCACATCCACATGCACAGGTTGATTCGCCTGTCTGTCAAGGCAAGGCAGTCTCTACAGTGGTGGCTACATACGCCAAATCTCCTGGCGGGGAGGATATTCGGGATCCAGAACTGGATCTTGCTGACCACGGATGCCAGCCTCCACGGCTGGGGGGCGGTTGCACAAGGAATGCGATTCCAGGGCAGGTGGTCCTACTTGGAAACTCAGCTCCACATAAACATCTTGGAGCTGAGGGCAGTACACTATGCTCTTCTAGAGGCTCACTCCCTCCTGGAACAGCAGGCGATACAAGTCCAGTCAGACAATGCAACGACTGTTGCTTACATAAACCGCCAAGGCAGCACGAAGAGCAGAGCGTGCATGAGAGAAGCTTTCAAGATTCTGACCTGGGCAGAGACACATGCGGTGGCAATATCTGCCATCTTCATACCCGGGGTGGACAATTGGGAGGCGGACTTCCTGAGTCGTCACGACCTCCACCCCGGGGAATGGAGTCTGCATCCTCAGGTGTTCGGAAGCATTGTAGATCTGTGGGGGCTCCCACAGATAGACTTAATGGCCTCAAGGACCAACCACAAGGTGGTAAGGTATTGCTCAAGGACAAGAGATCCTCAAGCAGAGGCAACAGATGCTCTGACAACGGACTGGGCATACGACCTAGTATACATATTCCCGCCCCTCCCACTCTTGGGGAGAGTGTTACAGAGGATCAGACATCAGCGGGTGCAGGCAATCCTAATAGCACCGGATTGGCCCAGGAGAGCATGGTACGCAAGTCTGCAAAACATGCTGATAGAAGACCCATGGCGGCTGCCTCTAAGAAGAGACCTTCTGGTACAAGGCCCCTTCGTCTACCAGGACTTAGGGCGTCTTCGTTTGACGGCCTGGAGATTGAGCGGAACATCTTAGCTATGAAAGGATTTCATTCCTCGGTCATAAACACCATGACCCGGGCCAGGAAGGCAGTGACAGCCTCGCACTACCATAAGATCTGGCGTAGATATGTGTCCTGGTGCGAGCACATGAGTTTTCCGCCAGCAGACTTCAAATTGGACCGTTTCCTGCTTTTCCTGCAGGTGGGCTTTGAGAAGGGACTCCGGCTGGGGTCTCTAAAGGTTCAAATATCGTCTTTCTGTCTTTTTTCAGAAAAAGTTGGCGGTCTACCCTGAAGTCCAGACTTTTCTACAAGGAGTCTTAAGGATACAGCCTCCATTTGTGGCGCCAACGGCGCCCTGGGACCTAGATGTGGTCCTGGAGTTTCTGCAGTCAGCCTGGTTTGAACCAGTGGACTCCATAGATTTAAAATACCTCACCTGGAAGACGGTGACACTACTGGCTCTGGCCTCGGCTGAAGAGTTTTTGAGCTTGGTGCTCTCTCTTGTAAGAGCCCTTACTTGATTTTCCATCAAGACAGGGCGGAACTTCGGACAAGACAGCAGTTCCTGCCAAAAGTGGTCTCGGCGTTCCATATGAACCAGCCGGTTGTGGTTCCTTCTTGCTCAGGTCATAAGTATATTCCTGAGTCACTTGATGTGGCTAGAATCCTGCAGACCTACGTGAGAAGAACATCAAGGATCCGTAAGACGGAGTGTCTTTTTGTGTTGTATGACGCACAAAAGAAGGGATGCCCAGCATCGAAGCAATCAATTGCTAGATGGATTTGTTCTACTATAGAGCAAGCATATGTGTCAGCACATCTGACTATGCCGGCATCAGTGAGAGCCCACTCCACTAGAGCCGTAGGAGCATCCTGGGCGGCTTCTCGGGGTGTGTCAGCTTTGCAGCTATGTAGAGCTGCCACCTGGTCTGGTCAACATACCTTCGTCAAATTTTACAAGTTTGACACTGTTGCCAGGGATGATACCCAGTTTGGGCAGGCGGTGTTGCAACAGGTTCCGCACGTTCCCGCCCTTTCTGGAAGCTTTGGGACCTCCCCAAGGTTATAAGACCTCAGTACCCCATCCTGAATGAAGGTGAAAATAGGATTTTAATACCTACCGGTAAATCCTTTTCACTGAATTCAGATGGGGTGCTGAGCGCCCACCTCAGTGCGGGGCTCTGTTGCACAGGTTGTTATCCTGTTATTGCCTTTTGCTAATTGCTAAGTCTGGCTTTCTGATAAGTTATAGGTCCGTTGACCTGTTTAGGAGCAGCTGAGTTTTGGTGACAAAATTGCTCCATAAAAATACATTTATGTTTCTAAGTAACACAATGACGGGGTTAACTACGTTTAGTTGAGAGAGTTGTTGTGTGTGCTGGTGCAGATCTCACCACGTTATCTTAATGATTAGTTCCTACCTCACATACGTTATCCTTCCTTCAGGCACAGTTTCTTAACTGGCTAGTAGGGGGATATAGAGGGGAGGAGCCAGCACACCCTGGTTGAAGAAAATGTTATGTGCCTGTCTCCTGTCGGATACCCTCTAATCCCCAAGGTTATAAGACCTCAGTACCCCATCTGAATTCAGTGAAAAGGATTTACCGGTAGGTATTAAAATCCTATTTTAAAACTTTCAGTGGAGGATAAAACTCCTGCTAAAGGTGTATTTAAAACGGCAGCGTAAGGAAGCTGTTACATTTCCTTCAGATGAAGGTTTACAAGAATTGTTGGAAGGGGCTTGGAAAACCCCTGATAAAAGGCTGCAGATGCCAAAGAGACTCTTAAGTCTGTACCCCATGCCAGAGTCTCATGCGGAGCTCTGGGAAAAAGTGCCAGTAGTTGAGGCTTCTGTGGCGCGTCTGTCAAAAGCTACTGTATTACCAGTGCAAGGTTGCGCAGCTTTTAAGGATCCTGTGGACAAAAAGCTGTAGGGTAATCTCAAAGCTATATTTGAAGGTGTGGGATTCACCCTACGTCCCCTTATTGCTTCAGCCTGGGTCTCAAAGGCCATGATTGAGTGGGCCAATGATTTATGCACCATTTTACATGCTGATCCTTGTGTGTTGTTGCTGGCGGAGAAGCTTAAGGCAGCTGCAGAGTATGTGTTGGAAGCGGAAGAGGAAGCTCTCAAAATGGCGACCAGAGTTTCCACAGTGTCTATCAATGCCAGGAGAGTACTCTGGCTTAAGGCCTGGGAGGCAGATAATGAGTCTAAGGCCTTAGAAACATTAGCGTTCAAAGGAAAGCTATTATTTGGATCTGAATTAGAAGAGATTATTAAGCAGGCCACGGGTGGCAAGAGTACCTTCCTGCCTGCCCCCGCAGCCAAGCAGACATCAAGATTTTCTGCTTTTAGGCCGTCCTTTCGGCCCTCCCCTAGAGGTGGTGCGTCCTTTCGAGGACAGTCATTTAGGGGAAAGTTTCAGTCCTCCAGGGGTAAGGCCCCAAAGTCAAAATTTGGTTCCTTTCACAAGAAACCTATCACCAAGGGAGAGGACAAACCCTCCGCATGACTGTCGGGATTTGCCCGGCAGTGGTAAAGGTGGGGGGTCGTCTATCACAGTTCAAGGAAGCATGGGCTTCACTAGACCAGGATTACTGGGTGTTAGAAATTATAGCCCAGGGCTACAGAATTCCCTTCAAAGGTCTTCGTCCGAGAAGATTCATTCCCACAGCTTTACCAAAGGAAGCTCGGCTCCGTACAGCTCTCTTAAGAGCAGCTCACTCTCTGTTAGAGAAGGGGGTGGTAATCCCGGTTCCCAGGGCAGAGTGGAAGAAAGGCTTTTATTCCACTCTGTTTCTGGTACCCAAACCAGACGGGTCTTTCAGACCAATACTGAATTTAAAGTCACTGAATGTCCATTTGTGGGTAGACAATTTCAAAATGGAGTCTCTACGGTCGATGCTGCTAAGCCTGGACCAGGGAGAATTTTTGGCGTCCATGGATGTCCAGGACGCGTACCTTCATGTCCCTATACACCCAGAACATCAGGCCCTGTTGAGGTTTGCGATAGGAGACCTGCACTTACAGTTCCAGGCGTTGCCCTTTGGTCTGGCCACAGCACCAAGGGTATTCACCAAAATAATGTCTGTAATGGCGGCTGTGCTCCGGCTGAGGGGAATCACAGTGATACCTTATTTGGACGACCTGCTGTTCAAAGCAGAGTCAGCAGACAGGTTGCAGAGTCACTTGGCAGAAGCCATCAGTTTTTTGCAGGCTCACGGCTGGCTTTTAAACTTACAAAAGTCTCAGTTGGTGCCGTCACAGAGACTCCAATTCTTGGGAGTCATTCTGGATACCCATCTACATCGGGTATTTTTACCGGAGGCAAAGGCCAGGGATCTAGTTGCCTTAGTCCAGGAGATTCTCAGCTCTCGGAGCACATCAGTGTGGAGGTGTCTCAAGCTGCTGGGGAAGATGGTGGCGTCTTTCGAGATGCTGCAGTTTGCCAGGTTCCACTCTCGGGTGTTCCAGTGGAACATTTTGACGGCTTGGTCAGGAAACACACAGACCATGAAGTCAGAACAGATAGTGCTGTCTTCAGAAACTCGAGCCTCCCTGAAATGGTGGACAGATGTGGATTCCCTTCAGTGGGGTCGGTCACTGCAGTCCTGGAGCTGGCTGGTAGTCACTACCGACGCCAGTCTCAGGGGCTGGGGGGCAGTAGTCTTGGACCTGCGTCTGCAGGGCTTGTGGAATCCAGAGGAGTCTGCTCTACCGATCAACATCTTGGAACTGAGAGCTATCTGGAAGGTGATTTCTCTGGCGGGAGACAGGTTACAGAGACTCCCTTTAAGGATTCAGACCGACAACGCCACAGCTGTGGCGTATCTGAATCACCAGGGAGGCACACGCAGCAAACTGGCCATGTGGGAGGTGTCCAGAATCCTCCTGTGGGCGGAACAGAATGTTCCAGCAGTATCAGCTATATTCATACCAGGAGTGGAGAATATAGAGGCCGACTTCCTGAGCAGGGAGCAGCTGAAGGAAGGGGAATGGAGCCTAAATCCCCAAATATTTCATCAGATTACCTTGAAGTGGGGAACTCCGGATGTGGACCTGATGGCATCCAGGTTCAACCATCAGGTGCCCAGGTTTTATGCCAGGACGAGGGATCCACTGGCAGAAGCAGTGGATGCCATGACTATCCCCTGGGAGGGGAATCTTCTTTATGTTTTTCCGCCAGTTCCAATGCTGGCGAGAGTGTTGAAAATTGGCCCAGGCAATTCCAGTGATTTTAGTGGCCCCAGATTGGCCAAGGAGGTCCTGGTACTCGAGGCTTCAGAGATTCTGTGGACTCGTGGCGTCTACCTCTGAGGTTAGACCTTCTAAGACAAGGACAGTTCAATCATCTGGATTCAGCTTGATTAATTTTGACGGCCTGGCTGTTGAGACCGCCATTCTAAGGAATAAAGGATTCTCAGAGGCAGTGGTTAACACCATGATAAAAGCCAGAAAGTCAGTGTCTTTGGCAAATTATTATAGGGTCTGGAAGACCTATATTCGATGGTGTGAGAGACGGAAGTCACATACATCACGTTGTAAATTGACAAAAATGATGGAATTTTTGCAGGATGGTTTTTCCTCTGGGTTCAATCTCTAAAGGTGCAGATCCCGGCCTTGTCCATTTACTTCCAGAAAAGGATTGCATTATTGCCGGAAGTACAGACCTTCCTACAGGGGGTGTCTCGGTTGAAACCTCCCTACAAACAACCAGTAGCACCCTGGGACTTATCGCTGGTTTTGGAATGCCTTCAGAAGGCACCTTTTGAACCATTAAGGTCGGCTGACCTTAAGTTTCTTACATGGAAATTGGTATTTTTGTTGACAGTGGCATCAGCAAAGAGGGTGTCAGAGTTGGGAGCATTGTCATGCAAGTCTCCCTTCCTGATATTTCACGATGATAGGGCGGTTCTTCGGACGGTACCCCAGTTTTTACCTAAAGTAGTCTCTGCTTTCCATCTAAATCAGGAGATAGTTCTGCCTGTGTTTCAACCCCCAGAGGGTTCGAGAAAAAGGGACAAATTGAGGAATTTGGATGTTGTGAGTGCCTTACGCATTTATGTGGACAGAGTTAAGAGTGTCAGAAAGACTAGTGTTGTATGACATACACAAAATTGGTTGGCCTGCATCTAAGCAGACCATTGCTAGGTGGTTGCGCTCTGTTATAGCGTTTGCATACACTAAAGATGGTAGGCCTGTTCCGGCCAGGATTAATGCGCATACCACCAGGTCGGTTGCCACCTCTTGGGCGGTTCGACATGGGGCAACAGCTGAGCAGGTTTGCAGGGCTGCCACTTGGTCATCTGTTCATACATTTGCCAAATTCTATAGGTTCCATGAGTTCGCGTCGGAGGACGCATCATTTGGGCGAGCAGTGATGAGAGCTGCAGACCTGAGCGTACCCACCCAAAGGACCGGCTCTGGAACGTCCCAGTGTTGAGCTATGTCACCAGGACCATTGAAAGAGAAAAAGGGATTTTTGTAAGAATTTACCGTTCCAATCCCTTTCTCTGATATGGTCCTGGTGACACAGCGATCCCTCCCTTACGCTCAGTAAGTATGCCAGGTTCATGATGTTTCATGTTATTTGGTTAAAAGTTAGGTACTTGTGAGTTATCCGGGCTGCCGATTTTTTTCATCGCGCCCGAAATCGTGGGCATTGCGTCGGTCGTGGCCGTTATAAGGAGCCGCGACGCGATGCCCGCGATTTCCCATAGACAGTAATGTTAAAAGACACGATGGACACGATTTCCGACACGATTTCCCATAGACAGTAATGTTAAAAGACGCGATGGACCCGATTTCCCATAGACAACAATGT
The DNA here is from genome assembly GCF_055691185.1 of Crinia signifera. Taxonomy (NCBI): domain Eukaryota; kingdom Metazoa; phylum Chordata; class Amphibia; order Anura; family Myobatrachidae; genus Crinia; species Crinia signifera. The sequence goes on along the minus strand of NC_139217.1, from coordinate 10,020,331 downwards.
TAAAATAAAATGACAATGTGAAATTGGCCAATATGGGCATTTCACATTGGATATGTTTTAAAAAAAAAATGTTTCATGGCCCCCCACCACCGTTAACGCCAACCCGAAGCGTGGCGAGCGCAGCGGTACGCGTCCTCCGACCTTTTCATACCCCTACTATCCACTAGGGCGTGGAGTGAGAATAGAATAGTGTGGCGAGCGCAGGGAGCCACCGAGCCCGAAGCGTGGCGAGCGCAGCGGACACCTGTGAAGCCCGCAAGGGCACGCGGATACCTGTGAAGGTATCCGCGTCCCCTCGCGGGGCTCGCTGCGCTCGCCACGCTTCGGGCTCGCTGCGCTCGCCACACTATTCTATTCTCACTCCACGCCCTAGTGGATAGTAGGGGTATGAAAAGGTCGGAGGACACGTACCGCCGCCCCTCGCGGGCTCGCTGCGCTCGCCACGCTTCGGGTTGGCGTCAATAGCGGGGTGGCGTTAACGGTGGTGGGGGCCATGAAACATTTTTTTTTAAAACATATCCAATGTGAAATGCCCATATTGGGCAATTTCACATTGTCATTTTATTTTAACATTGCTGTCTATGGGGAATCGGGTCCATCGCGTCTTTTAACGTTACTGTCTATGGGAAATCGGGTCCATCGTGTCTTTTAACATTACTGTCTATGGGAAATCGCGGGCATCGCGTCGCGGCCCCTTCTAACGGCCACGATCGACGCGATGCCCCCGATTTCGGCTAAATCGCGGGCATCGCGTCGGTCGGGTGTCCTTAAGTTAAGGACAAAATCGGCAGCCCGGATAACTCACAAGTACCAAAAGTTATTGTTGAAAAATGTGCATATAATATGTGCAGGCGTTTGTACTGAGTTAATGTATTCCAGTGGCTTTGAAAGATTGAACTGAAGAGTCCGGGATGCAGTAGGGGAGGAGCCTACCCTCTAAAAGCTTTAGGATAGGTGCCTGGCTCCTTCGGACCCTCCTACATCCCAGTGTTGAGCTGTGTCACCAGAACCATATCAGAGAAAGGGATTCGAACGGTAAGTTCTTACAAAAATCCCTTTATCTCCAAGCTTTTAGTTTCAGCGGACTGGTATTCTATGTATGTGTAATATATTATGGCCACTAGGTTTTTATATGTATTATATGTTTAATACATTAAACAATCATTCTTGATACTAGCGCTTTATTGTATTTTTATACAAGATCCCGATGGGTCAGAGCTGCTTTGGCGTCATGAGGGGACATAAACTGCCTTATCGGATCTTGTAATGTTCTGGCTCATGGGTGTATATTAGCGCTAATACTCCTAATTCATGTGTAAAGTCTTAAAGTGCATATACCCAATGGTAAAGGGATAACATGTAGTGGAGCCTGATCCTGTAATTCCATGTCCTGCCTGCAGGTGGAGGAGTCTCTGCAGAATATTGGGAAGTTCAGCAGCGCTGTGAAGCTTGCGGCATTCTCTCCATTCAAGTCCACCCAGAGCGCATTGGAGAATGTGAACGCCATCTCTGAAGGTAATGTCAGGTGGTTAGCGTTACACGTGGGGCGTGCAGTGATGTCTAATGATCTGTCAATCCCCTGAGCTGTGTGATGTCACCCTGATTACTGAGCCCTGTGCATCCCCTCACTAGACTTTGTCTGGGTGCCTGTGTGGGGCATTCATGTGACCTACAGTATATACTGTATAACCTGTCTGGTTCTCAAACTCTGCCCCCTCTACAGGCTTCTCTGGGTGTATAACATGGTGGATCTCCATATGTACGCCATACAATTAGCTATAGTCTCTGTACCATACAGTTATACTTCCTAAATCTGCCCTTTGGTGTCTCCATAGAGATTCTGGGCACCTATTACTGATATTCAGTGAAAATGGCTCTTAAAATAGAATATTGTTCCGTGGACACCCCAGATTAGAGTATACAGTAGTTAATTCCAGGGCCATCTCAATCCTGGGGGTGATGATGGCTGGGCCCTCTGTACTATAACCTCTAGAATAACGGGCACTGGTACAGATGGACTCTATCAGTACATATGATGTGTGGACTTGCAGTTGTCTTCTGTTCTTTGTATGTACTTTGATTTGCGTATGTATATCGATGTGTCTTACACAGGTGTCCTTCATAAGGACCTGAAGCTGTTCCTGGAAACCAACATGCCAGCTGAGAGGCAGAAGGCTCTGCTTGGTGTGAGTCACAGTAAGATCGGAGATGCCATCCAGGAGGAGCTGAATATTGCATGCCAGACGGGCGGTTTGGTGGCCAAGCTCATGAAAGGTGGGTTACCGGGCACATAGCTGGGATAGTGCCAGACTACTCTGGTTCTCGTGGTTTCTAGATGGGGTTGAGAAGGTATGAAGCTCCGTGATACTGATGGTTGGTATGTTTTGTATTCTGAACCCCACATGACCTCAATTACCGTAGTTTTCTTTCTGTACAGGAATCTGGTTATACTATGGCAACCTGGAGAATGAAGTCACTGCTCAGTCAACCTCGAACGCAAATCCTGGTTCAGGCCACAGTTCCAGCATAGCCAAAGTCCATGTCAATATGAACGAAAAGGACAACATGATCAAACGGTCTATCCGTTGTCTGGACAAGTTGGACAAGGACATAAATACTTTATCCATAAAGCTGAGGTGAGGACATTTCCATAGGTGGTTGTAGTGATGGTGGACCACAGTCCCTGAGACCAACCTAATCTCATAACCAGACCACTGGTCAGCCAGTTTCCCATCCTTCCGTTGCTTACCACAGCCAGTGTTGTCCTTCCTGCTGTCTATATAGAAGGTAGAGTAGTGATATCTCCATCCACAACACAGCTCCACAAACCTTCCCGATGTTAACCAACCCAAGATTTGCTGGGCAGCACATTTTACCCATTTTCACCCCTTTGGAATTCAGTACCTTGTAGTATCCTTGTGGGTGGCTGCACATGGCTGTCTCAGGGGCAGATGTTTGAAGCAGTGATAAGGGAGGAGAAGTGAGCCAGAGGAGAAGAGGCAAACCGGTACAGTAGTGCTTGGACTATATTACTGTACTGTATTTCATTGGAGACCTCAGGCAGTGATTTTCAAAATCGACATCTAGTGGATGTACACTCCCTGGCAACACCATGCGCCACACTAGCCGGGTTGTGCGATGCTTCGCCACTCTGCGACACGCCAACAGCCATATGTAGGACAGATGAGCCTGGCTGCATCTGTATGCCAGTGTTCTCACACTGACCATGCCTGTAGGTTGGTGTATTCGCTCTGTTATCCCCCTGACTGACTTCAGTGTTGGATGACCGACTCTAGAGCACACTCTGCAAGGGCGTTGAGTGCTTCCCCTGCTGTGTTATCATGGGGCGTCTGTGGAGCAGATGTGCGGCCACGTGGGCCTTTTCCTCTGTTCACCTCTTCACCAAATTTAGCTAGTTTCTCTTTTTTTGCATCAAATGATGCTAATTTTGGATGGAAGGTTTGGTTAACCGGTTTACAGCTTTTGACTGTCCCATGGTCCGGTATTTCCTTGTTTGAAGAAAGAGAAAACAGATTCTCTTATTTCATGTGGCCTACAGTACCTTGTGTTCCCACCCTCCCCCTCCAGTTTTTGTTTAGCGGGTCTATTAACTATATTGGTCACCTTTTTGGTTTAGGGTGTTTTTGAAGTTGTACTAATGATCAGGGCCTGCAGAGGGTTGAAGCTACTCCTTTTTTTTTTTTTTTTTAATTCAATCATTTTTTTATTGTTTCTTTAACATGCAGACATTTATACAGAATAGATAATATTACATGCTCAGATTTATAATATTTCATTGAAATATTTACCCAGTGGCACCAACTCTAGACAGAGACATCTTTCATATAATTTAACCTTATCCTTAAGGGTTTAGTTAGTATTAATTTACTCATTCCCTTTGGTAAACTTGTGCATGTGTGATTATGTGATCTATTTTATTTGTGGTGTGCATTGTGTTTAATAGGGACTTTATATGAGTCTTATTTGATTATATTGACAACATATCTTGTGTTTGTGAACTAAGGATAAAGAAAAAATAAAATAAAATGTAAAGTGAATTTAAGCCTATTTATTATCTGTGTGATTTGTTAAAAATAGTAGAGAAAGAGAAAAAAAATAAAAATAAAAAGGTGTCTCTCTTAGTTCTAGTGAGTTTCTTGTGCATGGTTATTTCTAATGTTATACTTTATGTAAGTGAAAGCTGTGTAAGTTTACCATAGTCTCCTTAATTCTTCTAGTATTTACCGTTCCCTCTTGTCCTTCCCCTCTCTGTTCATATATCTCTTCGTTAGTCTCTAAAAGGAATTGATGCCACTTCAACAGGAGTAGACATGCAATAGGATCTAATCAGATCAAAAATATAAATCACACATAATACACTCATAATACATACATAGATACATAATAATAATAATAATAATAATAATAATAATAATAATAATAATAATAATAAAACAATTTAATACAATTCTAATTAAATTAATAAATGAAATCTCCCCTAAGGCTTATCATCATAAGTCTACATTTGTTTTCTTTAATGCAAATTTGTCTAGAACATTTGTATTCTTTTCTTTATTTTATTCACCACTTTCTATCAAATGGCTCCCGCGTTATTGGTCTATCAATTTCAAGAAATATTTTAGAACAACAGATTCTATGGAGGTATGAGCGCAATATATGAAAAGGAAAAAGGTGCTACCCGCCACAACATAAACAAAGGGGCACACCGTCCCCAATTACACAAGATGCAGAGCAAGTAATGAAGCACAACCCCGCTTCACTACCCGCTCTGCAACCGCAAAGATAAAAAGATCAGATTTAATGAAAAAGGAAACGGAGTGCCCCCCTCTATAATTGTATGTTCTATTCCTACCTCTCAGTCTATATGTTTTCTTCTTATTTCCCCCATTTATTCAGAAGTCATCCCACTTATTCTAATTTATTCTAATTTAATGGGATTTTATTTCCAGAGTTTCATTCTATCTAGTCTTATAACTCAGTGGTAGGAAGATCTAATCCAATCATCGACCTATTCCATCTGTCCCATTTCTTTTTTACATAACTCTGATATAAGCCTCTGCTCTTGTACATAACCCTCTCGTGTCCTGATACCTCGTTGACCAACGCCGTCCAATGATAGATATTTGGAGATTCAGGGGCCATCCATTTCCTGGCTACAGTATGAGAACTTTAGCCAGGGTTGTCAGACAGAGAACATATTGATAGACTGCTGAAGAGTGTGACTCTTCCAAATCTAACCCAAATATGCATAACCTGGCTGTCATTTTAGGTAGGGTTAATTCTGTAGATATTATATCTCTCCATACCTTCGACCAAAATGCATATATTGGTGGGCATATCCATAGCATGTGCCAAAAATCAGCTCCTTCCAGTCCACATTTAGCACAGGAGGAGTGCGGTTTTAATTTTTCCTTATATAGAAATATAGGGGTACGATAAACCCTGTGTGTAACATAAAAATGTATCTGCTGATACTGGGCACAAGGAGTAGTATATTTCGTAGAGCTCAATATTTAAGACCATTGTCCTATAGAAATATCCCCCAGATTTAATTCCCATTTGCTTTTAAGTGGGTCAAACAGCTGCAGATTAATACGATTATTAAGTTCACCATATATTCTAGATATTTGCCCACTAGATCTCAATGAATAAAGTAAGGTCTTTACTGGAGATTTTAAGTTAAGGTTGAAGTTACTCTTAATCCGTCCATTTGTATAATATGTGCCGGTTCATTTGTTTCCCCTGAGCAACCCACCTGTAGCTCTA